>NW_012267226.1:25093725-25244865 GCF_000151885.1 Dipodomys ordii
AAAGCAGTAGGGTGGTCATATACATAAAGCGGTAGGGTGGTCATATACACAAAGCAGTAGGGTGGTCATATACATAAAGCAGTAGGGTGGTCATATCCATAAAGCGGTAGGGTGGTCATATACATAAAGCGGTAGGGTGGTCATATACATAAAGCGGTAGGGTGGTCATATACACAAAACAGTAATGTGGTCAAATACATAAAGCAGGAGGATGGTCATATACATAAAGCAGTAAGGTAGTCATAAATATAAAGCAGTAGGGTGTATGGAGGTGAGACAAGAAAACTTCACCTGGTTCTGCTCCTGTGCTTCTGCACAGGAGGTTACACTCATTGGGTCCTTCCTGAATACTCCAGATAGCTTAGTCTAATTAAATACTGGCATGAATGAATGCTACCTGTGTCTGTACATTTGTGCAAAGCACGAGTATGCATATACTGGGGCTTGAACTTAGAGCCGGGTGCTGTCTCTCAGCTTTTTCACTCAAAGCCAGCATTTTACCACTTGAGCCACATCTCTACTTCTGGCTTTTGAATGGCTAATTAGAGGAAAGATTCTGATACACTTTCCTGCCCTGTGTGGATCTGAACAATGATTCTCAGATCTCAGACTCCTGAGTAGTGAGGTTTACAGGTATGAACCACCAACTCCCACTGCCTGGCTTCTAACTGTATCTTTCAAAAAAGCGTTTTATTGTTGTCATAAAGGTGAGGTACAGTGGGGTTAGAGTTACATAAATCAGGTAAAGAGTACTTTTAGAACAGTGTCACCCCTTCCCTCCTTCTCTCCCAGGTTTTCCCTCTCACCCGCATCCACAGTGTCTAATGAGTACCACTCCAGTGCCTGTTCTTTTTTTTTTTGTCTTTTTTTCCCACCTTTTCTGTGCCTTCCCTTATCCTCCAAAAGACAAACTAACATGACAAAAGGCAAAAAACAACAAAAACAGCAACAACAAAAACAAAAATTTCTTGCTTCTATTTCTTGGAGTTCATTTTGATAAACATCATTTTGTATGATCATACACACATAGCTACTGAGCCTCTGTGATCCACTCCTACAAATATCTCCCTTTGGTCTCACTGTGTGAATGTCTAGAGACCTGTATAATTTATCACGTCTCCATGGATTTTTAACTATCCAATGTCTTCACTTTGTAGATGTTAGGCACATTATAGTTATCTCAAATGAGAAAAACCATCTAACCAATGTTTCTTTTCATCTGGTTTACTTCACTTAATATAATTTTTTCCAATCTTTCCAATTCCTTACAAATGAGGCAATGACATTCTTTCTGGTGGAAACATGGAATTCCATTGTGTGTATATATACCACGTTTTCTTGATCCATTCATTCAACGACGGGCATCTACGTTGCTACCATATCTTAAATATGGTACATAATTCTGTAATGAACATGGTTCTGTTGGTCACTTTACTGTATCCTTGTTTGTGTTTTATTGGACAAGTACCCAGGAATGTAATTATTAGCTCACAGGGAAGCTCTATGTTTAGTCTTTTGAGGACCCTTCATACTGCTTTCCAGAGTGGTTGAATAAGTTTACAAACAGTGCAGTAGAGTTCCCTTGCAGCCACATCCCTGCCAGCATCAGTTATTGTTAGTTTCCTTGATAATGGCAATTCTAAATGGGGTGAGGTGGAATCTCAATGTTGTTTTGATTTGCTTTCTTTTATGGCTAGAGATGTTGAACATTTCTTCATATGTCTATTGGCCATTCTTACTACTTCCTCTAAGAAGTCTCTAACTATATCTTTAACATTCAGATTATTCAATCAGGTTTATCTACAAAAATGTTAGCATATTTCCACTATATTTCTCATGATTCTGAATTACTTCAAACAATTTAACTTACATGAAACTGAAATACTGGAAATGAAAGAAATGGAGTCAAAATCCTTGAAACTACCAAATCCCAGACCTAAGAACCCATATCCATGCATGTTCATAGAGTTTAACAAACCAACTCTTTCCAAAGAGTTGCCACAAAACCAATGGTTCATTATTCTGGAAATCACTTCTCTGTGAGATGAATTCCTGGCAAAGATCTCTCTTTTCTGAAGGCTATTACTTCTATTAATTACTTCCTTTGCTATGCAGAGCTTTATAATCTAATGTAGTCTCATTTATTATTTCTTGTTATTTCCTGAGCTCTTGGAGTCCTATTCCAAATTCATGGCTATTGCTAGATTTTAAAGTGTTTCCTCTAGAAAATGTTCAAGATTCCAGGCCTAAATTCAAGCTTTGTTCCATTCTGAGGGATCCATCTTGAGCACAGGAATCATCTTATGCCTATCCATGTTCCCAGCACCACTTGCTGAAAATGCCATCTTTCCTCCAATGTCTGTGTTTGAAATTTTACAGAAAATGAGATGTGTGTGTTTCATGGTCTGGTTTCTGAGTGGTTCCTCTGCTTTGTTCCACTGGTCTGTGTGTCTGGATTTTTTTGTTGTTTTCTCTCCACAAACTATCATTTGCATTCAGGTACTGTGATAACTCCAGCATTGTTTTTTTCTCAAAATGGTTTTTGTGCTTACATGTAAAGTTTAGAATAGTTTCTCTAGCTTTGAAAGAATTTCATTAGAACTTTGATAGAAATTACACTGAAACTAAAGATGGAGAGTTATAGTGATAGAAATGATCATGATGGAGAATGGACAAATTAGATATAGACAATGCAGTATATCTTCACATGGAATATTCTCCTGCCATTAAGAAGAATCAATCACATCATTTGCATGAAATCAATGAGACTACATGTCATGATTTGTATGTTTTGTGTAGGTTATTTTTAAGTAAAAGTATTAGATACCATCCTTACGCATTTACTTGTTCTTTTGTATTTATGCTGCTGAAAATTTATATTTTACTTGACATAAGAACAGCTTTTTCATTTATTGATTTATTTAAATGTCCATTTTCAAGATGAACTAGTTTGTATTTTCATTTATTTATTCCTCCTGCACATTCAAACTGCTTTTGAATGTCTGCACTGGAATTCGTTTTTTTAATTTATATTTAAATTAAAAGAGAGGATGGAGCTACCATTTTGAGTTATTCTCCCTGTCATAAAAATGTCAATGTTTCAATAGCAGGTAGTAGTAAAACAGCTTGTAAATTTCAAAGGATCATTTTTCTTCATTTCCTACAAATTCTTCTCATTAACCTGTGATTTGTAGCCACCTTATAAATTTAATTGTACCTTGATGTAGAGAAAAATATTCCCTTATTTGCTCAAATGAAGAGAAACTGTAAGCAATGTTTTCTGCACTTCTCTACATTTCTAGAAGCTGGGAGATACTAGAACTTCCCTGTTATAATGCTGTCAGTTCAAGACTGGATAGGCTGAATCAGATTATAAATAGAATGTGGTACATTTAGAGAAATGTGTGGTAATGTTACTAGACACAGTTTAAATAAAACCACACATATTTAAGAATCTTCTGTTATAAGTTACTAGCATTTTCTCAAAGCTTTTAACATAGCTTTAAGATAAACAATTCTAAGTGATGCTAGTATAATTATTACACCTTCACAAACACAACTACCATACAAACACAATACCCCCAAACATGCTTTTAGCTAGAAAATGTGGTATTCTAAGAAGTTTGTATCCAATAGTTGTTGTACAATAATAGTTTGATTTTAGTTGTCAATACTAAGTTAAAATGTAACCTCATTTCTGTTCTGCTTCTCAAAACATACTTGATAGTAAATATTCTTTAGTGCTTAGTTTATATTTTTTATTTGACCTGTGCATTATACTCTCCAAAACCATTTGACCTTCAAGAGAAAAAAAACTAATTATACTTTAAATCATAAACTAGTAGAGTCTAAAAAGCTGTACATGTTAATTTAGCATCAACATTAGATAGTTCATTTTGTACATAATAAATTTAGAATCTTAAAATTTAAATTTCACATTATTCTCTTCAATAAACATATGTTGTATGTTAAGAAGCTAAAACTGAGATAAGATTAATGAGTTTCCTAAAGTTAGATATTTAATAAATAAAAAAGAGGACTCAACTATTAATCTCATAAATCTCAGGAAAATCACATTTCAGTCATAATAAAATATCTTTTAAAATTTCTTAGGCAGCCGGGCGCCAGTGGCTCACACCTATAATCCTAGCTACTCAGGAGGCTGAGATCTGAGGATTGAGGTTCAAAGCCAGCCCAGGAAGAAAGGTCTGTGAGACTCCTATCTCCAATAGACCACTCAGAAAACTGGAAGTGGCGCTGTGGCTCAGGTGGTAGAGCACTAGTCACCTGAGTTTTAGAGCTGAGGGACAGCGCCCTGGCCCAGAGTTCACGCCCCACACCCATCAAAAAAAATTCTTAGACATCTCCTATGTTAAAATTTTAGTATAGCCTGTTATATTTAATTTCCAGTATATAAACCTCTACATATTTTCTTTTTTTTTTTTTTTTGTCGGTCGTGGGGCTTGAACTCTGGGCCTGGACACTGTCCTTCAGCTCTTCAGCTCAAGGCAAGTGCTCTACCACTTGAGCCACAGCGCCACTTCCGGTTTTCTGGTGGTTTATTGGAGATAGGAGTCTCACAGTCTTTCAAAGCCCGGGCTGGCTTTGAACCGTGATCCTCAGCTCTCAGCCTCCTGAGTAGCTAGGATTACAGGTGTGAGCCACCAGCGCCCGGCTCTACATATTTTCTATTCTACAGGAAAAGCATACTTACCCATTCAGCAATATACAATAGAGGGCCTTATCCCTAACTAAATATCCTCCTTGATGGACCCTTCTGACTCTCCCTTGTGATCCTAGACATGGTGAGAGACATGAGGTTTTCTGCAAAACAAGAACAGGGAGTCCAGTGGCATCCAGCCTCCATGGAAGCAAAGTATCTCCAGACAAATCTACTTAAGTGTTTGTGTTATTAATTTGTTTTGTTCCTTTGTAAGATCAGCATTCCAGAACAAAGCTACCTTTAACTTACAGTTCAGAAAAGCAGGCTGACTTTCTTCTTACACATAGCACTTATCTGCTGGCTGGCTGTATGTGAGGGGTGCCTGTTCCTCTGGAGAACTCTCATCCTGCCATCCAGTCCAGGCCTACCTACACTGCCTCCTTGCTGTGAAAGGATTAAGTGGGGTACAGGGGCTAAATTTAACATTCTTTCCTGTCACCAGGATCACAAAACGGAGTTTCATTGCATCTAGAAACAGCTGTGCACAGCGAACTGTCTCAAAGTGGTTGTATTATTCAGTCCTCAGTACTTAGTTACGCAGTTTTCCACATCTGGGTTACCAGTTATATGTCGTTTGGGGTTGTTGTTTTAATCATTCTAGTGTTGTTTTAACTTGATATTATAAGGTCATGATTGGACTTTTTATGTACTAATTGGTCAATCAACACAATAATTTCCTGTTTTCTTACATAAATCTGGACTATTTCAATACTTCAGAGAACACTGTCAGTTTTATTTCAGATGTCCAGTTTGTTGGCACAATTGTCTGTAATTTTCAGTCTCTGGTAGGAATTTAATTTCTCCAAAGTCCAGCAGTGCTAAAATTTTGTTGCTTTTGTAGGGCCATTAACATATAATATTCTGTGCTATGAATGGTTGCTTATGCCTATAATCTCAACTAAGCAAAGATGAAGGATGGATGGCAGTTCAAGACCAGGTCAGACAAAAGTTACCGATAAGGCATTTGAAAATCAAGTCAGGGCTGTACATTGTGGCTTATCCCTTTAATCCTTATTACTCAGCAGGTAGAGATTTTGAGCATTGTGGTTTTAATTTCAGGGAAAAAGGCACCATTTCAACAAACAAACTGGGCATGGTGATACAGACCTATAATACCAGCTACAAGGTAGATGTTAAGTAAGAGGACTGAGGTCTCAGGCTGATTCTGGAAAAATAAAACCCAAGACCCTAATTTCAAAAATTAATCAAAACTAATAAAAAGGGGTGGAGGCACAACTCAAGCAGTATATACCTTCTTTAGCAGACTGAAAGCCATGAGGTCAAATCCTAATACTACCAAATAAAGACATATTCTCCCCCCTCCTTCTCTCTCTCTTTCACACACACACACACACACACACACACACACACACACACATCAAACAAAATACAATCTTCTGCTTTTGCTAATTTCCTCTTTTGACTAAGTATATTTCATTCCATTTCTGCTCAAAATTTTGTTATTTCAGTGTTCTTATATAGGTTAACTTTTTTCTTTTCCTAGCTGTAGTTGCAACCTAAAGTCCTTCTTGTTAGACTATAATTTTCTAATATAAATATTTAAAACTATAATTTCCCCTCCTCATACTAATTTAACATTATACAAATTTCACATGCATGTTTTAGCATTGAGTTATTTTTTAAATTCCCCTTGTGATTTCATCTTTAACCTCTGAATTATTTACAAGTGTGTTTTCAGTATGAGGGTTTTGAAGCTATTTCATGGTTAATTAATTTAAGTCCCACTGCCATTTGGTTAGATATAGATTTTACATGGACTGAGGCTTTTTTTATAGTCTACGACTTGCTCCCCTTCAATGATGCTCCACTATATATGTCAAACATTTAGGGTACATTTTTCTGTACATGCCATTTAGGTCAAGGTGGTGACGGTATCTTTCTTGATCCACTTGATTGGTTGCCATGATAACGTGACGTGAATGAAGTGTCTTCCATACCGGGTGAGGCTATCTCCCCAGGTAGGAGGCTAGGATGTCTGAGGTCAGGACAGGCACAGTGCTAGCACTGCAGATGCTGATGGAAACACCAGGAATCCTTCCGAGACATTCTTCCTCTCTTCCTTCCCTTACCTGGTGAAGGGGAGGTAATTTCTCTCACACTTCGGCTTTGCAGGACACTGATCCCACCAGGAGTATCCATCATGGCCTCCTGCTTACTCTAATCTCATCCCAGCCCTTGGGGGTTTGGGTACCACATAGGGGTTTGAGAGAGAGATTAAAAACTTTCCACTCATAGGCTGTTCACCAGTTTATCAACTTTATACATTGGATTAAATCATCTACCATGGTGAAAGATCTATTTCTCCTTTTAATCCTATTTTTTGCATATTATATTTTGAATCTTGGCTTTTAGAGAAGACACTTCCTATAACTGAGGTATCTTCCAGCTCCCTCTGCCCTGCGCTCAGTGCTGATAAAACTTTTACAGTTCCCATGTTTCTCATCTCTGTAGCTCTATGCTAACTTGTCTGTATTTAAAGTATCTTTCCTCCTACAGATAGATCAACAGTTAAGTCTTTGGGGGGAGGGCGTGGGTGTGTATGTGGTGTGTGGACTGGTTCCATCGCTCCCCCTGTGTATTATATATCAATCCTATGGTTTAAACACTCTCCTATATAGGCATGGCCAGACCATTTTCTGAGAGCACCCTGGTTAGCATCCAGAACATACATAGCAGCATTCACACAGACACACATACACACACACACACACACACACACACACACACACACTTCCTCAAGCACACACATATACATGTGCACATATACATAGGGAGACAAAATTTTCATTCACAGCCTCTAAATGAAAAAAAAACATTTTATGTGGGAAATTCCTTAGACATTTCATTTAAGTGTTTGACAGAGGTACTTCCTTTCAAATGTGAGATTATTTTTAAAAAGTACAACCAAAGCATATGGGACTATCAAAATCAAACCCATTACATTTGCTCGTTTTTCTTCCTTTTAGAAGAATGAAGCTCATGCAGTAAGATCAGATGTTACAAGGAAAACCTGTACCTACTGTCTAACACCACATAGATGTATCTGATGCAATGGGTCACGTTTAAATGAAGGGACCCATTTCCCTCTCACACAAAGTCAGGAACTAGCAGAAACTATGAGCTTGTGACAGATGCAAACACATGGCAAAGTGCCCTGTGCATTTTAATCTGGAAACCCCCAGATGTTTTCCCTGCTTGGTTTTGCTTCCTTTAATGGAATTCATTGAATCCTTGGTGATACAATGCTGCTTCAGCAAGAGGGGATCACTTACCAAGCAAATTAAATTCCTACTCAATTTCCTTACAACAATTCAAAAGCATGGGCATCTGTGCTTTGGGATTCACAAAGAAATTATTTAAATTAGAAAAAAATGTTTTGTCTGTATATGCAGTACATTTTGATGAATACTGAACTATCTAAATGATTATAGGACTCGTTCAGCACTAATACACTTAAGAGTATATCAGGAATAAACAACTGGGTTTCATATTGATTTTTTCCACCAAGACAAAAGCAAATTTCCTGAAATTATTTCAATTTTGATTTTTCTCTGCTGATGATTACACCATAGTAACCTCAAGCACAGAGAAATGTGGTGTTTGCTTATTTCTTTCACACAAATAAAGCAAAATATAAAATAATTGAATCAATTACTGGCTAGAAAGAAAAGCAAGGACAAGATTATTTTATTATGGCTGTTAAAGCTACCAATTTACTGAAGTATATAAATGAGCACCAACAATATGCTAGGTCTCATACTGGATGCATAAACAGATGTATTATCACAGAAAATGGGGGATTCTGTTCTCAAGAAACGAATGTTGTAGGCTGACAGCTACAACATTAAAAAATGTAGATTGATTCAAAGTTGCTGAGATCTATTTCCTATCAATTTAAAGTTAATTATAATATAATCATTTTGCACAAAGGGTTGTCCTAGGTCTTTTACTTTTGCTTTAAAAGAAATTAAAAATGTCTTCAAGTTGCTGAAATCAGAGGTGATTTCATTTGATCCAGTTTCTGTATAGTAGAGCTGAGAGTCAGAATGCTCCACATGTTTGTGCTTCTTCTATTTGCATTTAAAACTAGTACATAATAGAGTACAAGTTTCAGGACTCCTCAAGAACCAGCTTCTATAAAATTTCTGTCCTGTTAAACATAAAGACACCATGGTTTTGTGTTGAAAGTGGTTATTAAAATATTAGTCTTGGGACTGGGAATGTGGCTTAGTGGTAGAGCGCTTGCCTAGCAAGCATGAAGCCCTGGGTTTGATTCCTCAGTACCACCTAAACAGAAAAAGCCACAAATGACGTTGTAGTGGGAGAGCACTAGCCTTGAGCACAATAAGCTCAGGGACAGTTCCCAGGCCTTGAGTTCAAGCCCCTGGACTAGCAAATAATAATAATAAAATATTCTTATTTGGATTGTGTAATATGAAATAACAGTAAGATTTACTTTTACTGATAAGAGGAGCTTATCAGTATAAGCTGTGTATAAGTTCAAGTATGCCCTAAAGGCACATAACTCATAAAGAGACGAAGCTAGTCTTGTTTCAAGTAGCACATTCTGCCCTTGCATACAAAGTGTTAATAGGCTTTTTAAAATTATCTAATTTTTATTTTTATGACATCTCTCCATGTAGTTCAAGTTGACCTCAAATTTGTCCTGTTCCAGTGTTCTGAGTGCTAGGTTATAGCATGTCTTGTGTATTATAGGTTTTTGTTAATAAATGTGTGGGGTTTTTTTGCTTTAATTATCATTTCTAGAAGCTTTACATTTTCCCCTCTTCTTTCCTTTCTCCTTCCCTCTTCCTCTCCCTCACTGTGGACGTACACACACACACACACACACACACACACACACACACACACACTGTATGTGTGTGTGTGTGTGTGTGTGTGTGTGTATATATATATATATATATATAATTTTATTTTAAAGGAGATAAACAGAGGGGTTATTTACATAAGAAGCCAGGTAATTAGTACATTTTGAACAATGTCACCTTCTCCCAGGTTTTCTCCTCCCGAGTCCCCTCCCATTTCAACATTTTTTCCCATTGGTTTCACTGAAGAAAATAAATGGAAATTTTCTTATTGTCATGTTATAATACTGTTTCCTTACCACCACGCAGTAGTTTTTGCAACCAGTTAGAAAAAAAACAGCTGAGCTTATATGGTGTATGGAAAGAAAAACTGCCTCATTAAGAGTCATTCTCCCTGTCTAGAAGTTCTATTGGTTTATATGTTCATGAATTCAAACATTTGCTTTAGTATCATGCTACTTTTATTTAAAATTAAGACTGTTAAAAGCTAGGATTTGTGTATCTGCCGAGTTGAGAGGCATATTAGTGTTTTATATATATATATATATATATATATATATATATATATATTCTGTTTATGTATTTGTCTAGAATTAAAGTAACTGTACTTCTGGAGTGGCTATCAGGTTCTCATTCACACCACATCATTCATCACCAACTGAATTAGTGAATACTTTGCTTTTCAGGGTTATGAAGTTGCTAAAGCTGGATCTATTTATAAAATTGTAGTAATTACTATGGAAGGTCATAGCTACCTTATCTAGGACAATAGAAATCAATGTTGTAGGTAAATAACAATGTTTAACAGATATTTACTTTTATAGTGGGGAGTGGATTCTCCTCAATGTTCCAGCCAAAAGTTAAGAGAGAAAAACTGTATTGTCTTCCTCCAATGGCCATTTCAAACACTTCAGGCTCTATTTGAAATATTACAAAACAAACATGAAGCTTGAATGCCAATCATCTATATTCCTCAGTTGCTGAATCTGTAATGAAAACAATTTCAACCATCAACCCAACTCACAGAAATCCTTATAAATGGATCAACCCTTCAATGAGCTCAGTTACATAACTAAGAAATCTTTATGTAACATTCACACTGTCCTTTGCTCACCAAATGGGTATTGCCTCTGGCAGGATGTTGTATTATCACAGCCTAATTAAAGTGAAAAATCTGATGTAAATAGTTATACCAAATAAAGGAAACTCTATCATTTGGCTACTACTATGTATTATTAAAAAAAAAACGTTGGTGAATGAGTGCAATAAAACAAAGTAAAGAACTGGCAATGAAATAAAAGAAGCAATGTTTAAATACCTGAATGAATTCAAGAGAATGCAAACAAATGAGAATACAAACAGCTGAGTGTAGTGAAGAGGTAATGCACGGCATGGAAGAGAAAACCAGTAAGACGGAAATCTAGAAAAAAAATTAAATTAAAATGCTGTATAAAAATCTCAATAGCTGGGTGCACACCTGTAATCCTAGCTACTCAGGAGGCTGAGATCTGAGGATCACGGTTCAAAGCCAGCCTGGTCAGGAAAGTCCACGTGAGACTCTTATCTCCAGTAAACCACTAGGAAAACAGAAGTGGAGTGGTGCTGTGGCTCAAGAGGCAGAGCACTTGTCTTGAGCTGAAGAGCTGAGGGATAGTGCCCAAGCTCAGAGTTCAAGCCCCACGACGGACCAGAAAAAAAAAATCTCAATCAAAGCACAGCTAAAAGAACACAAGAAGAAAACAGAGCACTGGGTGGAGGCAGAGGAATTAGATCAAACACTTAAAAAGATATCACTCTCACTCTCTCTCTCTCTCTCACACACACACACACACACACACACATACACACATACACACTTAGAAGATACAAATGGCATCTACAAGATCTATTCAAGTCCATCAAAACCTCAAACCTACAAATTATGGGTATTTTGTTATAGATGATTCTCCTCTGATTTGGGCACGCAGAGACAAGGTGGAATGGAGCCTATGTTTGGTCAAGTTTTCCATCCCCTGGACTCATTAGCAACCACAGCAGAGTTGCAACATAATAGAAGTCTGGACACCTTGCGGTAGCAACTTTGGCCTTGTCTCCTACAGAGCATTAATCTAAAGACACTAATAGCAAAATAACATGTACTCTTTAAAATATAAACTAAGCTGAAATAAAAATAGAGTAAAAACCTAATTCTTTTTTTATTTCAAAAGTTCATTGAATTACTTTTATCAGTTTGTTGATGGATTTCATTTTTGTTTCTTTTCTAATTTGAACAAAATCAAGTAAGACACACATAACATACACAGAATTTTCATGCATTAAATCTAAATTTTGTACATTCTTATGATTGGTTTGAATGAGTCAAATTACAAATTACACCAATTTTATAATTTGTTCTTGCTGATTTCTGAGGGTTTTTGTTGTTTCTTCTACTTTTTCTCTGAATAATTATTTAAAGAGAATATGATAGAGGGTATTTTAGATACTAGGAATGATTTAACAGAACTTTTACCAAGAAATTTTTCCCTTTACAGGTGTGGGGGAAGAGGACACACAAATGAAGAGAAGTGGATAGAATGAAGTCAAAATTTAATGTATTAATACAAAATTTAAGAAAAGTGAGGTAAGGGGTGAGAATATTGAAAGGGGTACCATTTATCATAATGCTCTGTGTATTCATAAACTCCTTTGAACAACTACTTAAAGATACTTTTAAAAGGAAAACAGGTTCAGTGATGAAACGTTAAAAATCTGAGGTTAAATATAGGTTATTTGAATGGTAATAGCATTATGAAGCTTTGCAAGAAATATTTTGTTTTTATTAGCTTTATTATTCAAGGAGACTTTCATTTCCATACATTATGTTGTATTCCCATCAATCTCACACCCTCCTGCACTTTTTCTCAAATTTATATACCACAAAAAGTTGTTTTAAGAGTAAAATTTGGAAGTGTACAACTAATTACTCATCTCAGTTATATGTTGGTAATATAACATCATTAGAATGAAATAAAATTTATAGCAGTAATAAGAGGACATGGCAGTTAGTGTCCCTAAGTAGCTAGGAATTACTTATTTAAGAACTAGAAAGGATTTCAAAGGTTATTTGTTCAGTTACTCTTTCAATTTCTTGTAAAGTTCGATATATTATTTCTTAAATGAATAACCAACATTATTAGGTGGAAGGAAAGTAATACTATTTACTTTTAATAACAAAAGGCTCTTTGCTTTTTAAATCTATGAGCACTAATATCAGCATTTCCAATTCACCTTCTCTGCCCAAGCCTCGAAGGCTCTCAGCTAACCATGTCCATCTCTCCTAGTGGTGGCTGGAACCACATGTCTGGTTATGTGCCATTCTCTGTGACAGTGATGACGTGGACAGGGGAGCTCATTAAGAGGCTGGACTCCAAAGTGCCACCAGACATAACAATCATCTGTCAGTTCATTTGGCAAAAATAAATAAATAAAGCTTATACTATGGAATCCACCAAGGCAGACATGCAGGTTCATCAATACAGCAATCCTCCTTTCTTCTGTCATTGATTATTGAGTATCAAACTATTCTTGCATAGATAGGAAGGACTTTTTCTGGTGCCTGAATTGTTTATTATTTATAATTGTTTATTAATGCAATTATAGGGTGGGATTATTAGAAAGTAAAATGTTAATTATCTGAGAAAACACTCACTTTGACAATAAATGACAAGTTGTCATTTGTTTCACAAATATCAAATATAAATTCTTTTAACAATCATATATAAAAATAATCAACAAACATTGCATGCACATATGTAAACTCATTTCATAAAAAAACTCATAAAATTCAACACTCTGATGTCTAGGATAGAAAAGGAAAAATTTGACCTAGCTAATCAAGAACACAAAGTATGTCCTGTACTTGTATAAGCTGCTTTTACATATCCAATAAATTTACAAGTTGGGAACAGACACTAGACTATCTACAGCTAGTAAGAGTAACTGGTCAGAAGACCAAACAAGAATATAAAATGTTTTGTTTTCAAATGGTAACTTCCATTATAAGGTTAAGACAGCTTGAGGTTTATTAGGTACCCGTATGTTAGTCTGGGTTCTCTAAAGGGAGGAACAGACCAATAGGAAATGCCTCATATGCAACATCAGCCATCTACTGGAGACCCAGAATGACTGACTGCACAGGTTCCCTAACAGCCTAAGAACCAGTTGTAGCTATACTTCATTTTATGATTTCAGGTTTTCTTTTCCAAGTTTTAAAAAAATTAAACTGACTTTCATTTGCATGGAAGAAAAACAACATTTTTTTCCTTTGTCTAGATAGAATGCAGAGAGTTCTAGATTATCTCAAAGTGTACAGAACCCCATATTGACTGATTAGATTAACCGAACTGCATGGGCAGAGAGACACAAAAGTGGCTAATTCTCTAAAAGCTTTGGTCACCCCATGCTCCCGAGGGACATACATTCAATCATGTTCTATGGAGTTTCTATTTCTATGTAGTTTGTTTGGACCAATACTCATGAATACACTAAATATCCCTTCACATAATAATCTTGGTACCACAAAAAATCACAGTGGCTAGGGTGAGCTGAGATTATACAATGAACAAATTGCACATGCGGAAATATTGCTTTGATCCATTTGCTAGCTGGCATGAAAAACTGCCTGCTTTGACATTCACCAAGCACAAGAAGACTCCAGAATACGTTGCTCACACCTCTGGTCTCACAACTGCAACAAAAAGCACAAAGTATGGGAGCAGTGCTCCTGGAAGCCATTAATGTAGGGGAAGGCTAACCGCATCGTAGCCAGAAGTGAATGAGTCATTAAAAAGAAACAGCTCAGTTCACCTTAAGAAAGTGCATGTTCAACTGCCCTGCCCTTTGCTGGACTCTACAAAGGCTCTTGGTAATGGAATGCTACCTAACACTGGAGGAAGTGTGGTATGAGGAAATTAGAATTAAAATTGTCAAAATGAAAACACCTGACTCCTGGAGAAGTCATTAAAATGTGTCATTTAAACAATTCTTTCTAGGGCCTCAGCTAACATTCACATGAATTAGCAGCCTTAAAGCTTACATTTCACAGCTTCCTAGTAAATCTGCTTCTGCTACTGTCTTAAACACATCTACTATACTCAGGAATTATTTGGTTTATTGTTCAAATAAAGGGGAAGAGAACATGACCTTGAGAAATGTTATTTGGTATAAGATCCACAAATACACTGCAGTTCTCATTCCCAAATCAATACTTTAATTAACTTTAGTTTTCATCTATTAATAATGTGGTTTGAGGCACAGCATATCTAAAAAGTATATAATACAGTTATTAGTTTGGCCTATCATCAGAAGTACAATTTAATCAAATTTCGATAAGGCAAAAAATCATAGAGAACAAACACCATAAACAAAATAAATCTTAAAGTAAAATTAACGTGTAACTAATAAAAATGTATCCCAAACTCGTATCTAATGTATAGCATAGAGAAACATCAACTGGAATAAATACAGGCCAACTCTTTTGACCACACAGTAAGGAAATACCTATTAAAGTTATGTAATAATGACCCATAAAACATGGCAAAGCTAACATGCTGACAAAACAAATCCAGAATGAATCTGGAGACTGAATGATAGAAGCTTCTAAAATGGAACACAGTTGGCACCATACTTTAGCAAAGAAGTAAAAATAGGATGACCATCTCTCTAGTAACTGCTCTGTATTTGACGCAGCTCCTCTCTTCTGTAGACTAATAAATTAAAATCAAAATTGGAAGTGGTGTCTTGTGCACTAAGTTTAGAACAAGCTTTACACACAAAAGATAAATGCCTACAGACTGCACATCACTGGCCTCAATTACCATCTACAATCTTGACTTTCTGCCAATCATCTGGAGGAAAGATACTCAAGAAACACATACACTGTTCACAATTCCAAATAAACAATGTGGTCTAAACAAAACAAGTCCTCGGGGCTGGGAAGGTGGCTCAGTGGTAGAGCGCTTGCCTTGCATTCATGAGGCCCTTGGTTCGATTCCTCAGCACCACATAAGCAGAAAAAGCTGGAAGTGGGGCTGATGCTCAATTGATAAGAGTGCCAGCCTTTAGCTGAAGAGCTGAGGGACAGCGCCCAGGCCCAGAGTTCAGGCCCCACGATCGACCAAAAAAAAAAACAAGTCCTCATAGTAGCTGTGGAGCACATTGTCACCACTAGTTGCATGATAGATAAACTTAATCTAAGCTTCCTTCGGAATTTTAATGATTTAAATGACATATTTCTGTATTTTCATGCCTCTGTGTATCTGTAAACAATTGTTTTTATATTCTAGTTTTCAAGAAAAGACTGTTGCCTATGAAGAGGTGATGAGCTTCATTTTCATGGGCAATTTAAATTTTTCCTTGAATCATCTTTTTCTTTTAAAACAAGAGAAATGACATCTGGGTTTCACATTAATTTTAGTAAAATATAATTTGAGAAAAAGCTTGATAAATATTTATACTAATATATTTAATAGGATCATTTCCTTAATTAGAACAGTACTTTCCTAATTCCTCTCCCTGCTCTGCATGTGCCAATTAGAACAGTGTTTGTTGTTCACTGTTCTTCATGCCCAATGCTTGCCTTTATTTTTTTTTTAATAATTGTGGAGAGTCTCCGAACTTCAGGGTGATTTCTCTAATATTTGGTCCTGTCAGCATTAATTTCTTTCTGTGAATGCTGCAGAATTCACTCTACTGTCCAGCTCACCCTCCATAGATCCCTAGCTTTATGATTTATAGATTGAGGAAAAGCCATTTATGAAAAAGTCTCATACATTGGTTCCTGGGGAAATAGGATATTCTTGGCTGTACTCTCAAAAATGCTTGTGTGATTTTAAAAATGTCTCCCTGTAGGCAATGGAGAAATTTAGTTGTGGTGTGGACCCACAGGGCCGAGGAAAACTGTAGCTGGAATGGTAACAGCATCGGTGCTAATTCAACTGAATGAAGCCAGCCTGAGTAGACCAGTCATTGGCTATGATCTGCCTATAGAAGTACAGGGCAGCATCTCTGTTAGAAATCAGTTCCCACATAGACCCTCAGAAAGAAACACATACAGCAATGATATGCCTATAGAACTACAGGGCAGAATACAGGGCGAGTACTTCAACCTTCTAACAGCCCTGTGGAGGGAACATCACAGAATACCCACAACAACCTGTGGAGGGAACACCACAGAACATTCTACAACAACCTGTGGAGGGAACATCACAGGATACCCAAAACAACCTGTGGAGGGAACACCACAGAACATTCTACAACAACCTGTGGAGGGAACACCACAGAACATTCTACAACAACCTGTAGAGGGAACATCACAGGATACCCAAAACAACCTGTGGAAGGAACACCACAGAACATCCACTACAACCTGTGGAGGGAACATCACAGAACATTCTACAACAACCTGTAGAGGGAAAACCACAGAACACCTACAACAACCTGTGGAAGGAACACCACAGAACATTCTACAACAACCTGTAGAGGGAACATCACAGCATAACCAAAACAACCTGTGGAAGGAACACCACAGAATACCCAAAACAACCTGGGGAGGGAACATCACAGCGCATTCTACAACAACTTGAGGGAACACCACAGAACATTCTACAACAACCTGTGGGGGGGAACACCACAGAACATTCTACAACAACTTGTAGAAGGAACACCCACAACCACCTGTGGAAGAAACACCACAGAACATTCTATAAAAACTCATAGAGGAAACACCACAGAACATTCTACAGAGAAGAGTTGATAGCACTGATTACAACCTTTCCTTTTATTTCCCTTTATCTTATCAAGTTAATAATGCTGTCATGTCTTTGATATAACACTCATCAGGAAGTGAGGTACTATTGCCCTCTTTTTCTATCCATGCTACCACCCTAGGGATGACCAATAAAATATAACAGTTGATATTGGGCCAAGTCCTAGTCCTTTAAGAAGATGAACAGCCACCATCTTGCTTCTTGAACTTCTTCATGGTCACAAGAAGCCTAAATTCCTGAAGAAACCCGTGACCCTGATAATTCACAGGCAGTTGGATATGAGAAGCCTCGTTCAGGATGGTATTCCAACTGTCAACACAAAGGTTGGCACTTGATCATGCAATCTGGTATGGAGATGGTCCCCTGGCTCAATCTATCTTGACTGATGCCCTTCTTGTATAGGTAATCTTTTCCTCACAGGTATTTTGGCCAAACTAGTCCTTCCTTACACATAATACTGTGAATAAAAACCTTTTGTTTTGCTAATCACAAATTCTGAACTAATTTTAATTTATGATAGCAATTAAACTTGATATTTAATAATATTTTTCAAGACATTTTGTAATAGTGAAATAATAGTTATATTTTATATACATGAAGTTTGTAGGAATATCCTTAATGTTAGACACTCAGTTTCATTAAAGCACTTAGATAATAACTATTATATCAAATTAGTGAAAGTCAAAGAGGTCAATGGAGCTGTGACGCATACCCACACACATCAGTGTAAACAAAGGTAAGCCTTGTTTCAAATAATATTTATAAAGTTCTCAATGATTAGCATAGATGAGATTCATTTGTATATATTATTAAACATTGTATTTGACTTCACAGAACATTCTGAACATTAAATTGAGAATTACAGAAAAAAATCTAGTTAGAATTTCACTTACAAACCACTTCTAATGACTTTGTTTCTGAAAGGTTTTAAGGATAAAGGGTTTGAGGTCAATGTATTTGAAAATATAAGAAAAATGAAATGCAGTGAATTATTATTAAAACAATAAAAGTACAGTTCTCAGAAAAGTATCAGCTTCCCATGGAGATGAAAAATCTTAGACATAGGAAAATCATAAATAAATAACTTTAATTCAGGGTTTAAACTAGACTATGAAAATGAAAATTATGAAAGAGTCACAATCCAGTTGTGTAGACAATAAGTGTCACAGAAGTGAGAACCCACCATGCTTCCAAGGTTTGATTTGGGTTAAGCCCAGGAGGAGATGGGACTTCAGGTTATTACATACTAATACTTTGTATAGAGGCTTGACTCTGAACTACACAAAGAAATTTCTAGTTTTGATGAATTTGGTTGATTAATTTAGCATAAAATATTTATCATACTGAGAACTCCATGTACTTGGCTATATGTGGTCAAAACTCTAGAAATTAGATTAACTAAAACATTTAAGAGAAAAAGGGAGAAGAGGAGGGGGTGGAAAGACTGTCTTATTTTCTGATCTTATTCATCTTGTTCCAATTCATTTTATGTGCAGGAAACAAGGCCCAGCTTTGCTCAGCCATGGCTTCGAGAATCACATTGAATTTAATTTATCTTCAAGTTTTCAATTTGCATAATGTTGTCGTAAACCTTAATGTGCAAGAACAGAAATATTTCAAATAGAGTTTTATACAATAAAGTTGTTCTTGTCTTGATTTCAATTTATAGTAGTACAAGTTACTAGTTCTTACACTCACTGCTATAGATTACAACTAACTTAGAATGGTGTGAGTTCACTCTGTGATAGTGTGTTGGGATTAAAAGTCAACTTGAAGTGGTGCTGTAGCTCAAGAGGTAGAGTGCTCGCTTTGAGCTGAAGAGCTGAGGGACAGCGACCAGGCCCAGAGTTCAAGCCCCACGACCGGCAAAAAAAAAAAAAAAAAGAATAAAAGTCAACTTGAATATATCACAGTGACAGAAGAAATGAGAATACATTTTAAATTATATTATACTATACTCCTTTTATTAGAAGTGAAAAGATGACAATACAATATATAAAAATTCCTACTGAGTTCATTCATGGATATATTCATTTATACTGCCAATCACTTAAATACATATCAAAAGCTTTATGGAAGTTTATTTAGAACTTACTGTAGGAAGTGATACCATTTAACATTTTTTTACGATAATTTGGAGCAGAACAAATACTTCATCACAGTTAAGCCATTCCTTTATGACCCTCAGCCCCTCTTCATGTCTGACCTGACTCGGAAGCAAATCTAAGAATTCACACCATTTTTTATATAAATTTTTGGTATGTATCTCTTATAAACACCATAGCCTAATAGCATTAACATTCCCAAAGTAAATTTAGCATCATTTTCTTAAAAAACGAAACCTTTAACTTTTTTTTCTTTTTAATTGTGAAAATACCATACAGAGGTGTTACAATTACATGAGCAAGGTAATGAGTACATTTCTTATCAAGCATTGTTGGCTCCTTCCTTACCATCCCTTCCCATCCTCCCCTCCCCCACCATCCCCGTCCTTCCCACCTCCCTTCCAAGTCGTAAAGTTCGTTTTTCGACATAATGTTTTATATATAAGTAGCACATACATTTACTGATTAAAACATAAAGAACATATTTTTAATATCCAGTTTGATTCATATTTCAGATAGTTAAAACATATTTCAAAGGAGAGGAAAAAGAAGAGGGGTGAGATTGATTAAAATACATTATTTACATGGGTGGAAATGTCACAATAATCACCCCAAAACCTGCATAATATGTGCTAATAGAAATAAAAAATTCTAAAAAAAGTAAAATGTTTAAATAAAAACATTTTCATTTATAGTCCATAAAAGAAAACATTTCAAGTCTTTTTAATTTCATGGTCTCTCCTATCACTGGTTTTTTGATTAAACACATCATTTCCCATCAACACAATTACTATGTCTAATAGATGAAATAAAAATTGGCTAGCGAGTCTATAAGCTACCCACCCATCTATTTCACCACATCCCTTTATATGTATGAGTGCATATTAGTTCAGTGTTACTATGGTGGCAGGGAACAGAATTACACAATGCGAAAAGCAATGGAAGATGTAAGAACATGATGAAGTCTGTGTCTAGAAACACAAAGTGAATAAAACAGCCAAAAGACTCTTGGACTTTCCACTGACCTTGTCAACCAAGGAACATTCTGACTTTGGAAATTTTGTGCCTTACTGTTTCTTAAACACATAGCAAAGTTTGCCCTAACAATCTCTGGGAGATGAGTTTTCTCATGTGAAATTTGTAAGGGATTTTAAACAATTACAAAAAAGTGTTCCAAGTGTAATGATGCAGGCAAGATACTCCTAGTATAAAAATACACATGTGAAATTCTAAGTTGGAAAATTCCTTATCTGTATAATTTTTATGTTGGGATACAGAACAAAAGATGAACAAGCAATAGAAGTCTTAGAGAACTGACAACTCTGACAAGGGCAGGACCCAGCCAAAAGGAATTGTAAAGATAAGAAATATGAATAGAGAAAATGAATTTCATACCTGAGAAGTGTAATCTATCAGGTGATAGAATTTTAATAGAGAATAGAATATTTTCCACATTGATGAAAATCAAAATTTAATTACAGGACTTCAACAATCTTACCTTGAGGTCAACTATCTGCCAACCAAGACATGGGCCTGGACACCACTTCATCTGCTTTCTCAACTCTGTTACAAAATAAGTTGCTTAATTTCCCCACTCACTGCTTCCAAATAGACATCTTTTCATTTTGTGTTATTCAAGAAAATTTCTTCTCATATTTTATTGTAAATCAGAGCATACAGATTTTGATCAAAAGAGTATGCAATATGGATAATTGTCCTTAATCCACCTACGATACTGCTGAGAAGGGCGGGCCATTTTCTTCCTCACCAAACTGAAGCAGTCATTAGGAGACACATGGTACCTGACATGAACCTCTCTGCAGACTGGAAATTACTGGGAGAAATGTGACGTGGGCAATGCAATTTCCCAAACTGGACCTTATCCAAACGCATAGAGAAAAATGCCTTCCTAGCAACTAATCCATTGTTTCCATATATTTCATAACCACACAAAAGTAAGCAACCCATTCAAAATATATGTACCCTATTCATATAAAAAGAAAACCAAAATTAGGTACCTTTGATATAACTCTAACCTATTTCATTGTTGAAGTTTCCACATATAATAAAATGTATGTATACTGATATTATGTTTTGATAAATTAAGTCCTATTAAATATGATCAATAATTAATTACACATTTATTATACACATACAAAATAGGACAAATTAAGAAGAAAATTTCTCTTCTTTTTTAGGTTTAAAACAGAAGCTATTCAAATAAAATATTATCCACAAAGAGGTATGCTTATTCAAGAAAGAACAATATGAATTTTGATTAAAACATACACATGATATATTCATGAAACTTTCAAATCATGGCTTGACAGACTGTTCAGTCCTTTATAATCACTTCTACTTTGATCCTGATTATTAGCTTAATCTCAGTGCAGAAAATAAATCTCTGATGTCTGGATTTTGAATGAAAATAGATCTTAGTTTGAGCTATCTTTGCACAAAGGTTAGGGCAGAGTTTTAAAATTTTACTCCCACTTTGCTGCATCACTACCAGTAATGACTTAGTGTTGTAAATATGATAAGTTGCTTGTTTCCAAAGTCAGATACCTATTTGCTTTTGTTTTGTTTAAAATACAACAGTAGTAAATACAGAGAATGTTTAACAAAAATCAACTCAGACTTAAAAAATACTACATTTCAGGATGATGTTGAGCTTCAGCTTCTGTGTTATTTAATTTTTTCTCCTATATCATTAAACATAGTCCATAAACGAGTCTCTAAACATAGTCCATTTTGAGTTCTTTGGAGACAGATTGTCTTCTCCAGCTTTCTAACCTCAATTTTAGTCTCCTTTGAAAATTAATTTAGACTAACATATTAACTTATACCTTTTCAGTGAAAATTTTATTTTGTTTTCTCTTTGTGTTTGTCATTTAGAGACTGACTTACATCATATCCCTTCATGTTCAAGTGTTTTTAAATCTTTTTTTCAAATTTAATAGTGAAATTTTGGAATAGCATTTTATGCTCCCTATTCAGTACAGGAGATAAGAATTAAGTTCAAGTTAGATACTATATCTCATAAGCAACTTCCCAAAAAGTTTCTTAAATTTTCTTCCATTATAGAAATTATTAGTTCCTGTCTATGGTTTGATTCCATCTTGATTATATAGAACTAATGGTATCAACTAAGCTACTATATGAAGTAGATGTTATTATAATATGAAAACAATGACTATAATGTTCACAATGATTAAATTAGACTACAATTCAATGATATCCAATTCAGTGGATGGAATGATATTTCTCCTTTTAAATCTATTTTGCTTTTGCCCTAACTCATTATGTTGCTATTAATATCAATATCACACAGACTGAAAAAAGGCTTCAGTTTTCACCTGTTTCTTCTAGCAATTATACTATTTTGAGTTTTCAGGTTTTTTCACAATTATATTGAATAGCCTAGAATGTGTCTGAATATACTAAGGTGGTTGTCATCTAGACCTATTTCTATATATTCAAATTTCCAGAAAATTCTCATGCCTGATCAAGTTAATTTTATTATCAAAATGTGAGACAGACATAAACATCATTTCCAATCTAACATCAAGGTAACTTTACAAATGAAATGTTGCAAATAATTTATGAGCTACAGGAAAAAAACACTGCTGTAAAATGAAGGTTTTACTGATTATATTGATTAAATTGACAATGAAGTTTTCATTGATTTTATTGACAAATTTCATGCTTTACACTATCTATAGACAGATTTCATGCTTCACACTATTTCTATCCTAGATTTTAAAAGGAAACCAAAGTGTCATACTAGTGGCCCAATCACTATGATTTTTTAATTCAGTGCAATGTGGAATTATATTGCATACAAATATCACTCTATAATAGTAGTAATTTTCACTTCAACAATTACATTAGGGTAATGTAAAATTATTATCAAATTATCTACATATTTCTTCATGAACTGATGATGAAATCCATTTCCTACTTTGAAGGAACTTTTTTGTTAGGAACAGCTTATGGAAGCTTCCTGCAACCCCAGGCAAATAAAACTTAAATTCAAGAATCACTAGAAATTTGCTAAATGCCAATGACTTGAAAATAAAAGAAAAATAAGCAACTGTTGTAAAGTAAACAAAAATCACTTCAAGGAAATTGAAACATAAGAACAGAAAGGGCAAGGAAACCACACATTTGCTTGACAAAAGAAATACTGAGCCCTCTTCAGAATAATTTTACATAAATTTTCATTTATGAAGAGGCACACAATGGAAATGTGTAAAAAATGTGTATTTTCCTGTAAGTACAACTAGATTTGAGATACAGCAAGCAAAGTCTGAGAAACTATCCCAGTCAAGAGATCCAAAGACACAATGAAGAATGCAAAGTGATCTCATGCATGAGTTTATTGAACAGAAAAACTAAGAAAATATGAATGTCTATTTTATTTAATAATAACTATTGAAAGTAGACCACTAATTGAAAAGAATTCACCATATTAGAATGGAAAGTATGACAGAATTTGGTATATATAAACTAGAAATCAATTTGTAATCAACCTTAGCATAAACCAAAGTGTGTTCTGCAAACATTATAGACATGAACCAAGTCTTCAAAACAACTTTGCAAAAATGAAGAGAATTATTTAAAATATTGTGCATTGCTTGCTTAATGTATGCTAAAATTCTCAAAGTGCTATACATATATAATTATATATAATATATATATAATATATATATAAGTATATAATATATATATATAGAATTTCAACAGAATGAAATGTTTTGTCAACGAAGATAATGACAATGTCAAAGCTTAAACATCCTAAAATTATAAGATGGGGAAATGAAATCTGTAACTCAAATGTGATGCCCTGATTGTCCTTTATTCTCAAACAGTATTCAGTATTATCTAATTTAATACTTATGGAAGTACTTTGACCTAGCTACTCTCTCCATGTATATATGAGTAAAATGAAAAATATAGAATTTAATTGTCTAATAATTTTCTAATAACATGTTATTAGTAATGGAAGAACCTGTCTAGTTCTGCAATTCCTATTTTTCCACTTCTGTTCTGACCTTGGGTCATTTTGAAGAAGCCACCTGTCTCTAATCCATGAGACATTCTTCTCTGTATCTTGAAAGTTACAAGAATATATGCAAGTAATAGATTCTGCACTTAATACAATTTGCTTACAAATAAATATGTGTGGTCATGCAAATTCATGTATTCAAATGTTCAAAGCAATGTATGTTTAGAGCAATGTTCATGAATAGTAGTACAGAGAAGACTGTCTTATAAAAACACTGCATTTTGATTGTCTCTTAGGTGGAAGAGATATGGAAGTAAACAGTCAATTTAATGAGGTATGGCAAGACAGGACTTTTAAAAACACAAACGATAACTTTGGACCTTTCTATCTTAATACTTTTTATATATTAAATTTTCTGTTAAGAATGAAAGGGATCTGATAGTTAAATTAATGGTAAAATCTAACAGACTGATTTGTAGCCAGTTTCCCTAACCATTTATTCAATGAAAAGGAAACCTATTTTTTTACCTAGGAGGCACAATGCACTGTCCTAGGTATTACACATATAGAGACAAATGAGAGAAAAATAGCTGTTATTTTCAATGTTGTTATCTTTGGATGTATAAACATTTAAACAAAGTAAATAGGTTAACTGGACAGACTAAGGGATAGGGACAACTGAGACACACTGAGGTCAAATGAACTTAAGGAAAGGCGCCTTCAACTGTATGAAACAAACATAAATATAAGCAGAAATAATGCCAGTCTGCAGGGCTGCCTGAAGACCTCGGAGAATTACGATTAATGACTCGCTGTAGGTCATAGATTTAGAATCTCTTTTATCTTCAAGACATCTAGGGAGAACATGCAAACACTTGCCAGATTAAGTTCTCCTTTGACTTTCTTTTGGTTGAAAGACAAGAAAAAGAAAATTAATATTTTTAAAGTATTAATGTATATCCATGAAGATCTGGGCATGTATTTTGCCTGGATCACATGTCTCTATGTGGTGGGAAAATAACATGATTATCTAGAGTTTAAAACATAAAATTTCTATGACGTGGTTGAGGGAAATAATATGCAATTTCAAAAAGGGAAGCAAATGGCTGTTGCTTCATAGCCACAATACTCACTGTGAATGGTTGGTGAGGATTGTCTGAACAAGTTACATACTAATTAAAGTTTAAGATACCAAAAAAGCTAACTGTGTGACAATGGGTTGAAACAGAAGAAAGAAAACAGTCTTCCCACTGATGAGCTTGTTTTCAAAACCCAGTAATATCAGCACACCAAGGGAGGGGCAGCAAAGGGAGAAGTGGGAAATGACGGTGTAAATGCAGGGAGCCATGTTTACTTAGAAAGCCATAGCAAAAAGCTCAGGGTGTTCCTTCAGAAGTGAGTTCTAGGCAGGACAATGGTGGGAGATCACTATCGCTGCTCTACAGAGTGTCATACATCCCAATGCAACAGGTTACTTGGAAGATGAAATAATTGCTTGGAAAGTCATATTGAAAAAGGGGAAATTAAATGAAAAATAGTCTTCTGAAATTAATTTATCTTCTTTTAAAACTTCTACTATTATTTTCATTTTCAGTTCACAATTAACAACCTATCTCACTCCATACAAAATTACTCTTAATATCAGAGGAACTAATGCTGAAAACCTAAGTACAATATTCTTCACTTTTATCATAGACTCAGTATTTGAATACATAATTCTAAAACCAACCTTTTCTATGCTTCGCCATATCTTGCAATGTTTAACTCATATAACTTACAAGCAATTGCCTCTCGTGTTCATATACAGGATTTCGTTTCCTAAACATCTTATACAAGAATAAAATGAAGAATTAAACAGCAATTGTACTGATGTCATTCTACCATTACTGGTAGAACTACTTAAATAGCCTAAAAAACCCAGATTTACCACACCCTTTCCAGGGATATTAAAGAATTAGTTTAATGCTCTTGGACTTTTCTACAGGCTCTGTATATAAATGATGAATGAGAAGCCAACTTCTCTGGAAGAAAAGATGGCCATGAGAAAACTAGGTCACTTCCAAGGCTTCTGTCTCCTAAAATCATGTCTAAGATTCAGATAAGACAGTGCTTGTCATAAAAACTTAGTGCTCTCACGTTACTTTTTATGAACGGACTTGAAAGAAACTGATTCAAATAAAAGGATTTTCTTTGTGAATACAAAAGATACAAATTTAGATTGTACAAATGCAACTATAAATCTGTTATACTGCCTCATGTAAGACTATACAAAGTTTAGTTCAAAACAAAAAAATAATTTATAATTTTAAGTTATACCAGTAAGTATAAAATGCATATTTAAAGTATAGTTTCATATTATGGCAATATAATTTTTAATTACTAAATCAAATTACTAAATACTAAAAACTACTAAAATTATGATATAAAAATATAAACTATTAATGGCTAAATGAACAAGACAATGTTTTAACTGCTATTACTTTCAAAACATAAGTACACAAGAATAATTCAAATTAAACATTTATGACAGTTTGATATTTTTCTGCAGAAAATCTTCTGTATAGATTTCTGTGTGTAGTGCTAATATTCCTAGGCTTTTTAAATTCAAATCTAACTTTTTCTAGTTATATAGTTGCCTTCAATTTAAACTTCTGCAGTTTTCCATTTATGACCAAATGATTTCTCTTTATTTCCCCAAACAGTTAAATGTGTGGTAATAAAATGTAATGAGGAAAAAGCATGGTAATTAAGGATGAGCCAATGTGGTAGGCAAACTTACTAATTGCATTTATATGCATAGATTATAACCACTCAGACAGTAATGGAAACACTAGCAAAACCCTCCTAAACCACTCCAGGCAGAGTCTCATAACTGTATTACTTTAATACTACGTAGTTCTTGACATACCCCATCAACTCATGAAGACCACTTCCTTATGATCATCTTGATCATAGCCACTTTCATTATTCCCGCTTTAACATCAATTTGGTAAAATGAAAAGTCTCAGGATTAATTTGAATCTCTTAAGCTGAATTATTTCACACTTCGGTTAAATCTTTACAAAGTATATTATTAATCCGCTATTTGAGCTTAGAAATCACGTAAAAATGGTCATTTTCCCCCATATGAGCTGACAAACACATTGTGTCAGACCTGAGAGGAAATGTCTACTGCTTCATGAATCTTCTTTAGCAATGTGTCCTACATAACAATTTTCCCTCCATTTAGTGGGTGTTGGTCCTTGCCTAATTCACCTTTCTGAGGAATGGAACCTTTCCAGAATGGGAAGTGTGTAACAAGCACTGGAATTCCTGGACAAGCAAGGGTTCTTCCAACAGTCCTGCAGACCAGCTGCCTCTCCCAGGCAGGCAGTGCAGAAAAGGAAAGGGTAGGGTTGGGAGAACACAAATACTGGGTGGAACAGTGCTAGCTGCAGTAAGGAGGTCCTCACATCTTCTAGTCACGCTTCTCAGACCTCTGATACTCCTCCTCTACTATAACACAACCTCAAATGTACTAGAAAATAGTAACTTACATTTCCTACAGAACAATGTAAATATCCTTCCATTGGAGAGTTAGCACATCCTTGAAATTAACTCTTGTAGTATCTGACTTGATATTTGTGGAATTTCTATTTAAATGCCAATTGAAATCCAAAAGCAGTTTTTAAAACCAGTACATCTTGAAAACATTAGTCAGAACTTTTCATTTTCTTGAATTTTCCTCCTGGAAAATATCACCTCAATATTTCATATTTCTTACGACAAATCTTTCAAAGACATTTCCCTAACCAATTGTGAAAACACTATAATTCAATGTTATCTTGGCATAGAAAGGAAATTAAAGAACATATTCAGAACACCTGTCAGATCCCAGTAAATATGTTGAAAATTATTTAGTATGATTCTTTATTTCCTGCTCTGTCTCTATAACCCAAAAGCTAGTAATCTTACTTAACATTGTCTCTAAAAAGTCAAGAAGTACATAGCCTAGTTTTTACTTAAATTCCTATTGCGTATTAGTTTTTTTCTTCCAATGACAATCTTATACTTCCTGATGGTTAGGTTAATTTTCATCATCACAAACCATATTCTAATTTATCCATGTCTTGTATGGTAAGATAGAAATGTGCCATTATATTGTTACTCATTAACACTTCATTAATCTAGTAGAAGTGGTGGCTACTACTAAGTAGATATAAGACTAATATAGCAGCATCTCTCTTCCATGTAGAGGTTGATAGATGTGCAAAGCACATTCCCACCATACAGAAAACTACCCAATTTCAAAATGTTAGTTTTACTAAGATTGCACAGACTGCTTGCCAATACACATGCATGTTGTCATTGAATTACAACTCTAGTATCTAGAAAAGTTTTAGAGAATTATCTGTTATTCACAATGTAATTACTAAATTGAGCCTGATATTCTTTCTTTACAAGCTATCTGCTATTCCCCATGAGTGAAAAAAGCTCTATACTGGAGTAACAAATTTCTAATGTAGCAAAGAAAAAATAGTTCAATTTGTATGTTTATATGCTAGTTTTTCTAGGATAAAATCTGTGTGACTAAGAGCCATCTCTATGCTTCATAATTTTCTAGAGTACTGATCAAAATGAGAGAATTTAGAGACAAGCCTAGTGTGAGTGAGTTTTGAAGGTTCACACTAGATCTTCTCAGTGTATTTTCCTAATTGTAACAGTACTTACTGTAAGCCAGTAATGGAAAATCAGGACATTAATTAAATTTCTTGTTACTCTAGAATAAGATCAGTACATCTTCATGGCCCAAATCAGTTAAAATATATGCAATACCCATTATATTTACTCATGAAACAAACTATAAATTAAAATAAAAGAATACATGTTATAAAAATTCCAGTGTGTCACAACTGTTTTTGGATAAAATCTGACTGAAGATAAACACTGAGTTAAAAATACATTTCAGAGTTAAAGCTTCCTCCTCTGCATCTCAGTCTCTCAGGATAAATGTGATCTAATCTTGGTCTATGTCCTCTATTCTATATTCAGAGTTTCCTTTTCAGTTTGATACTTGAGGAAGAATAAGAAAGGCAGATGATGGTTAAGCATAACATTTTAAAAGTTTAAGAACTCAAATGTAGAATTAATACTTCCAAAAAGCCATCAATAGAGCAAATTACTGTAAATATTTATATTATAATGAAACGTTCAAGGATCAAATTATGAAATCCAGTAACTGTGGATTTTAACTTTCATCAGAGTACCATGGTTTAAACAGTGTGCTTTTTCTATTTATATGCCACTGTTAGAATCTCTTAAGTTGCCAATCATAGGAAAGGAGAGAGCAGATATATCCATTAACAGAGACAATGTGCCACTCACTTTTCAGTTTTAATATCAGTGTTCTGAAAATCCCCAGGTACTTTTGAGATCTAGGAGAGAAAATAATAGAGAGTAAAATCTGGGCCCAAATGAAGGAACTGTCTCTTCCTATATGGAGGTGATAGTTCAGGAACTATTTGCTTGTTTCTCACAAGTCAATACAAACTACAGGAATGTCACAACTGTACAAAATTATTCTATACGCACACACACACACACACAGAGAAATGTAGTGTATAGATGCAGGCTATTTGGTATTAGGAGAGGTTCACCTACATTTTATACACCCTTTGAATCTGAAATTTTAAATCCTATTGTTTAATTAATGAACGGTAATAGAGCATCTAAAATCATCTAAATTATAAAATATAAATATCAAACATACTCATGTAAAATAGAGAAATTACAATTAAAATTATTTTTCTTAAATGTACATAAACTACATAATTTGGCCTCTTATGACATTTAATACAGATGCTTACAAAAACAAACATTCATAAAGATGATTCTAAAAGTTCATCATATACAAGATACTAATGTACATAGAAGTATTTTAATCTATTCAGAAAATAAACTAAATGATCTATTAGCAATAGTTGTATTCCTGTTGTTGAACCATAAACAGATACCTTCTTCTTTAATTTTGTTACATTCTGCTCTACTTTTACTTTTAATTACATTTTGCTCTATTTTTGTTTTTTAAAATGTTTGCCTTTGATATATATAAATAATACACAGAATGAATTAAATCAAAATACTGATGTATTTTGAAATACTGATGTATATGAAAATACCACAGTCAAAGTATTTTTCGTGTACATTAATAAAAATAATTTAGGTAGGGTTCAGCGGTTCACATCTCCAACTGCAGCTACTCAAGACAAAGAAAAGAGGGATCAGTGCTCACCAATGCCTTGGGAAAAATTAACATTCAAGGAACAGGTCAGGTGTAGAGAAGTGTGCCAGTAATCTCAGTGACTTGGGAGGCTGAGGTAGGAAAGCTGAAGTCTAAGGCTGGCTGCAGGCAGAAAAGCATGAAATCTTATCTTAAAAAATAAACTAAGACTAGAAGTAGTTGGCAGTATGGCTCTAATAGTAAGTGTCTGCCTAAAAAGTTCATACCCTAGAATCAACTAAAATGTAAGACTATGAAACAGAAAATTATAAATCGTTTTAAAATTTCTGTAAGTTGTTCTCCTTACTTTCCAGAGTTTAGTATACATCCAAAGTGTGTGTTTTATCCTTATTTGCAATTTTATTTGATATTTAAATGACATAATATTGCACACACTTATGGGGTATAATAGTCTGTTACATGTATACCATATATAATGCTCCAATCAGGATAATTAATATTTCCATTTTATCAAATATTTTTTATTCCTATATGCTAGGAACCTCAGCATTTTAACTATTTTGAAATAATGGGAGAGGAATGTGATAGGCTACTAAATAACAGAAAAATATTTTTATACCTGTTAGCCTGCAATCAGAATTGAACGTTCAGCCCTATTCTAGCTCTTACATTGTATTAGGGCTTTGTAACTGTAAAGCAGTATTAATAATGAAAGAAACTCAAAACTCCTCTTGGACTGTACTTAATATTACTACAGTGTCCTCCTGCCACCCACACTCCCATGCACATAAGCACTCCAGAGGCAGTAAGATTAGAGTTTTTTAAAAATTAATTCTCACAAAGGAATAATCCTTCCTGCTGTTGTCATTTGTGATCAGTTTTCCAAATCTAGCAGTGAGAAACTGTGGTCATCAATAGGAAATAAATAATACTCATGCAATCATGGATAAAGAGTAATGAACATCAATCCCTATTCTACATAAATCACCAGCCTGGTGTCACTGAAATGAGATTATGGACACCAAAGTAGAACAGAAGCTTAATTAGATTGCAATTCAGGCTGATTGTTCATCCCATGAAGGGAAATGCATTTAGTGATGAAGGACAGATCCATTTTTTAATTTGTTTGTTATTTAAAAAAAAAGTTAGTGCAGTAGTATATTTCTTCTGTGGGTCAACAAGTCTAGTAAAACATTCTATGTGGAAAGAGATTGGAGACTAGTTCCTATTAATCCTGGGTCATAATTTTCTTGAGGTTTTTAGAATATTGTCCCAACCTGACATATCAATTCTAAAATCCTCAAAGATAACCGGTGTCATATATTCCTGTGTATTTTTTGTATGTTGGTATGTTGGACTACTAATAGACAATTTTGGCAAAGAAAGGCAGAGAAAATATGAAAGTAAGGATGCATCCTGAGTATCTGGTGAGTGCAGAACTGATAGAAGTTATAGCATCCTTTTAACCTCGTGGCTGTCTGAGCAGTGCTGCACAATGTGTCCTGTGTCTTCCACGGGTCCCACAGGAGCACCATTTTCCTCCTTACCAGTAGTACTCATTCTACTAATTTTTCGTGTCTATTCAATCAGCCAAAAGCACTGTATGGATCTCCTGCATGAAGGCTTCTCTCAGCCCTCTAAGAACATGAACCAAATTCCATGGACAGGACAATGTAACTAATACAATACATAGAATTAGACCCTTGGAAGAAAACTTAAGAGTTTTTCTTCTGCTTATGTGAATTTTCTCAGCACTGGCTATCTAGTTTCCTGTTCTTTTTGCTCTTTCCTTCATCACTGACGTTTTAAACTGCTGGTGTAAGGGTCCTGGTTCTAGAAAAGGCTGATGGGACTTTTGAATTTGTGAATTTCTGTCAAATAACAATGTCCATCTACACTGAGCTGCCTTTGTGACCTAGTTATCCAGGTTACAAATGAGGCATTCTTTCTTGTATTTTCCTTTGAAATGTAAAGTTGTTCCAGGAAGCCCACCCCACACTTAAGAGAACCTTTATGTTGCCCTTAAGTATTTTGCTTTAATAATGGAAATATGCAAAATTTATTTAATAAACTTAAGAAACCACTGGAAATAACATCTTGCACTATTTCTGCAAATCACCCCTTCCTCAACTTTGTCTATTCTGTATTTGTGGTAGGCTCTGCCTGGTGGCACCCAGTTTAGGACCAATAGGAATATTCACAAATTTTTACTTACCACTTCACTCAGCTTTTGAGAATGAAGCTTTATTAACAAGTATGGCTGCATTGTATTACTATCTTAAAAACTGACTGCCCTCTAGATAATAAAGATTTTTTTTTTACTATTAGTAAGTACCGACTCTAAAAAACACAGAGGTAGGCCCCAGTACAAAGAGTGAGAACAAACTGACATTCCTATTCCATACTAACTTAGATCTAGAGGAAGACAGAGACAATGTATAATTCCAACAAATAACTTAAATTGGTTTTTGCCTACCCTTATGACCACAAATGCAGAGATTCATTTGGGTAAAATCCGCTACCCAGTATAAGCTCTTTTGTTGAGAGTCTGAATCTTATGTTTCTTGGTAAAGAACCGTAACATTTTCCACAGATAATACAGTTGTTGTTTTTTTCTTTTTACTACCTATTATGTAGTCTGACACTCCATCTTCTTTTTTAACAGAGTTTTCTGTCTAGTTACATTCTAAAGCCAACTGGCATACTTAAAGTATATACAACTAAAGTTCTCTGCATCCTAAGTAACTGTCCAGCCTTTTGACTGTTTGGAGAGAATTAACTTGAAACATGGGGTATGTTTGAATATATGTGTTTGTGGACCTAACTCAAAAAAGGAATCACTTTTTGGAAAGAACAACCACGAAGGATTCTTTCCACAAAGATAAAACTAATATATGCCTTTATTGTGTTCACTCCAATCCTTCGTATAAAGCCACGAGCATCATAAAAGCTTTAATTACACTGATAGGATGAGTGGAATGCAGTACCTTTCACATCTGTGAGATGACAATGACTTTGGACTTGAAAGCCCTCCAATAGTCTCCCAGGCCTTTCATATTAGGATTTCAACTCACACGGCAGTGCGCCCTGTCATAATCCCCACTACCGGGGGGAGAGCAATGAACCAGCAGCACTCAGCTGCAGTGGGGTATTATAAAAGATCATCACCATTAACACATTAGAATTGTTAACGAGTTTCACAAGACTCATGCACTAGACATAATGATAAAAAAATATAATTCTTATCTTAATGAAAGAATGACAATGAAAATAAACCACCAGAAATAAAAAATGGGCAATAATCCTGTACTTATCCACAGTGAGATAAAAATACTCTTCAGAACTTTGGAATTTAGAAAAAAATACTCTTCAGAACTTTGGAATTTAGAAAGTGATTTTAAAAAGTAACTTAACGGAAAATTATTTATTTAGTTTGTTAAGTAGGGGGAAAAAACAAAAGGAGTACTGAAATATTCCTTTAATGTTAGCTAACATTGATATAGATGGCCATCAGTATCTTTGCTGTAGGAGAGATAACAGGTGGTTATGTCTATTTCAAGAGTATTCCAACTACTGCTGTCTTAGGGATGAAGGCTCTTTCAGCAACAGTATTACTGTTTCTCACCACTAAGAATGAATCAGGCAGGGACAAATTTCTCAGTCAATACCAAAGTAAATCATAGTAAAAAAAAAACATTAAACAAGTATTGCAAATAATATTCCATATGGTATAATTGAGGCAGGATAGATGAGAACACAGGGAAAAATATTAAATATTAAAAGTACCAAGAGGGCCCCAGTGGGTCGTACCTGTGATCCTAGCTACCCAGGAGGCTGAGATCTGAGGATCTTGGTTAGAAGTCAGCTCAGGCAGGAAAACCTCCTAAGACCTTATCTCTAATCAATCACACAAAAAAAGCCAGAAGTGGCATTGTGGCTCAAGTGGTAAGAGTGCTATCCTTGAGCACAAAGGAGCTCAGAGACAGTGCCTAAGCCCAGATTTCAAACCTCAGAACTAGCAAAATAAATAAAAGTGCCAGACTCAGACATTAGAACTGGGAAGTAAAAACTGAAAAAAAAAATAAAGCAACTAGCACTCTCTCCCCCTCCACACCTAAACCTTAAATTACAACTGTAGATATAAGGGCTACCTGCTTCTTTAAATGTTAAAAACTACAAGCTCTTTACAGTAGGTAAAGAGACAGAAATTGGAAGACTGTGTCGACAAGGGGAAGTTTTAAATTCACCTATTGTTCCTGTGTTTGGCGTAGGGTTAGTATACTTTTTCATCCATCTTATCTCGGCATTGTCTAAAGATTAGTGTGTATTTCTCTCAGTTCAGAAAGTATTAAGTCTTTTTGAGTCTTTAGACAGAGTTTGAGTCTTCACCTCTTATTTCTTGCATGGGGAACAGGAAACATACCTCTTTTTCTGTTCCTCCTTACTTTATCCAGTTAAATATAAAGAAGTCCTTGATAAATTGCTACTTCGTATAACTCATGTTTGTGAGCACCCTTGCAATACTCTTTTGTGAGTGGATCTCAAGGACTTGTGATTTTATATAGCAACTGTGAGGCTGAGGGAAGGCTTCATCCATCATGATCCATTTGTGATCAATAGGGAGTATTTTTGAAACTAGTTGCAAAAAAAATCTGTCTTGAAGTTAATAGTAACATAGAAAAGTTGAGCCTAGAATTATAATTGTGTTGACATCTAGATCCAACTATGAAATAAAAGTTCACTGTAGATTTTTTAGTTCTCTGAAAATATAATCCTACTTTGTGATGGTTGGTTAAACTTGCTATAGCTGGATTTTCATTTACTTTCAAGAAATGAGCCATGGCTATAAATCTTTATATTCTTTCTATCTATAATATGTTTACTTACTACCAAAATGTTAGAAGCACTTGATCAATCTTGTCTGCATTCAACTGCAGCCCATAGCTCCAGCCTTATTTCTTCTGATCTCCATCCTTTGCTTCCAAATACAGTTATATTGAATTGCCTGCACTATTTGATTATTCAAAGCATTTTTTCCACACTGCAACTTTACTTTGGACAACTCTTTCCTTCCTACCTCATGAAGAGAAGACTCATGTTTCAGCATTTTTACTGTAAATTCTGTGAAGGATTCAAGGCTGCCACCAAGCACAGTGGAACACTTCATCTATGTTGCAAATACTGTTACTCTGTATGTAAAACACTTGTGGAAGAACAGCACTGCAATTCTTATATCAAACATATCTTTCTATGAATACTCCTCTATTAAGATTCTGTTCATTTCCTAAGGGAATATTGAAACGTTTGCCATGTAAAATATGCTAATGAAATCTAAGAAACACAAATAAGTAAAAGATCAACTCTTGCAAGTAAAGGTCTAAGTATTATTTCTGCTCATGCTCAACTGCAGATACCTTGGAAGCTTTTAAATTATTTTTATTGCTATACTGCCTTAATGTAAAGAATTCAAAATAGATAAACCAATAAATTTTGGACATACTACATATTAAATTGTATATTATACAAGTAATAGCTGAAATTTTAAGTATGTCTTTAAGTATTCTTGGGTTTAATAAAAGCAGAACAATGAAATACTGGTTCATAAACTTTATTCGTGGGCTTCTTTCTTAAGATTCATGTAGTCAGTTTATAAACCTCAGTTTTATCTTATTCCCCTAATTTCGATTACTTTATCTCCTCTTTACAAATGTAAGCACTGGTATTCTTCCATCACTGTGAGAGATCTACGCAACTTTACATATTCATTATGAAGCTGAATTGTTCAGGTGATGTTCTGCATTGACTAGTATGACTAGTATCTCTTAATTGTGGGCAAATGATAAAAATATTCTCATCCCACTTCACAATTTCTATATCCTGGGGTATTTTATTTCATTAGTTTTGCATTAAGAACACCACAAATATAGATTCATGTGATGCAATTGCAAGAATCTGCCAACTCTATTGTATATTTAGGATTTAAGTCTGCATTAACACCAATAAAACATTTCTTCAACAGAGAGAGAAGCAAAAGAAAGAGTACAAGGCAGAGAGCAGACATTCTATCTTAGTCACAGGGAATTTAAAGTGATGGGGAGACATTTAAGTAGAGACGTCTAGCAGACACAGAGCGATAAGGGCTAGACAGAAAGAGGCTGGAAACAAGAGAGTTCTTTCTAGCAGTGCAGACAGAACACTGTGGGAAGATGAGAGCTCTGACTAGGTGATTATACAGAGGTAAGAAACCTGAGAGAGGTCCCTACAATGTAAAAGAAACTACCAGTGCTGCTCATCAAAACAGGCCTTTTTGCAGTTTACAAAAAGTCTTCACATACAGTATATAATTGTGATAATGTATATGAGAGCAATAATTACCTTTCATAGAAACCAATAGTCAAGTCTATTGATTTAGTGGCCATGTTAAAGAGAATGAAAATGTATCTTAAAAAAAAATCTCAGACCTATCTAATTAAAAAAAAAACATAGGGAATACACTAGAAGAAAGGTCACACACTACTTTTTTCTTCATGTTAACATCTTTTCCAGCCAAATAATAAGATAAATATCATTGCATTGACTCTTTGCATCGCTACCGTAACACCCACGGTCCAGGTCTCCCCACCTTGCTGAGCAAATCTCGTTTCAGTTATTCAAGCTCTCAACTACAATAAGAGAAGAAGGTGGTACTGAACTATTCTGTTTGTTATGAACAATGAGTCACTTATACTTCACAAGTCATGAGTAAAAACTAATACCTTTTGCATCTAAAAGATGTAGAAAGGGGAAAAGTATGATTTTCCCAAGGACACACAGAGAATAAATGGTGATCTCATTGTACATGTTTGTATGTTGTGTTTAGGAATGGTGGTTCTTAACAAATCAAGAGTGATTTACTGCTCAGTAATCCACAATTTTTATTTTACATAAGAGAAATGTTTATTTTAAAAGTAGTAAACATGTATTAAACATTATCTACTTCTGCATACACAGTAGATAATAAATTCAGACTTCTGTCTCTGGTATGCCTAATATGGTCTGCAGAAATATCCTGAAAAGACTTTTTTAAATGTCTGTATAATTTCTCTCTCTATTCATACATACCTATTTGTTTATTAAATATATTATCCAATGTGCATTGCATAAGTTAGTTATTTGTAGTTTAAAAAATACCATATGCCAACTGTTAGTGTCCGATGGCTGTAATCATAACTACTAAGGAGACTGACATCTAACAGAAAAATCAGTGGCACTCTTATCACCAATTAACTAACAAAAAAGCTGGAAATGGAGCTGTGGCTCAAGTGGTGGAGCAATAGCGTTGAGCCCAAAAGCTCAGGGACAACATTCAGGTTCTGAATTAAAGGATTAGGACTGATACACACACATACATACATACACACACACACACACACACACACAAAATAACACATTAATTGTAGAAAGGAGCTTCAATATTTTGCATATAACATACATATGTACAAAGTATAGTGATAATTGTATAATACTTAGCATATAATACACTTTGATCATATTCACCCATCTACATTGCCTTTTACCCCCTATTTTTTCACCTTTCCTTTCAAAGCATTTTCAGCAGGCTTCACTAGAATATTTTTATGCATACACAAAATGTACTTCTCTAGTATTGTATATATTTTACTGAGATTAAAGAGCAAATGAAGCTGGGCACCAGTGGCTCACACCTGTAATCCTAGCTACTCAGGAGGCTGAGATCTGAGGATCATGGTTCAAAGCCAGCCCGAGCAGGAAAGTCTGTGAGACTCTTATCTCCAATAATCTACTCAGGAAACCGGAAGTGGCGCTGTGGCTCAAGAGGTAGACTGCTAGCCTTGAGCTGAAGAGATGAGGGACAGCACCCAGGCCCAGAGTTCAAGCTCCACAACCGACAAAAATAAATAAATAAATAAAGCAAATGACATTTCCATAAAATATGTGTAACTAAAATAATAGTCTTGCAAAAATTTGTATTCATCTCAAGAATATTAGCTAGTCACTTAAATCCTTTAATTGCCTGTAATTCAGAGCATATTATACACAAATTACCTATTACAAGGATTAGAAAAAATTCTTCATTCTTCAGTTGTCACACTCTAATAATATTTATGATTAATAATTAATAAATATGCTTAATAAACACTGGTATTATTCAGTTATTAAATGCTGTTTTGAAATGTAACATGGCCCATATAGCAGATGTACTTTTAAAAGAATGTGTTACAAATATATTAAGATAACAATGTACAAAAGTATACACAAATGACATTTTCCAGAGGTAAAACTTTGTGGTTAATAATTCAATGAAAGAATTATTCTGCAGAAAAAGCAAGTAAAATAAATTATTTAAAAAGTAGCATGAAGAAATTTTAAGTAGAAAAGACTGAGAATCCCAGATTAAAATGTGAAAAGTTTTGAAAATAGTCAAATAACCAATGTTCCAATCACAGCACACTTAACTGATTTGACATTCATTTCATATTTCTATTTTCCCTCTATATTTTTCTCTAAACCCACATTTTTGAAGTCCCACTATTTGCTGTAAGTCTGGACAGAGTGTAGCACAGTATATAGTACTTGTCTACTTCACGTAAAGCTCTTGATTCATCCATCAACATTGCAATCTACCAGTCATTTATTCTTCTCTTATGAAATAGTTGCCCTAATGGGTGAATGTACAGTTGCAAGCCTGGAAATAGAGCTTCTTGCGAACAAGTGTTTTGAAAGACTGTGGTTCTAAGTTTGTGTAAAAAGTTAACAAGGCCTCCTGGTCAAAAATAATGTCAGTGTGGTAGTCATACCTATTGAAGTAGGGCCATCAGGTCTGGCTGGAACCATATTGGCCACATGGTGGATGGTAGGGTCTGGCATCTTGTCTTCATGCTGGGTACCTTACAACACTATAATCCTAGCTATGCCAGGTGCAAAGGTAAGAGGATCATAGTCCAATACTTATCTTAAGCAGAAGCCCAAGACCAAACTTGAAATATAACCTAAACCCCAAATGGCTAAAGGTTGGCTCAAGTGGTAGACAAGCTCAAAACTCTTGAGTTCAAACCCCCAAGTCATAAAATGATGGTATATAATGGTTAATTTTTATTAATGCTAATTTTCTAATACGTGTATACATATATGTTTATGAAAACCATGAGTCTATTTTACAGCTCAGATGGTGGAAGTCTGATGAGATACAACTGAGTTTCATGGGCCTGTGGTCATCTAGCTGTGCTATGACCACTAAGGATGTGGACTGGCTTGCACAGGAACCTTAGCAGACATTTCATCTGGTAGTTTTATACTTCTCTATGGAAGTACTTAAAGAGAGATCACTAAGATGCTAGGTGATGTTTGACAATCACTTATTTCGCAAGATTCACTTCCTCATGTCTGTGTCTAACCATGTTGTAGGTCAAAGTCATCAAAGGTTTTTTTTTTTTTTTTGGGGGGGGGGGTCCAGTCATGGGCCTGAACTCTGGGCCTGGGTGCTGTCCCTCAGATCTTCAGCTTAAGACTAGCGCTCTACCACTTGAGCCACAGCACCACTTCTGGCTTTTTTTTCTCCTGCTTTTGTGGTGCTGAGGAATCAAACCTAGGGCCTCATGCATGCAAGGCAAGCACTCTACCACTGAGCCACCTTCACAGCCCCCATCAAAGGTTTAAAAACAACAGCTTCCTCTTCTCTGTCAGAGCTAAGCTAATTTCTTAAGTGTAATTTTCCCATACAACTACAACTGATGTTTAAACAAGTCACAGAAAAACCTGCAGACCTCTTATTGGGCAAAAACCAACAGAAAGCCAAGCACCAGTGGCTCATCTGTAATGCTAGTTATTGAGGAGGCTAAGATCTGAGGATCATGGTTCAAAGACAGCCCAGAGCAGGAAAGTTCATGAGACTCTTCTTATCTCCAATTAACTGCCAGAAAAGCAGAGGTGGCACTGTGGCTTAAAAGTAGTAAAGTGCTAGCCTTGAGCAAAAAAGCTCAGGGACAGTGCCCAGGCCCCGAGTTCAAGCCCCAACAAATGAAAACAACAACAACAGAGGAGAAAAGAGAAAATTTCAGGTGTGACATGCCCATTTTATGGAAGTCACAGGAATGTGCCCAGGTGAGAAGCCAGCTAACAGAATTAAGTGGAGAAGAGCAGACTAATAGGAATGAATTCTCCTCCCTGTCCTTCAGAGAGCATATGGACTGAGAAAAAACAACAAGTTAGATTTTTGCATGATTTTAAGAATAATTATTGTAAAAAAAAGGTCTAAACAGAAATATTATTGTCTAGAATTCTATGTCTCCATCAGTAAGAATGATATCGCCCCATTTGTTAGGAAATGAAAAGACTTGGAAAAAATTATCTTAAGTCAAGTAAGCCAGGCCCCAAGAAAACATAGATCCCATGGTTTCCCTTATTTGCAATAACAAGTATATGTCTGAGACAAGTAGAAAAGGTCAAAAGCTATGTACATATGACCAGATAAGATGAAGTTAAGTGAAATGAACCCCAAGATAGGGACACAAGTGGTTTTTTTTCTTTCTTGCTAATATTTCTAACATATTTATAAGGTACTATGTGATTTTTTTTGTTGCTTTGTATGTTCCTCCTCCATGGTATAACCCGTTTTCACTGTATTTGATGTCGGTATAATTTGGAGAAGGGAAGGGACAAAACAAAATATTTAAATAGGGATACAGGTTGACCCATTGTAACAATGAGATGTACAAGACACTATGTTGAAAAATGAACTTTACAATTTAGGGGGGTAATTGTGGAGGTGGGAGGGAAGGGATGGTAAGGAAAAACAAAGAAAGAGGCAACAATGCTTGATAAGAAATGTACTCATTACCTTGCTCATGTAACTGTAACCCCTCTGTACAGTATTTTCACAATAAAAAACTTATTAAAATAAAATAAAATTTACCCATGCTGTTTCATGAAAAAAAATATTCTTGTTAACGAAACAATAATCCTGAGAATCACGAGTCATAGAAAAATGGTCTTGGGGAATAAAAAAGTTGTATTAGAGGAATAATCCACTTTTCTTCTGTCAGAGTATGAATGTTCTATTTTATCATTATGAATTCATGAGACAGTAACAGGTATTCTTACTGGAATGCTCAGCATCAATCCAGGGCATTATGTGAACAGTTCATTCAAGTTGGAAGAAGTCCTAGAATAACTTCTTTAAATGTCTAAAATCAGTGTCAGAAGCTCTATAAGATGAGCATGCCACTGTAGAACTAACTTGGCACCTCTAGCAGTGATAAGGTTGTATTGTGAACAGAATGTGCACCCATCATTAAAAGGAACATAGCACTAGAAGACTATGGCGTAAGACTGGCCTTTTCCTGTAGCTAGAGACTTTGGTATCACAAACTGCTGGTTTCCAGCTATGACCCTGCGAATAAAACCTTGCTATAACTCACATTCTTACTCAAAACACCTAACCAAGTAACTGCCAAAAAAAATGAAGATGGTTTTGACCTCAATCCTGTAAACATTTCTAGCTTATTTCTGAAAACATACACACTATCACCAGACCAGCCACACAAGCAGTGGCTGAAGTCCCCCACAGGTGCTTTAAGGTGAGCTAAAGCCTAGCTGGTGAGCTAAAGTCTAGCTGGTGAGTTCCCAGGCAGTTTCAGGACACTAAAGCAGAAATTAAAGTGGTGCAGTAGAATGGTTTATGTTTAGGGAAATTAGAGAACAGCAGATGGAGAAAACTAGCAAGTGGTCCTCACGGAGGTGTATGTAACATCTCCAACTAGGGAACCTATGGATACAGCTCATAGAAAACTGCAAGCTCCTCTGGGTGTGAAATGCAAATGCCAACACCATCAGTGGGTGATTCTCATGGGATCTCATGTCACCTTTCTCCATGGGTTATGTTAGCATATCTTTGCATGAGGGCATAGATGTTAGAAGTATTTGCTATGATGAATGCAGCAGCCTCTGTGCTGGTCCTGGGAGAAATCACACACACACACACACACACACACGCACACACATGCACGCACGCATGCAGCAGTCTGTCTACGCGAGCATGATTCAGAGAGAATGGCATGACTTCCAGTAACTGCATTCAATTATTGTTTGCATTTCTGCGACAGCTCCATTCTGGACCAGTTCTTAAAGGAAGGACTCTCATGCAAACACAACTTAGGTATTGGGAGTTACACAACCCACCTTGTAAAGGATGGCAACTTCAGATATTAAGTGGACTGCTTGCAAATATTCATCTAATCATGCAAATCTAATTTAGTTGTCATGTAAAGGTTATCAAATTAGCATGTTGCATGCTGATGATAAATTCAGTCCAGATTTGCCTTTTGTTGGAGCAGAAATCTAGCAAACTTTTCCTTTAACCATGATGCCCCAGATCTCAGCCTTCTGAGTATCTGGAATTATATCCATAGACCATGGCACAAAGCTTTACAAAAGGAGCATTTTTATCAACCAAGAGTTGCATAAAACTTTGTGAAATGAATTTGATGACATGTAATTTACATTATTACATTGAATTTGTAAATAAACACGGGAGTTAGATTCACATGGTTTATATCATTGACATGGGTAGAACCTGTTAAAGCCAATAACAAAACATTAATAACTCACATTTTTACTATTTAAGAAAAATCCTATATCTTTTATTAGATAATTCTTGTTTATATCACTAGAGTCAATCATGAAAATTATGGGGAAAACATTTAAACTTTTTGCCAATTGATGAACACTTGGCAAAATATTCTTTCCCATTTTATAAGTTCTCAGTGTATTGTTTTTATGAAGCTTGTTTTTGTGAATGAAGCTACACAGAAAGTTGAGTTCCAACAGTAAGCCAAGAGAATATTACTTAAACATTGCCAACTTGATTCCTGTGTATTTGTCAGTTTTTTAAACTGCTATCATGACTAGTAAGTGGTATGTATAAGATACTTTCCATGCCAGAATCAATTCCAAATGGATCAAAGACCTCAGAGTCAAAGCAGACACTCTGAAAACATTACAGGATGTATTAGAAGAAACCCTAGGTCTCCTTGACACAGGCCGAAATTTTCTTAATAGAGACCCAGAAACACAACAAATCAAAGAAAGGTTGGACAAATGGGATTGCATGAAGTTGCAGAGCTTCTGCATGGCAAAGGACATAGCTAGCAAGATCAATAGAAAGCCCATAGACTGGGAGAAGATCTTCACTAGCCATACAACGGACAAAGGTCTCATACCAAAAAAAAACTGGAAACCAAAAAATTAAATCCCCCAACAACAAATCTTCAAAGAAAGAACTGCCCAATAAATAAATGGGCTAAAGACTTAAAGAGAAACTTCTCTGAATAGGAAAGAAGGATGGCCAATAGACACATGACGAAATGCTCAACCTCCCTAGCCATAAAAGAACTGCAAATCGAAACATTGAGATGCTACCTCACTCCAGTTAGAATGGCTAAAATCAAGAACTCTAAAAACAACAGATGCTGGAGGGGATGTGGACAGAAGGGAACCTTACTGCATTGTTGGTGGGAGTGTAAACTTGTTCAACCACTTTGGAAAGTAGTATGGAGGTTCCTCAAAAGACTCCACATAGAGCTCCCCTATGACCCAGCAGTCCCACTTTTGAACATTTACCCAAATGTTTACAAACAAGACCACACTAAAGCTACCATCACGACTATGTTTATTGCAGCACTATTTACTATAGCTAAGATATGGAACCAACCCAGATGCCCCTCAGTAGATGAATGGATCAAGAAAATGTGGTATATATACACAATGGAATTCTATGCCTCCATCAGAAAGAATGATATTGCCCCATTTGTTAGGAAATGGAAAGGCTTGGAAAAAATTGTATTAAGTGAAGTAATCCAGGCCCAAAGAAACATAGGTCCCATGCTTTCCCTTATTTGCAATATCTAATAAATGTCTGAGTCAAGCAGAAAAGGTCAGATAAGTTGATGTTAGGGAAATGAACCCTAAGATATGTATTGAAATGTTTTTTTCTTTCATGCGATTGTTTCTAACACATTTATGAGATTATTTCTTTGTTGCTTTTTATGTCCCTCCTCCACAGTATAATCCCTGCTCTCACTGTATTTCATGTTGGTATAATTTGTGGAGGGGAAGGGGAAAAACAAATCATTTAAATAGGGATACAGGTGGACCCATTGCAACAATGAGATGTACAAGTCATTGTGTCGAAAAATGAACTTTACAACTTGGTGTGTGGGGGGTAGTGGGGAGGATTGGGTGGGGGGGTGGGGGGAGGATGGGAAGGGATGGGAAGGGGAAACAAAGGAGGAGGCTACAATGCTTGATAAGAAATGTACTCATTATCTTGCCCATGTAATTGTAACCCCTCTGTACAGTATTTTCACAATAAAAAATAAAAATAAATACATAAATAAAGATACTTGCCATGATCCTTAGCACATAATTACTACTTAGTAAGTCATAAGGTTATGTTTATCATTAGTCAGTAAGTCATTGTCCATTGTACAAGTAATATTACTGATTTTCCCCATCCAAATTATGGCTACCCTTCTTATCTGGGTTACCCTCCAGACTGTCACTGCTATGAAGAGCTTTGGAACAACATGCCCGCATAGTAGCATGGTATGATACAGAGGATTCTAAGTCAAAACTACAAACAAATGCTGACCACTGAACTCAACTTTGGATGAAAGTAGATGAGAATGTAAAGGGAAACAGAAAAATGAAATGAGGAGGATCGTTTCAGGTAAGAATAATTCAATACATAGTATAAAGAATTGGAAGATATCTTTCCCCCTGTCTACTATAGTCTCTAAAATAATCCTTTATCACATGAGTTATTGCCTGAGTGGAAATGGTTGACTTAAGAAGTATCTGATTTCCTTCAGTTCAATGTCAACTGTTGCCCTTGCTTTTAGATAGGATGTATGAGGTTACTGCAGTGATAACCAGATAGGTGTAATGTAGGACCCAGATGAATACATCCTCCACATATCCTTGAAGGTTCCTCCTGGAATCTGCATTTATAGGAAACACAGCCTTTACATGTGAGTTTATATTTAATATTATAACCCAAATATTTCATTCTGAATGTAACAAAAATTTCTAAAATATTTTATCACTGTTACTTTTTATCTAGAATTATGTTAAACTTACTAAAAATTAACATAAACTGTAGCATAATGGATACATTACAAAAGAAAATTGAGAATCTGACAATGAACAAATGAGGTTTTGAGACTTAAAAATTTTGATCCAGACTAGTCTTGTCCATGTTTACAGACACATGTGGATGCTGAAAGTGAACTGTGCAGGAAGCACCTACTTCTGAATGAGTCAAATTCTACAAACAAGGAGAATGTATGTGACAGAGAATACTGAATATCATCAATGGAAAATGCTTTTTCCAATATTAACATTTAATTCTCCCTTCATCTTTGAATAAGCATTGTATGTAATTGAAACTATCTTTTTTCTTACTGAACATGAAACCTTTTTTAACCCACCCACAGATACAACCATATAGGTGTGTGTGTGTGTGTGTGTGTGTGTGTGTGTGTGTATGTGTGTGTGTGTACTTGAAGTAATGCACCTTGACATTTTTAGATAAAGTTAATGCAAAAATATACAGAAGACTATAGATTCAATTGTGTGTTCCAAGCACTACACAGACTCACTTTAAACTTTGACTTTAAATACTTATTTGGATTATTTTTCTAAAGTAAAATAGCACTGCAAGAAAAACCATATGACCTAGAAGATTTACGGTATTATTATCTGCAGCATAGCATTGTACATTCTTTTATTTTAAATTAGTATTTCTCGTGTTTAGAGAGAAGAGAGAGGTAAATGAGGAATTCAATGATGAAGCTAGCTACGGTTACATATGTCTATACAGAACATAGGGACTGTAAAAGGTATTTTCAAAATTGTTGAAGGTATAAGAGCATGTCAGCTCAATGCTTATAGACCACTTAGAAATGTAACCAACCAACGGACAGATCATTGTTACTAAATTATATCCTCTCCTGGGAGTGAGGACATTCTATGTTTCCCATGATTTGGTAAAAAAAAAAAAACATAAACTAACTCTCTTTGGAAAACATTTGGACTGTTTTAATCTCTGATGCACATTAGCTAATGTAGACCTAATGAGGAACTATTTCCTAACATAAGAACTCTAACACTTTTTATGTTCTTAAAGGTTAATGTAAATAATGCATGCAGAGTATCTAACATTATGTTGGCACATACTAGATTTATAAATTCTGTTGGTACTGTTTTATTTATAACAAGACTCACTTGCCTACTTTACTGATTATTTTTACAGAAAAAATAAACAAATGACAGTATCTGTTGATTTAGCATTTCTTTTGAAAAGTATACTATGAAAGAATGGATTTATTTATTTTGCTCTTAAGTGAATGAAACATGCAACTTTTTAATCAAATTGATAACTTTCACTGTTGAGATATGAGACTTATGGTTTTCAACATTAACCTTGATGTGTTTACCTGTCTAGGAAATGTCTGAAAATATAATGCAGAAACTGACAGCTTCTCTCAGTCTTTCATCCATTCACGATAGGGAAATATTAATGACATATTTCAGATTCAAATCTAAATGTCTGTATCTAAACATACCAAGAAAACTGAGTGTAACACATAAACAATTGACAATTATTTTCATGAAAGTGTGAAGAAAATGAAAACTGGTCAATTTGTTTTAGAATGTTACTTTCTACTAATGTCATAATTAATGTGTTAACATCATAAATGAGTGAATAGAGATGTTGAAAGGATATACAAAATTCTGATAAAGACACTAAAATAATTAAATCTGTTTATACTCAACTCTAAAATATTCATTTAATGAATATTAATACAAGAGTGTTCAAATAGTCAATTAAGTAGGACTTAGTAACATTTCTATATATTTTTTATTATAAGGATATTGTACAGAGGGGTTACAGTTACATGAGTAAGGTAATGAGTACATTTCCTATTGAGCATTGTTACCCCTTCCTTTGTTTTTCCCCTACCATTCTTTTCTTCCCTACCTCCCCGCCTCCTCCCCCCCAAGTTGTAAAGTTCATTTTCTTATTTTTTCTTCTGTTTTAATTGAGTAGGTGATTACATAAATTTCACATATTTCACAGTATTGTGGAATAGTGATACTTAAAGTCACCAACACATTTTAACCTTAACAAGATAAATTGTCATTATCACTGTCTATAAAATTTGTGAATTCTATGAGTTTTGACAATACAATTATTTCTTCCACATCAGGTGATATTTACATTTCTTCCTTTTTGCTTACTGTGGGCTGTTCCCTCTTTCTCTCTCACTGGACCTGGGAACATTTTAAAGAAACACTATACCTAAAATGTTAACATTCATTTATAGGTAATAATTATTTCTTATACAGAACTAATTAAAGAACAAATGTCTACAATGAAAACCTTTTTCTCCTACTTTAGTTAGCTCTATATTTAATATATAACTAATCATTTCTTGCCTTTACAGAGTCATAATTGACTCAGTTACTCACATCTAGCCAGAGGTAAAGGGAAAAGTAGTTTGTAATCCCATCTGAGTTTCTAGTTTCTAGTATAGTTCAAAGGATAAGAAAATGTTGCTAAATACATAAAGCAATTAAACAATCCTGCAATCAATCTAAAGATATTCTCTGTGGGCCTCTGAATATCCATCACACTTTCTTCAAAATTGGCTAAAATCTTAAATTATAAAAATGAGATGTATAGACTCGAAATTCACTGAAACAAAAACTTGTGCAAATCAAAGAAAGGTTGGACAAATGGGATTTCATGAAGTTGCAGAGCTTCTGCATGGCAAAGGACATAGCTAGCAAGATCAATAGAAAGCCCACGGACTCGGAGAAGATCTTCACTAGTCATACAATGGATAAGGGTCTCATATCTAAAATATACTTGGAACTCAAAAAATTAAATCCCCAACAACAAATCATCAAAGAAACAACTGCCCAATAAATAAGTGGGCTAAAGACTTAAAGAGAAACTTCTCTGAAGAAAAAGTAAGAATGGCCAATAGACACATGAAGAAATGCTCGACAACATTGAGATATCACCTCACCCCAATTAGAATGGCTATAATCAAGAACTCTAATAACAACAGATGCTGGAGGGGATGTGGACAAAAGGGAACCCTACTGCATTGTTGGTAGGAGTGTAAACTTGTTCAACCACTTTGGAAAGTAGTATGGAGGTTCCTCAAAAGACTCCACATAGAGTTCCCCTATAACCCAGCAATCCCATTTTGGGGCATTTACCCAAATGATCACAAACAAGCCCATACTAAAGGTACCAGCACAACTATGTTTATTGCAGCATTATTTACCACAGCTAAGATATGGAACCAACCCAGATGCCCCTCAGTAGATGAATGGATCAAGAAAATGTGGTATATATAATATATATGTTTATAGTTTAATATACATATATATATATATATATATATAAAATAGAACTCTATGCCTCCATCAGAAAGAATGACACCGCCCCATTTGTTAGGAAATGGAAAAGACTTGGAAAAAATTATATTAAGTGAAGTAAGCCAGGCCCAAAGAAAGGTCCCACGGTTTCCCTTATTTGCAATAACTAGTATATGTCTGAGACTAGCAGAAAAGGTCAGATAAAATGATGTTAAGCGAAATGAACCCCAAGATAAGGACACAAGTGGTTTTTTTTTCTTTCTTGCTAATGTTTCTAATGTATTTATAAGGTACCACCTGATTTTTTTGTTGCTTTTTATGTCCCTCCCCCACGGTATAACCCCTGTTTTCACTGTATTTGATATTGGTGTAATTTGGGAAGGGGAAAGGAAAAAATAAATTGTTTAAATAGGGACACAGGTTGACCCATTGCAACAATGAGATGTACAAGATGCTATGTCGAAAAACAAACTTTACAATTTAGATGAGGGGAGGAGGGGGAGTGTAGTTGTGGAGATGGGAGGGAAGGGATGGTAGGGGAAAAACAAAGGAGGAGGTAACAATGCTTGGTAATAAATATACTCATTACCTTGCTCATGTAGTTGTAGCCCCTCTGTACAATATTTTCATAATAAAAAACTTATTAAAAAACTTGTGTTTTATCTTCCTTTTGAATGTCCCCTTGTGTAGCCTTTGGAGTCTGTCACTCATTCCATATGTGTCTTTAGCATGAAATCTTTATCCAATAATAGAAAAACACTGAAAATAAGTGCAATTCTAAATATCGGGTATCCATTTTCTGCAAGAAACCAAGTTTTCTCCAATTCTGGGAAAACTTTTGTAAAGAATTCAGAAGAACAAGAGAACATTTTGTTGTTTCTGTTTAGTTTCAGCTTTTAATGTACTGTGTGAAGTTATTTCTTCCTTCTTTCACTTTTTACCTTTGGTTTATCACCTGTTCTCTCTGTTTTGATTTTGGTACCCTGTGTCTTGTATATATGTTTATCCAATTGGGGAAAGGGAAGGGGAATAACTAAATGGTGAGACAAAGGACAAAGGGTGAACCAATGCAACAGCCTTCCCCACAAGACAGTATGTTGTAAATGAGCTTTACAACCCCAGAGGGCAGGGAGTCAAGGCAGGAGGAGGAAAGTGGGAGAAAACTAGGGAGGAGGTAACAATGTTCAACAAGACATGTACTTATTATCCTACTTATATAACTTTAACTCCTTTGACATCACCCTTACAATAAAATAATTTTTTAAAAAAAGAATTCAGAAGAAACAGAAGCTCTCCTGGCTTAAAATAATGATGTCTGTCCATTAGCTCACTGAGGCCCCATACACAAGCTTACTTTTCTAAGTATTTCCCATGTTAAACACTTAAAATACTTGCCAAGATTTTGACCGTAACAAAACATTAAAAATAACTGGTGTAATGCCTCCTAATGTGTCCCCAAAGTGTCTTGGAATAGTATCATTATAGTTACTTTTCAACTCTGAACCGTGTAAACTTATATAAATATTTCCACAAGCTGTCCTTTTTAATAGCATTTTCTTGGCATCCCAATGCTGCACATTTTCTGGTCCTGGATATTTGTAGCTTTTAATAGTAGCCTGATAGTTTTTTAGTGGCCCTGACCTTTTGAGTAACAACATACCAATATATACTTTTCCAATCCCACACAGTTTAAGTTAAAGCATAATTCTACCATATCAATTTTCCAATGCAGTTATTTTAGTGTGTTCGCCACAGTCATCACTGAACATCAACAGTTAGAAAAGAGAAATGACAGACTGTTCATATGTTTTATTAAACTTTTTTTGGGGGGGTCCAGTCGTGGGGCCTGAACTCTGGGCCTGGGTGCTGTACCTCAGCTCTTCAGCTCAAGGCTAGCACTCTACCACTTGAGCCACAGCGCCACTTCCGGCTTTTTTCTTTTTGCTTATGTGGTGCTGAGGAATCGAACCCAGGGCCTCAGGCATGCAAGGCACGTGCTCTACCACTGAGCCATTTTTAAACAATGATTTTGACTGGGTACTGGTGGTTCATGCCTGTAATCCTAGCTATAAGGAGCCTATGATCTGAGGATAATGGTTCAAAGCCAGCCCCAATAAAAAAAAGTACAAGTGAAACTCTTATCTCCAATTAGCCATTCAAACACTGGAAGTAGAGCTGTGGCTCAAAGTGGTAGAGCACTAGACCTGAGCAATAAAAGACCTTCAGGGACAGCACCCAAGCCCTGAGTTCAAAACCCACAATCAAAAAATAAAAAAATTTTACATGGGCATGGTAATTCCAGCACTTTGAAAACTAATTCCAAAGATCCTGGAGACTAGCCTGGGTACAGAGTAAAATTCTGTCTCACATAACAAAATGAACAAATATACAAATGGTAGCATTAATAGCATATTTTTAGAATGACTTAAAAGTTTTGCTAATTTTGCTTTAAAAATGTCATAAAGCCTATCTTTCTCTCTTCATCATTTTTCCCAAGTTCTGAGCCCCAAGTTCTGAGATTCTTTACCTTTGCTGACATTATGTATTTTTAGGAAGGCATTTCAAGTTGTTACCACATGCCAAGGAATTGTCAAGGAAAGATTTCTCAGTCACTGTTTTAAAAGTAAATTTCACTATTCTTTGTGAAATAATGATATTTTGAGAGCAAAATAAATAATAAACTTGGAGTCTATAGCTTTGTCTTAGCTAATGTTTTCTTGGAAGCCAATGACTTGTTATCAAATTATGATTTTGGTACATATAGAAATTACATATTTCACATTTATTTTGCTAGACTATGAGTTTTATGAGTAATGGATCTCTGTTTTATCTCTCTCCCTCTTCCCCCTCCCCCTCCCTTTACCATTTCCTTTTCCTTTCCCTCTCATTCCCTCTTTTCTTTCTGACTAAAGTTTCTGAGCTGGCAAGTGAACATGCTCTGAAACCTATACAAAGAGCAGACTTGGAGCTCTTTGCTATTTTTTCACTTCATTTTGAAACACTATTAAACGTGTGCAAAAGCCATTGGAGCAATATAAAGAATACTTTTCCTCTAAATATTTCAGAAAAATTGCCAACTGCTACCACATTATTCCCAAGTATATTAAAGTGTATTTCCCACAAACAAGCATTTTTACTACAGTCAACTTTAACCTTCAAAGCCAGAAAATAATATTGATATGATACTGTCAAAATATTGTCAAAACCATTAAATAGAACCTTGCCAAGTTCCCCAATAATATCCTTATAATAAAAGAATGTAGTTCAAAATCCCTGTTTATATTATTTTATGCCCTTCAGTGTACTTTAATAAGAAATAGTTTTAAATCTGTCTCTGTCTCTCACAAAACTGACATTTTCAAACAATGAAAGGCCCTAAGGGTGGATGAAAGTACACATCATTGGCAGAAATATCACAAAACAATATTATATTCATCTCCCTGAACATAGTCAGGTAGTGTGGTATTTCAGAATTCATTTTTTACCATTATGGGTACTGTGAATTTTGATGTCTTGATTAGGATGACAGATCCACACTGTTCCTAGTATAATGTAGTCTTCCTGGAAATACCTAATTCATGACTGGTGTGGGAAAGGATCTGTGCAGCATCTATCACTTCTGCTTATCTCCTAAGTTTCCACTTCTCTACTCCCTCATTGTTCCTAAGATAGTCCCACTCTCAATCCTTTGGCTGCACATAGAAATATCTTGATCTTGGACCGATTAGGTCTCTATCACTATGCTTAAGAGAGTGTTACAAATGGTTTGAACCACTTAAGACATTTAAGAATGGACATGTGATTATATGCTAATCAGAAGACAAGACTGAAGAAATTTGGGAAGTTTGCTTTCCTGGTAAGAGAAGGAACAAGGACCTTTGGGGGTTCTCCCTCTCTAGAACACTGATGTGATGTTTACAGGTGAAAAAAGGTAATTAAAAACCTTAACTAAGAGGGCTGGGAAGGTGGCTCACTGGTAGAATGCTTGCCTCACATGCATGAGGCCCTGAGTTCAATTCCTCAGCACCACATAAGCAAAAAGAAAAAAGCCGGAAGTGGCACTGTGGCTCAAGCGGTAGAGCGCTAGCCTTGAGCTGAAGAACTGAGGGACAAACGCCCAGGCCCAGAGTTTAGGTCCACAACTAGACCAAAAAAAATACCTTAACTAAGGAAGGTGGTAGGATTACAGAGCAGAGATGCCTGTGAGTTTGTTAAACTTTCATAGCTACCCTTCTTTCTACATGTCTCAACTACTCTAAAACTTTTCTCAGTTATTGATATTCCAAATGAGTCAATCTGGTTATATTGATTTTCATAGTATTTGACATATGCTATATAACCAGCATGCAACTAGTTTATTAGTGCTTTTCCAGTAAACAGTTTTAAAAACTAGTATAACGAAGCAAAATCAAAAAGGAAATGAATTACTAAAGATACACTATATGCCGTGTAGGAACTCAGAGTTTAATGAATATAGGTTGAAATGTTAGAGTGTAAACAGTTTCCTTTCTATCATCCTTGTTTCACTTTGAAGTCACCCAAAGAAATCTCTTGGTATCACCTCTTCTTGATTCATAGTTCCTTGGACATCTATTCTGCCTGAAACCTTTTACTACATATTCTTCTTTAACTACATATTCTTCTAAATTATACAACAAGATGAAAACCCTGGTCCCTAAAAATAAACCATATTGTTCCCTCAGGTCCTAATATGCCTGTTTATTGATTTCTTATGTATCCTTCAGGGAATTATTTTGCAAATATATTATATGTAGATTATATATCATATACATATATAAGAAATATAAATTCATATATCATATATTGTAAATGTATTTCTACATACATATTTCCCATTAAGCACAAAGAGTCATTAATGTGTATTATACAATATACATCTTTGGAAAATTTGCTTTTGCAAAAATACATGTGAAATAATTTTGCATATTAGAACTCCTTATTTTCATTCTCGCAAGCAGTGTAGCAAAAAATATGTTATATGCATGACATTTTTATTTTATTTGTGAACATACTACAGAGGGGTTACAATTACATGGGCAGGATAATGCATACATTTCTTACCAAGCATTGCAGCCTCCTCCTTTGTTTACCCTTCACCTCCCTTCCCAGCCTCCCCCCTCCTCCCCCACCGAATCCTTCCCCCCCTCCCCCCACCACCGACATTGTAAAGCTCATTTTTTACATGACAATTTGTACTTCTGATTGTTGCAACAGGTCCACCTGAATCCTTAAACGACTTGTTTTTCCCCATCTCCTCCACAAGTTATACTGACATCAAATATATTGAAAGCGAGGGTTATGCTGTGGGGGAGGGACATACAAAGCAACAAAGAAATAATCTTATAAATGTGTTAGAAACACATGCATGAAAGAAAAAAAAACATTAAAATACCTATCTAAGGGTTCATTTTCCTAACATCACATTATCTGACTTTTTCCGCTTGACTCATGCATATACTAGATATTTATGCATGACATTTTTGAACACATATTTATGTATACTAAAAACAAGACAAAAGAAAAGCATGACAACTTGTATTGATAGAGGATTTTTGGTGGGAGGAGGTACTGGAGTTTCAATTAGATCCTTAAACTTGCTAGGTAAGTTTGCCACCATCTATAATGTGCCTCAACCATTTTTCCTAGGTCTGGATTCAGATTGCAAACTTCTTATTTCTGTCTCTCATGTACCAACACACTCAGCTTTCAGTACTGAGGTGTAATCTGTTACCCAGACCGGCCTTCTTCTAAGTAGCTGATATTGCAAGTGTAAATTTCTTTATTCCTTGAATGTATTCAGCATGATAGAATACCTCCAGGCCATAACTTTGGGTAACAAGAAGTCCTTAAGTAAAGTAGTTAGACCATCTTGTGCATTCATAATGTTAGACCATCTTGTGCATTCATAATGTACTTCTACATAAAACTTGAACATATGCACATGTGAATGCAAAAAAAGAGAAGTCATCAAAAATGAACTCTTTGGAAGCTGAGGTGTAACACTGATAGAGTACTTATTTAGCATGTGCAAGATCTGAAGTCAGAAATTGTTTTATTTTCTTTTACTACCTTAGAAACACCTAGTTCCTAGATAACTAGGAACATTTCATTTTCATGTATAAAGTGAAAAGATGGCTTGTAAACTGAAGTACAGTGAAGAGGACAAACATTACTACTGTGGGACAGTATTAAAGCCATAACTACAAATTATTTAATTGTACCTGATGGAGTAGTTCCAACTGTAGTGACTGGGATTGTATGTTTTCATTATCAGTAAATTTATACACACACACACATATATATATATATATATATATAGTAAAAATGCTCATTGCTATAAACCATAGAGAATATAAGCCAGTTAGTAACAGTGATATGCAGTCGTAAAACAGCTAGTTCTAAGGGAGGTAGATTGGGGAAGGAAGAAGACACATTTTCTTATTGGAACTATCCTTGTCTAATTTTTTCCATACCCCATTCGGAGAATCTTTTTGTTTAAAGAGCTATTACAAAATAAAAAGATCATCTCTGTTCTCTGGAGAAGTCATGTTGAAGTTAGGGACGTAAACACATCTGGAAAATGTGATCCTAAATTCACCATCTGGTACCTAGACTCTCTCAAGATAAACAGATGTAGAAACAGAATGTATTTTTTAATAAATATACTTACATTCTTCATTATTAGCCTTCTTAGTGATAGCAAACATGCTATCTAGAAAACACACATAAATACATTAGAGATTCTGAACCTGTTCTTCTTCTGTGCGTTTTTCAGGAAGTCTGTGAAGTGGAAGTTCTATCATGTAGCTGATGGAGTCTGCATTTCAACCACTGCATTATAAAACTACAATTCATTACAAAAGAGGAAGGAACTGAACATGCCCTCCAGTCACCCTATCTATGCATTACTCTTCCATAATTCCTCAGTTTTTTATTGTTTGCTGATAACATCTGAAATAGGGATGTAGACAAATTCATATCAGTAACCCCTCTGATGGTCTGTCAGAATTCATACTAAAACCTACCTTTATTGCTATTCACATGGTATAATTTTAATATGGTAACACTTGCTCTTAATGTGTATGCACTATTTTCTCCCAGGAATTGAATGACTTTGCAGACATTATCCAATTAAACCTTCCAGAGTTCCCTTTGAGGTAAATACGGGGTAACTGTTAATCCTTTTCCCATCTAAATTTATATCTCCATTAAGAGCCATAGAGAGCTTAGCAAACTGATAGCTTATAATTAGCCTTCTTAGATTTAAAGAGGAAAAATATATACCATTAGTACAGCCTCCATTAAATTATATAATAGTAATAGAAAGGGAAAAGTTTAAAATGATGTAACAATTAAAATATATGAGCTTTAACTCACAATGAGAGAATTAGTAGAGAAATTTACCATCATTGCTGGGTATTATTAGAGAAGGTTTTATATTTACATCACATTTTCTTTTAAATTTTAATGCAAATACACAAATATCTCTCACTGGGCTTCTTCCAATTTAGTGAAAATTAGAATCTTTACACACTTCCAAACTATGATGTGATTTTTTTTTCAAATAATCTTTTTAAAAAGTGTTTAAAAACAATTTCTATTACATTTTACGATTTGGACATAATTTGTGATCTACAGCATTATCTTCCCTAAAGAACTTGCAGCAATTGTCTTTGACTTGACCAAAACACCTTTTCATTACTTCCCATACATAAATTCAATCATTATTCTACTTGTGCTGGTCTGTACCAAATAATATAGAATGCTTTTAATGATAACTTGTGCTTGTTCACAAGGTATTTCCTTATGTTAGAAATATTTTATTTCAAACTCTATGAACATAAAATTATGTTGAAATCCATCAAGTCATTTAAAGATCATTTATAGATGAAAACATCATTAGATATCAACAGAACTGCTAACATTAGTTTCCCTCTTAGGTGACATTTAAGGGTAAATATGCCTTTACCCCAGCCAGAAGACATTTGCTATGGAATCAAATGTACTTGAGAATATCTTGGTAATATTTATTTGCACAAATTATGCTACCTGGACAAAACAGTCCATGTGAATTCTCTCACTCTCATTTTACTGTAGGCATTATTCATGTCTGTCTCTCATAACTGTACTTCAGAGCATTTATTATTCACAGAAAACCATATCTAAGCCAGAACACATATGGATTGGAAACAAGTTAGGGAAAATCTTTTGTAAACTAAATATTATTACAAGAGTTCCATCCAAGTTAGAAAACTAAACTAAGACTTCTGAAATACTGGCTTTATATCAAAGCTCTCTTCTACAATACTTCCTTAGTTGCTTTTCTTCTTCCCTGTCTCTTCTCCCTCCTCATTCCTTCTTATCCTTTCCTCCTTTGGTCCTCCTCTCCTTTTCTCCCTTCCATCTTTCCTTTCTATTTTACTATCACTGTTTGTAAAGCTTCTATCCATTTCTTAACTTCTCTCAAGACCAATCTTACTACCACCTTAAGACCAATCTTAAGACCACCTTACCTGACTGCTCTATGATCTCAACTCTTCAAATGAACTTTTCTTTCCTCTGAAAAACGCTTTCCTCCCATTGCTTTATAACTGTTGCTATTTTTGTATAAGAACAAATGCTACAATTTTCCATAGTAATAGCCATGACTTATAGCTTTATACACAGCAGTCACTATAAAGGACAAGTTCTATGCAAGCAATGCAAATGGAAAGTCAGAAAAATTTTACTTCCCTTCTACATAGAATGGTACCATGCCTCCTCTGTGCATAAATGGGCACTTCTTGTGTGTAGAAGGGAATGTTTTAATGTTGCTCATCTTGGAAAGCACAGCTTATCTAAGACATATTCATGCAGGTTACACCCTTCACTTTGTCCCAGAACTGTATTTGTTCACATTCTCAGAAATTTGCCCACAGACAAAGATGTTTCACTTTTTGATATTAACTCTTAATTCATTTGACTGTATATCTAATAAATGGTGAAGACAATGACCTTATTGTATTTTCCAGAGAATAAATTTCTCAGTTACCCATAAATCAGTAATGTTAAAAAAACATGGGTTTTTCCATTCCAATTGTTCTTCTAAGGAGTTAAGATCAGCAGAATGAAAACACATTTCTATAAAAATACTTTCATTTTCTATGAAATACATTTTGCAGACAATATTTATCTTCCATTAGTATAAGAATATAAAAAACATAATTAAATTCAGCATATGTAGCTGAAAAATCTAAATTTCCAAGCAATATATAAAGTTGAGGAAGTACTAGAACTGTCTCCAAAGTATTATAAAAAATGTTTTCAGGGGCTAGGAAGGTGGACAGTGGTACAGTCCTTGCCTTGCATTCATGAGGTCTTGGGTTCGATTCCTCAGCACCACATAAACAGAAAAAGCCAGAAGTGGTACTGTGGCTCAAGTGGTAGAGTGCTAGCCTTGAGCTGAAGAGCTGAGGGACAGCGTCCAGGCCCCACAACCGACAAAAAAAATACATTTTTTTTCAGTGAAAGACAAGACTTAGTATACAGTTTTTGCACTGATGGCTTTAAAAAACAACTATTTTTCCATTACCATTAGTCACTTCTTAGTATTCCTGAACTATTTGTAAGAGAGAAAATTCCTGGTCTAATAGCTCCAAACAAAATTATCTTTTAAACTTTTGAACTTTTACAATTTTAGAAATAGCTTTAACACATTAAATTTCACGCACAGAATCTGAAAGTTTCTGATTCAATTTTCTCACTTTTCCTAAGAACTCAGGAATTCTTAAGGTTCTGTTTTCATCTAATTTGCTCATTTTCTAAGATCTTAGTATGTGTGTGTTTCGAGTTTTCCTTCAGAGAACGTGTGGTCACTTGTATGTTAGAACTGCATCCAGCCTTGCGGTCTACAGGATGTGAATTTTAGTGGTATTGCACCTGAGTGGTCAAACAGCCTGCTTTTAATACGAGCTCTGTTAGTACACATTAGCATGGGCAATTATTATTCCTGCCAAACCTAATAGTTTCACCAATATAGGGGGATACATAACTTGCCTTTGGATATTTTTGTTAGGATTATATTTGACATGTTACTATGCATATTCAATGTGTTTACTGTATTATGTGTAGTACATATTAGCTCTAGGTGGTCTTAACTTTAGATCATTCTTTGACATACATATATTTTAAATAAGTTTTTATTGTGAAAATACTGTACAGAGTGGTGATATACATATAGTGTCAACTTAATCTTTTGTATCTATTCCAAAATCTGATAGATTTTAAGTTCTTTGGTAGTATCTTATCTTTTGCTCAATATTTTAGTTCTCATGCCTAAATAAGTTATGAGTTTTATTAAATAAATGTAACAAACTATTTAGAAGTATTGTGCATCATACTAGAAAGACACTGCCAAAAATGTGATACTAAAGTTGTATTCCTCCACATCTATATCACTCCTTTCAACAACACTGTTTCATGCAGAGAAGATACTTGTTCACAGTGGTTCTTGTTATTTTAATAAGTTTAATGCTAACTCTTTAAGACTACCTTGATTAAGTTTTTTTAATGATTTATATGCAATTTGACTGAATGTGAGCTACTAAATTTAGAAAAATCACTGTGGAATCAAAGTACATTGACTTATTTGATGATGTGCATTATGTTTCTAATTAGTACTTCTAGAAATAAGTTGATTTTACACATACCCAATGAATAAAGCTGATTATGTGACAGATGCCTTCATATATTTCATCCTGGTAGAAAATGCTTTTAGGTAAGTACTCTTAAGTAAATAGTGTGAGTAAGTGTGCAAACTTTTAAAGTGCTCATTTTGCAAAGGTTCCATTATTTCATTGGGTTAAAATATTTCTGACACTCTAAATACTGAAATCATTAATTTTATTGTTATATGATTTTAAGGGCATATAGTTCATAATCACACATGCCAACTGCTTTATTCTCTTACTCCTTGACAATGTGTAGTCTAGGTCAGTATGCCAAGATTATCAGGATGCATCCTTTCTCATGCTGTAGTATCATATTATAGTAATCTTCCATAGTACACTCTGGTAAAAATATGATACTTTTTCCCTTCTAAATACTCAGTCCAAATGTCCTATATCAGTAAGAATGGGATATTGTATGATTAAAAAATTATGTAAGCCAGGTGCCAGTGGCTCATCTCTGTAATGCTAGCTACTGAGGAGAATGAGATCTCAGTTGGAAGCCAGCTCAGGCAAGAAAATCCAGGAGACTCATATCTCCATTAACAACCAAAAAGCTGGAAGAAGAGCTATGGTTTAAGCTGTAGAGCACAAAAGCTTAGGGATAGCCCTCATAACCTTCAAAAAAGAGAAGTATTGCTAGTTTCAAAACCTGACTTGACTGCATGGTAACTCTACGGAAATGCTCTGTTCTAAGGCATTCTCTGCAGTAAACTAATGGTGGGCCTCATTGCATCCTGTGAAGAGTCAGTATGTGTGCACTGAAGCACTCTTGCTATAAGATCTTGTTACCGTGTGCTTCCTAATTCTACTTTCCTACTCTCTCCTACTTGTTGATTACTGCACTTGGGATCTAATGTAGACTCAACAGTCACAAGAGGAAAAAGACAACAGGCTAAAAGTGAGCATTCATTTACACATATGCTGTTATTTATATTTCTTTCAATACTTAATACTTTATAATTTGCCTAATTATTGTGAGAAAATAATTTTTGTTAGTAAAATAGCTTTCTGTTAGTCAAGATGATGAATAGTGGAAACTCTCACTTGTGAGATTAATCTAATTCAATGCATGTATACTAGTTAGAACTATTTTATTACGTTACATGAACATAGTTCCTAAACAAATCTAACAAGTCTTGTGAAGCCTACATTTACCTGGAACAATGAGGTTGGGAGGTTTAGTACCTAATGTTCCTGTGTCCATCTATAATTTTTTTTCCAGTCCTGGGGCTTGAACTCAGGGCCTGAGTTTCTTTTGCTCAAGGCTAGCACTCTACCACTTGAGCCACAGTGCTACTTCTGGCTTTTTCTGTTTATGTGGTACTGAGGAATTGAACTCAGGACCTCATGCATGCTAGGCAAACACTTTACCACTGAGCCACCTTCCCAGTCTGAATATCAATCTATTTTTAAGAGGCTTTCTTGATGTATGTAGCACAGTATAAGTGTAATGGTTGAATTTGCCTTGTAAATGTTTTCACTGTTTGCTTGAGTACACCTTTCTGGTTAGTGGTCATCTATAATCCTGAAAGGACAGAGGAGTAACAGATGTCTGATCAATAAATGATGGTACTTAAGGCAGAATTTCTTCTAAAGATTTACTTTTATCTCAATCTGGGTTTTGTATTGTAAAGCAGCAATACACTTCTGAATATTTAGAAAGCTATTATTACTCAAAATAATCAGAGCCACACCTAGCCAAACAAGTTCTGTTTGTTCCCGCAGATGACAGATCTATTAGATTATTTTTCATTGATACACAGAAAAAATAAAAGGTTTTAAAAATAACCACCATGGTCAAGGTAATACACAAGTTATCAATGCAAGATCTAAAATATTTCTACCTGGTTTATTACTCTGGATAATACTGCTACTTAAACACATGTAATTTTTCCAGGAGAAATTTAATTCAAGTGTAAAAGTAGTTATACATGCATACTGTAAACATATACACACCATCACATAGTATGTACTCAAAATATTTCATTAAAAAAGCCTGTGTCAATAGGTCAAATTGTCTTTCTCCCACCCCAATCCCCACTCCCCCCCGCTCCTACAATCCTAGCACACTGAAGAAGGAAGATCAAGAATTGGAGTCCAGCCTGGGCTATACATTTACTCAGAAAAGAAAAATATTTCTCTCTCAATTCTATACTCTTTAAGGGGTCTTATAATTTGGCATTAGTTTTAACCTAAAATAAGGCTAAATTAAAATAGATGAAGTGTATGATCTTGAATTCTAAATTCAAAGTTCTATGCAATACAGAAAAGTCTAATCACAGAGGAATAAGAGTAACTAGACAGGCCATAAAGTTTTATATAATATTTAAAAGGAAATTTCTGATTCAGCACAAAAAAAGCCAAATTTTGTTAAATAGGATTATTTTTCCTATGAATCACCCACTTCCTAGGAGTCAGACAAGAGACTGGTTGATTATTAAATTTTGAAGAACATTTTTAAATGCACATGGTTAGTAAAAGTAATCAGTCCCAACAAAATTATGTCATATTGATTGTTTAATCTTGCTTAAGAATTTAATAGGCCCTGTCATCCAAATTATGTTTGTATAAACAAGGCATCAAGTATGAACTAAATGGATAAAATATGAAGAAAGTTGTAAAATGCTCAGTCTTACAGTCAATTTGCTCACAAGGTGAGCAACATGAAGGAATGATGACTGAAGAGTAGCTACTGACACCCACTCTCAAGTCTTGAAAAGTGTAACTTTAGAGAGGGTATTTTCAGGCCAGTATTCGCTTATCATCTGGTTGTGGCAACTGAACACCACAATGCAAGATCAATGACATTAGTTTGGCAGGCTGAAACTGTCTCAGCTAAATCATTTGTAACTCTCATATTTATCCCATGGTTGTATCAGAGAAGTGTTTATAACCACCTCAGGGTATAGAACTGTCTGTTTTCCTCTGGGAAAAAGTACTTTCTAATTATAGTTATCAATTTAAGCACATGGATTGTCTTCGAACCATACCTGTGTATTTCTACTGAATCAATAGGGTTCATGAGAATTTTCAGAGATATGTCAGCTGAGCCATAAATTTGAAATCACTGAAAATCCAGTCTTCTTTAATACATTACACAAAATATCAAAAGGCTTATTAAAGACTGTGTAACTAGTACTGAGGCTATGTGTCTTTTCTAAATCTAGGTTATCCTACAGAGAAAATTCAAGATCAGAAATAGCCTTAATGACAATGATATAAAAACTAAAGGACAGTTAGGACAAGTCTGAAGCCTAGAAATATAGCATTTAAATTGTAAGTATTCCTATCTTGGGGTTCACTTCACTTAATGCTAAGTGATGCTGTTGTTTTTAATGTACTATGAGACTTTTTTTGTTTCTTTTGCATGTTCTTCTCCCATGATATAACCCCTGTTTTCACTGTATTTGATTCCAGTGATTTTGGGAGGGAAAAGGAAATAATAAAATGCTGAAACAAGGATACAAGTTGACCCATTGTAACAATGAGATGTACAAGACACTGTTGAGGGAGGAGTTGGGGAGGTGAGAGGGGAGAGATGGTAGGGGAAAAACAAAGGAGGGGGTAACAATGCTTGATAGGAAAAGTACCCCTTTTCTTACTCATACAACTGTAACCCCTCTGTACAGTATCATTTTTGGGGGGGTCCGGTCTTAGGGCCTGAACTCTGGGCTTGGGCGTTGTCCCTCAGCTCTTCAGCTCAAGGCTAGTGCTCTACCACTTGAGCCACAGCGCTACTTCCGGCTTTTTTCTTTTTGCTTATGTGGTGCTGAGGAATCGAACCCAGGGCCTCATGCATACAAGGCAAGCGCTCTACCACTGAGCCACCTTCCCAGCCCCTCTATACAGTATCTTTACAATAAATTAAAAAAAAACAAATACACTGCTTTGCATGTAATTTAATAGCAAAAGCCCAATACACTTCATAATGTGTCAAAACTGTGGATTTTTAATTGCCATTTTCTTTTCTTGCATTGACATGATGAATATGTACTGATATTTTTTTAAAAAATTGAAGTCAGTATTTGCAGCCCTTTTATAAAGCTTTCAAGTTATAACTGTATCATTGTGACTTTAAGTATGCCCAGCAATAGTGGAGAGTGAAGAAAACACTGCATCGAGTCTCTGCCATTACTGTTTAGCTCCACAAACAGTACATAGATGAATGAGCATCACTGTGTTCCAGTAAACTTTATTCCTAGACATTAAAATTTGCTTTTCATGTAATTTTCACACTTTACAAAATATTATTCTTTTAAAAAACCATTTAAATATGTAAAACCATTCTTAGCTTTTGAGCAAAAAATAAAAATAGATAGCAAAAAAAATTGTATGTGTCAATCTCAAAACTGTATGCTTTCATCTTAGTGCAAGATGCCACTCACTGTTGCTGTGAATTCTGAGAATGGGCTCACAGATAATTAGGTATAGAGGCAATAGGAAAGACAAAACAGTACTCAGAGAAAAGGAAATGGAGATCTTTCTAAACATCTATCTAGCAGACTTGACGTGAGTACAATTAAAATTCTGTAAAATGTATGAGTAAGATAGAATGTCATTTTATAAATACATTAAACATAAGAAAAATGCAGAAAATGAGAGAAATAATAAATGGAAAGCCAAAACGGACAAGAGGAGTTTCTACTCAGATCCACTGGGTAAGTTTAAATTTTGTGTCAGTAATATTAAAGGCCCTCTTTATGTTAAGACATAATTATATCCCAGAGTAATCAGAAACTCTCAATAGTGAAAAATTCAGGACCTCTAACATCACCACCTCTTCATATCTATCATTTTTTAAATTTTTATCTTATTGTAAAGATCCTATACAGAGGGGTTACAGTTACATGAGTACGGTCATGAGTACATTGCTTGTCGAACATAGTTACCCCTTCCTTTTCCTACTATCCCTTCCCTCCCTCACTTTCCCCCAGCCAAAGTTGTAAAGATCATTTCCAACATGTGGATATCATTGTTGCAATGGGTAATTCTGTGTCCTTGTTTCAGCATTTCATTATATATCTACCATTTTAACAATAACAAAAATTGTTCTTATTGTTATGATCTTTAGTTTCTATGATGACTATTTTCATTCATTCAAAACACCTTCAGACTCTCAGTTAATTATTGAGCTCCTCCACATCTTAAAATATTATACTAAAGAGAGTGAGAGGGATAGAGATAGAAGAAAGAGAGGGGAATTGAGAAAATTTGCCTCAACTTAAAAGTATTAATTTGCATAAGTCTATTTTATCACTTATCTTATTCACTCAAAACATATGGCGCACTATCAAATATGGGTGATTTGTGATAGATGGTGCAGATTGTGTAAAGAAGATACTGCACTTATTCCTTGTTATTCTTAGGAGAAGCATATACTTTAAAATATTAAATAATACTTGTGTGAGAAGATGTCTTGCAATGTGTTTTACATGATTTCTAAAGAAAGGCACACACACACACACACACACACACACACACACACACACACACAAGAGGGACAGAGACCAGAGAGACCAATAAGAAATTTTAAGAATAGGTTCATATGAATGCAGAGAATGACAATGCCAAAATCTGTAGGTATGGGTGGCAGGCTGGAGACACAACTCAACTCCATAGGCTTGTTACTAAAAGATTTCCATATTCTTTAGGGAAAATCAGTAATTTTTTTCTCATAGAAAAACCGACAGTCCAGCCAGGTGTTGGTGGCTCATGCCTGTAATCCTAGCTACTCAGGAAACTGAGATCTGAGGATCATGGTTCAAAGCCAGCCCAGGCAGGAAACTCCATGAGACTCTTATCTCCAATAAACCACTAAAAACCCAAAGTGGTGCTACGGCTCAAGCAGTAGAGCGCTCACCTTGAGCTGAAGAGCTGAGGGACAGCGCCCAGGCCCAGAGTTCAAGCCCCACAACCAACAAAAAGAAAAAAAAGAAAAGAAAAGAAAAATCCGCAGTCCAACCAAATGAACCAGGAAACTGGTACATTAAAGACGTGGTATGGTCAAGGGAAGGGGGAGATGAGTGAAGGGAAGAAAACGGGGTAGGACACAGTCACAATATTCAATGTGTATCTTATGAAACTAAGAAAATTAAGGGGAAAGGATAACGAAAAGGGTGACATAAGTCAAGATGAACTGTATTTATAGAATGATTTGTTGAATATTAACTCTTGAGCAACTACTTACAAAACTATAATTTTAAAAATAAACAGCTGAAGCAAGGTGCCAGTGGCTCATGCCTGTCCTAGCTATCCAGGAGGCTAAACTCTTTATGACCAAATAATATGTGAGCTACATAACTAGTCTAAAACAATACAAATTTTCCATTCTTCCTTGCTTATATAAACACTGGTGTCAGACCTCTTAGTATATTTAGAGAGCTCTATTGAATTATACAGTGATAAGAATAACAGAGAACACTTGTTATTTTCCACGTCTATTTAAAAGTTCTAAAAATATTTTTTGTAAACTGGTAATCTTAATAATATTAATTTTACAATTCCTTTATGAGGTAAATAGTTCAGGACATCACTAAGTGGCTGATCCAGTAGGCCCACTCTTTTTTTATAATATATATTTTTATTGTAAAGATACTGTAAAGAAGGGTTACAGTTATATGAGTAAGATAATGAGTCCATTTCCTATAAAGGCAACAGGCCCATTCTTGAGAAGACTTTCCTGCATTTTTGAATTCTTTGTCTCTTGGCTAAGCCAGCCTTTGCCAGTGGCATAGGCACTTTGCTGCAGCCAAGGAAGTTGATAAATGAGGTCCCCTTGTGTAAGCACAAACTATTAATAAAACTGCTCTTAATGGGTGGTCTGACTGCCTATTCTATGCAAGCTCAAATACAGACACACAGAAGGAAATAAGGGACATATTCATCATTGTTCTTTATCGACCAGCATGACAGTCTCACTTTATGAACAAAATGCTATTGCTAAATGTTGTAGTTTATTGTCTTGGTCAAAATGTTTGCTCTTTCAAACATAGCAACAGATAATCAAAAAAGGAAAGGAAGTATACTTAGCTGTGCCTATTCAAGGCAGGGATAGCTTGTGATTTATTGTAAACAATTCTTTTTTTATTCCATCAGAGAAAAATTTTTTGTCCACAGAGAAAGGATTTACAAAATACAGAAATGCTAAAATTACTATAAAACAATAAATACATTATATGATATATATCATATAAAATAGTTTGGCTTATATAGATCAGCATTAATTTTATAAATTACAGATTATAATTAAGTTTACATAGGTTAGCATTAATTTTATAAATTATAGATTATAATTAAGTTTATATAGATCAGTATTAATTTTAATACTAAAGTATCTTTTTTCTAATAGTTTTTAGGGTGTGTCCATTTAAGATATGTTGTCTACACAGTCTGAAAATAACCTGCCATATTATCTTCTGGAAAATACATTTTAATGCTCAAAGTAAAGTTTATAATCCAATCCATTAAATGTTATTAAGCCTTATTTATCTGAATTTCTACACCTAGGAGAATTCTCTTAGATTTGTTGTTTTAAGTCTTTTAATCAGCTTCATTTCCAAAGGACCTTTTAGCCACATGCACATTGTTTTGTTTGCTTGGTTTCCCAGCTTTTTAGAGGGCCACTTCATTGTTTGTATACTCCATTTCTACCAGGAAAGCCTGAAATGTCTGTTTCTCTAGGGGATAGCATATATTCTTCTCTGGCCTCATTTGTGTCTTTCTTGTCAGTTCAACTATGTCCTGTCATTTGCCCTTAAAGTTTATTCATTCTTTCCTGGATGTGTTGATTCTATTAATTCTTAGTCTTCATATTTCCTCTTGTGATTCTTCTAGAACTTGAGCTAAATGATTAGTAAATAAACCATGGAAAATCCAGAACAAGAACCTAAGCCTTCATATCCTATTTCTACCACTCTGTTTTCATATAATTAAGGTTAAATGTTAAATGTTATTTTTCCTTTTCCAGCTTCAACACAGTGACATTATGTACTGTTCAGCTGGATAAGCACAGGCATAAATATTTATAGTATTCTAGTAACTGTTTGCTCTATACTACTCTAATATAAAACAGCATTCTAGTAACTATTCTTGATCCATATTCACAAAGTGAATTATAGTATATGTAGGACCACTCAAAATCATCACTGCAGTTCATGAAAGCTAAATGCTTCCTTATTGCTTCATATGTTGACATAAATATTCTCACATATTTGTGATTCTCTTAGGGGGAGATTATTAGCTGGCAACTTGTGATGAGTCTTTATTTTACATTTTCGTGAAGGACCTATAAAAATTTACTAAAGTCAAGACAACACAAAAGTGTTGCTAGAGATTTTAATGGACATAAAAATGCATATAAAGAGGAATATATTTTTATTCATGTCAATATTTCATTTGGTTCAAATTGATTCTATTTTTTTAGTTTGTTGTTGGAAAGCAAGCTTGGATAATTGGAAAATCTTAACTCAGTGCTACTTTAATAAACCACACAGAATTGGAACATTTCATATCAATCAATATTCTGGTCCATAATAATGAATGGAATCAGAAGGGCATATAATCATTGTGCTTCTAAATCTAGAAAAAAGAAAAAAGAAAAACAGAGTATGCCCACATTTGATACTACATGGAACATTTTTCAACATTTTAACTAAAATAGAAAATGTTGGAAAACATCTCCAAAGAATAATCTGTGAAAATATTTTTAAATTGGTCAATAAGGGCATCTTATAAAACTACCTGAAATTTTTCACTCCTAATTTAAATTCTTGAAACTGAAAAGAATGTAATTCATTTGGTGTTATCCAGAGAAATGGCAAGACAATTTCTATTAAATCAAAAAATTACATCAAGGACATCCAAGCGAAGTTCTGTTTTGGCAAAGAAACATATGGACCTCTACTTGTATTTGCTTTACAGTATCAAATTATATTAATACATAGTATATACCTTTTATTATTATTTAAATTACTAGACAAATACTTCATGTCAAACCCCCATTAACATTAATAAGAAAGCAATTGTTGCATTTGGACAAATAAAGTTATACACAATCTTATCATGACCTAGTCAAGGTTAACTCAAAGAAAGAAAAGCAAATTTAATAAAATCCAATTTCTGGAACCACATGAATAATGCAAGAATTTTAGATTGTTATAATAAAGTTTTAAGGGAACTCTAATACACTATTAGTGGGAATGTAAATGTTCAGCCTCTCTGGAAAGCAGTGTGGAGGTTCCTCAAAAAAGTACATATAGAACTACCCTATGATCCAGTCATTTTAGTCCTGGACATTCACCCAAAAGAGTTAGGATACAGTAAAGGGACGAAAACAACCATGTTTAGTGCAGCACTATTCACCATAGTCAAAGTATGAAATCAGCCCAGATGTCCCTCAAGGGACAAATGGACCAAGAAAATGTGGTATATATACACAATGGAATTTTAGTCATACTTTAGAAATAATAATACTGTACAATTTGTAAAGAGAAAGACTTGAAAAAAATATGTAGACCCAGAAAGGCAAAGGATCCATGTTTTACCATGTATGTGGAAGCTAGATTTAGTTTATAAACTTGTAAGTAAATACACTGGGTAGTATGCACGTGAATACAAATGTATTAACTGAAATACAGTAGATTGAAGGGTGAACTCAAATAGTATAATTCCTTAGAAAAGCAAAGTCAAAGTTCACCAAAATAAAACATCAGGAAGCAGGTACTCAAATGAGTTGGGGTGAAGTTAATGGGAAAAGATAGACAAATGAAAAGAAGAGGGGAGAATACAGTCAAGAATCTAATAAATATCCTACAAAATTAAGATAAGGGAAGGAGGTAGGAGAAAGATGGAAGAGAATATTCAAAGTGGTAACACTGATCCAAGATATACTGTGTTCATAAACTGCTTTGTTAAATGGCAACTCCTTTGTACAACTAAAGATAATTTTAAAAACTGAAAACAAGTTTTTCTTTTTCAGACATTCCAGATGTTTTTAATTTGCATAGCTTTACAAATACATTTTCCATAATGACATCCTTAATGATAAGACAACCATAGATTTTTCACAGGCATTCCTCAAGAATCTTTCTGCAGTTCTTGATCACTCATAGAAGATTTACATCCAAATCCTGGCTGTTCTATGTCAACTGTGTGATCACAGACCAGCTATTTACATTCTTGGAGCATCACGTGTGTGTGTGTGTGTGTGTGTGTGTGTGTGTGTGTTAGCATCACGTGTGTGTGTGTGTGTGTGTGTGTGTGTGTGTTAGCTTTTTTGCTCAAGGCCAGCAATGTACCACTTGAGCCATAGCTCTACTTGTGAATATTTGGTGGTTAACTAGAGTTAAGAGTCTCAGACTTTCCTGAAAGGATTGGCTTCAAACTGCAAACTTCACATCTTAGCATCCTGAGAAATTAAGATTACTGGCATGAGCCACTAGTGTCTAATGAAACTAATACAGTCTATCAAAAATGTTTACTACAGCAAAATAAAATGGAAATAAACAAATGTTACTAAGATAGTAAACTAATTTAGTTAAATTTAGTAAACTAAATTTGCAGTGCATTTTATTTAATTAGGATGATTACTCAGATAAGGTGACTGTTTCTTGACACATTATTTGTGATTAGGATTATAGAGACAAGCATTTCAATTTTTGTAGTGTAAAGGCTCAGGAAGTTTAATTTTATTTTTATCTCAGAATTTTTAAATAATACTGAAATTTGAAAAAACACCTGAACCTAGTATGGCTGTGTTTGCTTTACATAGAAATAAAAAAATAGAAAAAAATCAAGTACATTTGAATCATACTGCTTTTCAACTAGCTCTACTGAGAGTTATTAGTTCACATAAAGAAGTGTAGTTAACAACAGACAGACACATCCTAAAAGGCTTGAATTATGAAAACTATTCACTGAGTAATCACAAGAGATGTTGGCATGGTCAATAAAATAGTGCTACTCACACAGTTGAGGGAAATAGAATAAATACTGAAGGAAAACATCTGTTACTCACACATTCTTTAAACACACACGTGTGTTTTTTTTCTGTAAAGTTGATTAATTACATTTATTTAAACTAGCCAAACACTAGAATGAAATTGTGCTTCAAGTAGTAGAGTACCAGCTATGAGAAAGAAATACAAGTGAGTATGTGAGGTCCTGAGTGCAAGCTGTAATAACAGCACACAAAATGGGGGGGGGGGGAAGAGTATGTATTGTTTTCTTCTTCAGACCTATCCAAGGATTGAAGGTACTTGGAATGTCAATATTCCATTATTTTGTTTACTACATCAACATACAGAAAAAGGGGTATTTTTTGTTATACTTAGGAAAAGATAGGCTCATCTGCTTCAATAGTTTCATTAACTAATCTTCAATAAGATGCAATTAATAATCTCTGCTCCCCTCTACTACTTACTTTATTGGCCAATGTTCCCATGAACAATCTCCATTACCATCATACTGAACTACTCTGTATTTCTCAAATGCATTATATTTCCCATACTTATCTTTGTACATCCTGCTCCAAATGATAACTGTTAAACGTAAGTTTGTAGCTAAATACTTTGTTCTTGAAAGTGGAGTCAGTATCTAAATGCATCTAATTATGCATCCAATGATCACATTAATCACAACGTACTGCAGTTGTCTGCATACAAGAGATGTGTTCCTCATCTTCAGAGACTAGCTGTATTTCAGGCACATAAAGCAAACTTTCCTAAAAGAGTGAAGGGATATTTTAAATATACTTTTTATTTTAAAAAACTGAGGAACTACAGGGAACACACTCATGTGTGTTCCGTGTTATCTTCATTTTTATGAGGGTATTAATATGATGTTAATAAAAGCTTACAGTTCCAAGTCCAGAATTTAACAATTAAAATGTCACTCATATTAATTTTAGTTGTGTATGTTTACCATAGCGAGACTGAAGAGGCAGTTTAATTTTAGAGGTTTGAATCTTTTGGGGGGGGGGCGTCTGGTCGTGGTGCCTGAACTCTGGGCCTGGGCGCTGTCCCTCAGCTCTTCAGCTCAAGGCTAGTGCTCTACCACTTGAGCCACAGCACCACTTCCGGCTTTTTTTTCTGTTTATGTGGTGCTTATGAGGAATCAAACCCAGGGCCTCATGCATGCAAGGCAAACACTCTACCACTGAGCCACCTTCCCAGCCCCTGAAGTTTGAATCTTTATGTCTGGATTTCCCAGAAAATTATAGAAACACTGGTGTGCTATAAACATTTTTATGTAACAACTGTTGAAGGACATATATCTCTACCTTTGCACTAATCACATAACTGGAATTATGTTGTCTTTAAGAAGTATTGCTATGGGCTGGGAAGGTAGCTCAGTGGTAAAGCACATGCCTTGCATGCCTGAGGCCCTGGGTTCGATTCCTCAGCACCACATAAGCAAAAAGAAAAAAGCCGGAAGTGGCACTGTGGCTCAAGTGGTAGAGCACTAGCCTTGAGCTGAAGAGCTGAGGGATGGTGCCCAGGCCCAGAGTTCAGGCACCACGACCAGACCCCCCCCCAAAAAAAGAAGTATTGCTATATCTCATTTCCTCAGTATGAAGAGAAGAGACTAGTTTCTTTGCTTGCTCACCCTAACCTTTTGTCCTTGTGACATGGAAGACAGTCATTTGTAGGGAATGGGCTAGTTTTAATTTATATACTTGGTTTTCTCCATTTTATCTTCAGTATGAAATTAGAATAATGTAGCAACTTGCAGACTTTTTACTTCTCCGTGAAATCAACAACTGTTTGTTCATCTGACTTTTTTCATTAAAAGTTATCAATTGATTCCATGACTTTGTCTGGATGTTAGGCAAGGAGCCATTTGACAGCTGCTCCCTAAGGACATGGGAAATTCAGTCTAGAAATAGAATTTGGCAGCCTTGACTTGTACAATGCTCTAGGGACATTTTCAAAAGAAAGATTTCAAAATGGGCAGGGTTTCATTATTCCTTCTTTGAATTTGTATCATTACTATTTAACACTTCTTTTGACTGAAAACAAAGCATGGTATGCTGTGAAACTCACTTTTAAAAGCAAAGATGTGGGTGCAGATCTTAAAGCAGACTATTCTTTGCAACTCTGACAAGCTTGCTGACAAATGATAGTTCCTTCATACTTCTTGTATGTCTTGCTCTTTCCACTTTTCCCTAATAAGGTTAGGTTTGCAAACACTGTCTTAGTGTTGAAGAAGACCTACCAGAATTGATGGCTGTGGGTGACTAGTAAACCATAGATAGCTTAGAAGTTGTCCTCAACTGCATCTGTCAGATTTGGGCACAAGTATTGCTTTCTGTACATTCTTACCTGCAGCTTGCTAATTTGAATGCATTTCTGCCACTGGGCTATGAAAAATGAACATTCTGTTGCTTCTTAGTACCATTATTTTATTTTTAATATATATTTTTATTGTAAAGACACTATCCAGAGGAGTTACAGTTACATGAGTAAGGTAATGAGTACATTTCCTATTGAGCATTGTTACCTCCTCCTTTGTTTTTTCCCTATCATGCCTTCCCTCCCCCCACATCCCCAACTCCTCCCTTCCCCCCAAGTTGTAAAGTTCATTTTCACCATAGTGTGTTGTACATCTCATTGTTACAATGAGTCAACCAGCATCCTTATTTCAGCATTTTGTTATTTCCCTTCCCCTCCCCAAATTAGAAAAATGTATAGATAAGATGCAAGACACTGACATCAAATACAGTGAAAACAGGGGTTATACCATGAGGAAGAACATACAAAAGAAACAAGAAAAAACACATAGTACATTATAAACACATTAAAAACAACAGCAAGGAAGATAAAACCTCTTGTGTCCCTATCTTGGGGTTCACTCTGCTTAGCATCATCTTATATAATACCATTATTTTATAGTTTTTTTTTGTCAGTTATGGGGCTTGAACTCTGGGCTCTTCAGCTCAAGGTGAGCGCTCTACCGCTTGAGCCACAGTGCCACTTCTGGTTTTCTAGTGGTTTTTATTGGAGATAAGAGTCTCACGGATTTTCCTGCCTGGGCTGGCTTTGAACCAAGATCCTCAGATCTCAGCCTCCTGAGTAGCTAGGATTACAGGCGTGAGCCACAGGCACCCAGTGTTTATAAAGTTTTTATTCCAGCTCTTAGTCTTGAAAAAATTCACTCACACTATAATTAGTAAAGTTATCATCAGGGAATGTTTATGGAGTGCTTGTCTCAGGTAAGAAAACAAGAGAGTGAGAAATATTAAATGAATTATCACTGGCATAAAATAAACCTGTGAAGAGCTGTTGACAGATTTCCAGTTTTCTCTATTTCTCCCACTTCTTTGCTCCATTTATTCACCCAGTTCCTTCTCTCGTCTTTCACATAGAAAAGAATATAATACTTTGTCCATGTCCTCATTCCACTTAACATCTGAATTAAATGCTTATGTGTATTTCCTCCCCACTAGCAAACATGTGTAAGACGAAGATCTCTTCCTTGTTAATTGCTAGAAACAACACCACAGTGACACTGCTAACAGCATGGGTAAGCATTGTTCAAAACATTTTACATGATTTTTAAGAATTGATTTCTGTATTGCTTCTCCAACTGGCGATTCCACCAATCTGCCTGTACTGTAGTCTGTTTCTCTCTTTAGCTATTCTTTTAGCTCTCTGCCAGCTTTCCCTCACCCATTATCTACTCCATTCAATTCCCACCTCTTACTTCTCAGCCATAACCATACATAGTGCAGAGGGATTCAGTCTTGGTTTGTCCTTGGACATGCATGATGAACCTGAGGCAGACCAACAGCAAGCTAACTCCATGCTGCTAATTTTCTCTACTCAGAAATGATATAGTCACAGCCTAATTATCAGCTTGTTCCTGTCTCTGAATCAATCAAAATGAGAAAGTGGATGGCTACAGGCATCTGCGGACCAACAGGTCTATACTCACACATTCTTCAAGTGCCTCTACTTTCTAATAAAGTAAGAGTAATTATATCTACATATATAGTGAGCAAGAACAGAATATATCAAGCACCTGATGTATAGTAATTTCTTCCAGGCCTCCTTTTTCATATTCACAACTGAAAATCCACTTCTTTTTCTAGCTGCTGACCTCTATGTTCAATCTTTTCATCCCTACTGAATGCATTTCTCCTATTAATGTCATCTCAACCATCTCAATTTGTACTGTCTTCTAGTTGTTTACGCTTCACTCTACTCTTACAAAATGTACCTTCTGCCTCTCACTAAAAGCTGTTTTTTTGTTCCCACTATTGTAATGAAAAACCCTTCTTCTTCTCACAAACCATAAGGAATAGTTGAGTATTTTATTATCCCCACTTCTATTTCCTAAATAATTTTATATTTTTCAATTGAATATTCTTGAAATTGTCTCAGTTGTAGAGAAATGCTCATTGTGAGCAACACAGTTGAAGACTGTGTCATATGAATTCAGCTCCCCTCTACTTGAAACTAAACCTGCGGTGTGAACTCAACTTCCTTCATGCTGCCAACAGATGCCTTCTTCATTCTACCTCAATTTTCTACATGCCAAGTATCCTGGGCCCAAAGCAACACACCCAAACTCTGTGGAGACATGAATTCCCCACAGGCTCCCACAAATACTGAACGACTACAGCCAATGAGGAAAGATTCCAATCTCAGAACTATAATGCATTATTCTAGAAAACATTTTTGCCTGGAACAAGCCCTCATGCTTGTTATTAGTGTGTGTTAAATTATATCACTGCTACAAATTTCTGACTTAAGGATGGAAGCATTTACTTTGTATCACCATTTCAGAAGTTAGATTCCATAAACAGACAGCACTATCATTTTTAGGTCTACTGTGGACACAACATCAAGGTGAGAGGATGTGATTAGAGAAAGCTGCTCAGCTCCTGGCAACCAGGAAACAGAAAGAGACAGCTGAGGTAGACGAGAAGGAGCTAGGGAAGAATCAAGGTATACTTTTCCAAAGGCCTACTCCAATGACTCATTTTTCTCAACCTAGGCCACATACACCACAGTTCTACCTCCCAATACTCTTCTCCAAGTTTGAATCCATCAATGGATCAATATATTGATGAATGCAAAGTCTTCAATTTCCAATCATTCCCAAACCACCACTTCATGTCAAGTTAACAATCTGCCTAAACTACAGCTTGATTTTGACTGAAAAACAGTTTTGTTGCTCTATACCTTTCAAATAATTCTTATTCCATTCCACTTTAAATGTTTAATCTACCATTTATTAAGCATGAACTGTACATCAAGCACTGGGGTGGATTTGCTGAAGATTTTTTTAAGGGATTCTCATAGAAGGCTACTCTATAGTAAAGGATTAAGGAATACAGAGTTAGTATTCAAAATATAAATTCAAATGCAAATTCTATCCCCCAATGTCACTGTGACTACAAGGAAGTTAATCTCTCTCATATTCACTGAATCTATCAGGCTAATACAATTTTTTCTTGTGAATTAAATAAGTTTATAAAAAGTGTATAGTGCCTGACAATGAATTACTCTATTTAAAAATTAGTCAAAGACAATATTAATAATGGCTAATATTCAATACTTGCTGAAAATATGGAGTAGATATGCTAAAATCTCTTCAGGGTTACTTCTTTCTTATACTAAAGTCTAAATCCAATCCAGCTGGGCAGAATTTTAAGAGTATAGACATTTAAACGTTTTCCATATAGATTTCTATCCTTTACCTTTTTTAAATGTGTAACACTGAATCCAGTGGATTTTTCTTCAGGTCAAGGCTACTAGCACTCTACCACTTGAGCCACAGTGCACTTCAGTCTTTTTCTGCTTATGTGGTGCTGAGGAATCAAACCCAGGGCCTCATGCATACAATGCAAGCACTCTACCACTGAGCCACCTTCCCAGCCCTGGATTTTTCTTAGTAGTCATTTAGTCAGTCACAAACAGGAGATGTGGCTCAAGTGGTAGAATGCTAGCCTTGAGCATTCTACCCCCTTCCCTAATTCCCCCCCCAAAAAAGTGAAAGGCAATTTGGTGACAGATTAAAGATGAAAAGTCAGAGAAAATTGACTGTGATCCAGTGGTTACAAGCAGTTTAAAAGTAGGAGAACTGTGGCTCAGACCTGCACCACATAAGAAGTAAGACTCTATTCAAAAGAGAATAAATAAAAAACAAAACTGTAGGCATGAAGGAATACAAATTTTAAAAAATAAACAACACAATACCTGGGGCTGAAGGTCTTTCATCAAGATGACCAGCTTCTCCACCCATCTGACAATGACAGAGTCACCGATCCGCAGGGCTTGAGGTGCCCTTGGAGTCCAGGAGAGGTACACATATCCTCCACCCTCTGGGGCAGGCCACAGGCCTGGCCTCACTTCTCAGGCCTCCCCTCTTGCAGGCTTGCTTTGCTGGAGGCCACAAGCCTCTCTTCAGGTCTCGCCTCAGTCCATGGGCCTCGCCTCAGTCCATGGGCCTCGCCTCAGGCCTCGCCTCAGTCCACGGGCCTCACCTCAGTCCGTGGGCCTCGCCTCAGGCCTCGCCTTAGTCCGCCGGCTTCATCTCAGTCCGCGGGCCTCCCCTCAGGCTTCCCCTCAGTCCGCGGGCTTCCCCTCAGTCCGCGGGCCTCCCCTCAGGCCTTGTCTCAGGCCGCGTGTCAGTCCTCGCCTCAGTCCATGAGCTCTGTCTCAGTCCGCAGGCCTCGCCTCAGTCCGCGGGCCTCGCCTCAGTCTGCGGGCTTCAGCTCAGTCCGTGGGCTTCAGCTCAGTCCGTGGGCCTCCCCTCAGGCCTCGCCTCAGTCCGTGGGCCTCGCCTCAGGCCTTGCCTCAGTCCGCAGGCCTCCCCTCAGGCCTTGCCTCAGGGTTGCCTCAGTCCACGGGCCTCCCTCAGTCCTCCCCTCAGGCCTTGCCTCAGTCCGCGGGCCTCCCCTCAGGCCTCGCCTCGGTCCCGGGCCTCGTCTCAGTCCGCGGGCCTCGCCTCAGGTCTTGCCTCAGGGTTGCCTCAGTCCGCGGGCCTCCCCTCAGGCCTCGCCTCTGTCCCCGGGCTTCATCTCAGTCCGCGGGCCTCGCCTCTGTCCCCGGGCTTCGTCTCAGTCCGCGGGCCTCGCCTCTGTCCCCGGGCTTCGTCTCACCTCTCCACAGGCCCGGGCATCTGTTGCGGCCTTCACCGCAAGCTGAAGTTTCAGAAGACGGCCCAGCGGGAGGCCGGTGGGCCGGGCCTTCCCGGCCGCCGACCTGGCGCCCGCGGGAACTCGGAAGCCGAGCAAACGAAGGCGAGGGAGCCGCTCCGGGTTCGGAACTCCGGAACGTGCCCGCCGCGCTCCGGCCGCCGCGCCGCTGAGGCGAGAAAACTGCCGCCGGCCGCAGGGACTTCTGGGAGCGAGGGCTGCACGTGCAGATTGGCTGCCGGGCAGAGAAGCCCCGCTGTGATTGGACGGCGTGGCACATCCGATGACTGCGCCTTCTCATTGGCCAGCCCGCGGGTGGGCTGGACACTGCGGCCGGGGGAGGCGCGCGATGGAGCGGCCCTGAGGCGCTTCGCCTCTACTGCCCGGTCGCTGCGGGCAAGAGGTGCCCTCCACCGGGGGAGAGTCCGGGGCCCACGACCTGCCCGAGGACGTGGGAGAGCCGGGGCATGCACCACCTGGCCCGGTGCGGGGGACGGGGGGCGTCCGTGAAAAAGCCAGAGGCCCGTCTTGTCCACACAGTGACCTTGCCGTGGCCAGAAACCAGCCCCGTCCGACGCCCCAGTTCGGCGCCAGGGTCTGCAGGGGGTCTGCAGGCCGGGGTCTGAAGGCTGGGGTCCGCAGGGGGGTCTGCAGGCTGGAGTCTGCAGGGGGGTCCGCAGGGGGGTCTGCAGGGGGTCTGCAGGCCGGGGTCTGAAGGCTGGGGTCCGCAGGGGGGTCTGCAGGCTGGAGTCTGCAGGGGGGTCTGCAGGGGAGTCTGCAGGGGAGTCTGCAGGCTGGAGTCTGCAGGCTGGAGTCTGCAGGGGGGTCTTCAGGGGGGTCTGCAGGCCGGGGTCTGCAGGGGAGTCTGCAGGGGAGTCTGCAGGCTGGAGTCTGCAGGGGGGTCTTCAGGGGGGTCTGCAGGCTGGAGTCTGCAGGGGGGTCTGCAGGGGAGTCTGCAGGCTGGAGTCTGCAGGGGGGTCTTCAGGGGAGTCTGCAGGGGGGTCTGCAGGCCGGGGTCTGAAGGCCGGGGTCTGCAGGCCGGGGTCTGCAGGGGGGTCTGCAGGGGAGTCTGCAGGCCAGGGTCTGCAGGCCGGGGTCAGCAGGCCGCGGTCTGCAGGGGGGTCTGCAGGGGTTTCTGCAGGGGGGTCTACAGGGGGTCTGCAGGCCGGCGTCTGTGCTCCCCAGCCGACTGGCGGCGTCCCGGCCAATGGAAGCCCAGGCTTCCACTCCCGCCTGAGACCCTGATCCAAAACAGAGACTGCCCCCCTGCACCCTGAGGCTGACCCTGCAAGGTGCCCCTCCTCCTGCTCCTCCACCTCCTTCTCCCCCTCCCCCTCCTCCTGCCCCTTTTCTCCCTCCTCTCCTCCTCCTCCTCCTCCCCCTCCTCCTCTCCCCTCTCCCCCACACTGTGGAAATCTAACCAGGCCTGAGACCCTGTGACCCGCAGAGCCCAGTACTTGAGGCTGACTGATGTGATTTGTCTGGTGCTCTCCTGTTCCCAGTCTATCTGCAGTAAATGTCTTGTGCTCTGACTCCAGGTAAAAGTGGGTAACTGCGAGCTATTCTAATCAAAGGTTCAGGAAGGTAACATCTTCAGTACATTCAGGTTTTATTTAATCAAACATTTCAGCGTGCATTGAGAAGTTAACATTTCAGAAGGATAAATGTTAGAAGTGGGAAACAACCTCTTTATCTTGCTCTGCCCAGCAGCTGGTGTCAGTATAACCAGTAAGGTACATCGGTGTCATTTCAAATAGTTTTTCTTTTGCTAACCAAGCTATGTGTTTTCTAGGATTTACTTGTTAATTTAAGGAGGACATTTTGTTATTTTACCACTTTTATCAAATCTTAAGGAATAGCTCGTGTGTACGCAACCGTTCTTTATAGACATTATTTTCTCATATTTAAATACCTGGAAAATATGTCACGGATAAATACTTGTGAAATTACTTTGTCTTTGGGGTGATATGCACACTCTTTTGGTATAGATTCCTGGATGTGCTGTTACTGAAGCAAAGGGTTTATGGCTCTTCAACTTCAGAAAGCCAATTCAGAATTCAGTGGTAGAGTGCTTTCTTTGTAAGGTCAAGATGCCAGATTTTATCTCAGCACTACAAAAATAGATAAATACAAATAAAGCGGTTCAGTTATACACACACACACACACACATAATGAGTATGTGGGAGACTTCTGATGTTTCAAACTTTTGGATTTTTTAGTAGGTTTTTTATTGTGAAATACTGTACAGAGGGTTTACAGTTACATGAGCAAGCTAATGAGTACATTTCTTATCAAGCATTGTTGCCTCCTCCGTTTTTCCCCTACCATCCCTTCTGCTTGCCTGAAGACTATAAATTTACTTTTGAAAGTATCTGGACTTGAACTCGGGGCCTTAGTCAATCTGTTTTCTTGTGCACAGATGATACTCTGTAACATGAGTCATGCCTTGAGCCTGTATTTTGCTGGTTAATTGGAAATGGAATCTCAAATCTTTCTGGGTTGTCTCTGAACCTTGATTCTCCTGTTCTCAGCTTCCTAAGTAGCTAGGATTACAAGTGTGAGCTGAGGGTACTCAACTGAACTTGTTTTCTTGTGTTCAATCCTGTTTCTAATAAATTTTATGAATGTTCTACTCATATGCTTTGCCTGTTTATATTGGTCTGTTCTGTCTTTTTACATATTAATTTATATTTAATCGCAAGCATTAGCTGTAACTTTTGTGTTTATTATTTTTTTCTTGAAAGATTTATGTACTATCATCCATCTTTTCCTACAGGAATCCAGAATAAATATGGTATTCTCCAGCCTCAAATCCTACCCCATCTTCTGTTGTTAACAGTGAATGTGTCTGAGTATAAGCAATACCCTATAGATGGGAAGGATATTATTTCTTGTAAATATTAGTTTTATTAACTATTTTCCAGGATTTGGGCTTAAGTGAATAAAATAATTACCAAATATGGAAAATATTGTGAACCCTTTATTCTTTCATTTCCTGACTCCCAATATATAATGTAATATGAGCACAGAAAATGTCACACAAAGGACTCATTCATTTGAGCTTTGAGAACATGCATGTTTTCACTCACAAAATGTTGATTCAATAGCATGGTACGAAAGCCTGGTACAAAGACAAGTAGCCTTTGTCAGTTACCTGAAGACATTCCCATCTTTGGGAAATCTCTAACATTTGAATATTTTTCTGATTATTAACTAGGATTCCATTACTACTTATATGATCAATTTAAAGATTAATATATTCAGTGTTCCAATGGAATCCTAGGAGATAAAATACAAATCACAAAATGTGTCACAGACTTCTCTTTGCAGTTGTGTAATAGTACATAGTATAAATGAATTTGCACTTTCTTTGATTTCAGTAATGTGAACTTTTTTCTTTTAAACATACACCTAAATTTAAAAGAAAACAACTTCATGTGGCTGTGATATTTTTATTCTGTCTATTCCCTGGCCTAGCTCCTAAATCATAAATAGACATGAAAAAAGTATTGATCTCCTACCAGACTCTTTATAAGGTTTTGTTCAGAGAGTATTTGTGTGGGTTTGTTTGGTTTTTCTTCTGCTTACTAAAGTACTACCAGGGGTATTGTGTTAGTTGTAAATTATTTTAGCAATGTCTGTAAATGAATTAAAAATGTAGAAGTAACTTCAAAAGACATATATAATAGACTATTCCAAAATAGTATCATTTGATTTTTAAAGTGTATTTCCATGTTATGAGTCCAGAAATCTATAAGAAAAAAAGACTGATAAGAAATGTACTAATTGCCTTGCTCATGTAATTGTAACCTCTCTGTATAGTATTTTCACAATAAAAGAAATAAATAGATAAAAAGAAAAAAAGACACATGAAAATTAAGCAATATATCAGAGCACCCTTAGAAATTGAGCCAGGGGCTTCTTGAATGTGCTAATGGGCCATGCCAATGTGAAAAATAATGAGGCCAAAGAAAAAGTTAACCAGTTTTTTAACATAAAGCTGTGCCATGGTTTTTGTATCTGTATTTGTATTTCTCATGTCTTACCATGATTGTGCTTGGTGCTTTGGTATACATTGGTGATGGCAATAAAGCAGGCATAACACTAGACAGTTCTTGATACCAATATTCCACAAGAAAAGTAACATGTCACATAGGGAAAAGAAAACCTCCTCTTGTCACATGCATTTATGATTTCTACAGAGCCACTAATTTTAATTTAGTCTGAAATTAAGAATTAAAGTTGTTTATTGGTGGTGGTGGTGGTAGTGGTACTACTAGAAATTGAATTTAAGGATTTATATTTGCTAGGCAAGTACTCTACCATTTGAGCCATGCCCCTAGTCCCAGTGACTGGGATTACAGGTATAGGCTCCATGCCTGGTTCATAGCAATTCAACATGATAAGATTTGTGCATTGCATTTAAACTGCTTAAGTTTTTCTAATTGAGGAAACTACAATACTAAAGTATAAAAATTAATTTTTATATCTAGCATACCAATAACTAAAGATTTTTAAGAAATTACCTTTATTATGCCTTTTGTTTTCTTTTAGTGGTACTGAGACTTGAACATGGGGTTCCATGCTTGCTAGACTGACACTCTTCTACTTGAGCCACACCTCCAACTCAAAAGAGTAGTTACAGGACAAACTCCTCCAATATGCAGAAAGAGGAGACATAATTTTAATATCTTACTAAATGGACTGGACATATTTAAATAATGAGAATAATAACAACAAAATGTATGAAAAAGTAACATTTCATTTGGACTTTATTAAAAACTACTGAAAGCAACCAAACAAAGCTGAATAATTAAAAAATGTGAACTGCTCTGTCAAGATTTGAAGCAGTGAGAGAAAAATGCAAACTTTAAAAAAAAATAATATCTGGTTCTTAAATTTTCTACTAGCAGTGAAAGAGAAATTACACCAAAAGGTAAACTGAGATGGAGGCAGCCAGGCACCAGAGCCTGGGAGACGTTCCTCCCCTAAATAATGACCATCCACTTACGTACAGAAATTTTTTAAAAGAATAAAACCACAGAATACATTTTTCTAATTTGGGGAAGGGAAATAACAAAATGCTGAAATAAGGTTACAGGATGACCCATTGTAACAACAAGATGTACAAGACACTATGTTGAAAACTAACTTGACACCTTTGCCAGGGGGAGAAAAAGGATGGTATGGTAGGCATAAAACAAAGGAGGGGATAACAATGCTTGATACAAAATAGACTCTACCTTGCTCATGTAACTGTAACCCCTTTGTACAGTATCTTTACAATAAAAAAAAATAAAAAAAATTTTACCAAAGGGACAAAACATGTTTTTGTAAGGTCCGCGCCGGGATGGCTAGCAGACTCCACCCTCCTCGCAGCAAAGTCTCCACCCAGTACCTGCGTTACCTAGGCAACTGGCACACCTGGAAGAGGTCACACCTGCATCCGCTGAGGTCACACCTTTATTTGATGTGGCCTCACCTTTCTCCACCCATACCCTAGATAAGGCCTAGCCCAGGCCCAGACGCTCTCTGCTCTCTCTGCTCTTTTCTAGCTTTTCTCTCTCTTTCCTCTCTCTTTTCCAGCTCTCTCTCTTTCCCAGGCCTTTCCCAGCCATGTGGAGTGCCAATCTTGCCTGGTCCCAGCAGGTCTACTGAATAAACCTACCCCTTACCTGAATACCATGTGCTTGGTGCTGTTCTTACTCGGATACCTCTTTTTAAAAACCTAACAGTTTTAATCAGTCAAAACTATATGTATGTATGTATTCATACATTTAAAATGGAATCCAGGCTGATTAAGCCCCTTACAAGTCTCTCACCATGGTAGGAATTTCACAGTGTCAAGGCAAATAGAAATAAATATTGGAGGCCTGGGTTCCTGTTGCAGCAGTTGCCCTGGTAAACCTTCCTGAATTTTGGGGTGGTGTTTTGTAGTTTCTGCACTGGAAAGGTGATCTTGTCTTGGGTAAAAGTCCCTCTCTATCACAGACCAAAGCCCAGAAGAGATCATTTCCATCTCTGTAAATAGTTTAAAGCATTCAGGGTTTGTTAGTGCTTTTAATTAATTAACTCCCTAATTAAGCAAATTAACAAATTAGCTTGTTAATTTAAGGAAGGAAAAGTTACAGTGGTATGTTGCTAACATTGTTTGGTTGCTATTGTATGTACTGACTAATAGCCTAGAAAAGATGAGTCCAGACAAGCTTGAGCCCCTGGGTGAAGGGAACACGTGCAAATTCTTTTCCTGTATTTCTTCCACTCTTCTCCCTTCCCCCCTTTTCTCCCCTCTCCTCCCATCTTCCACTTTCTTCCCTTCCCCTTTCCTCCCCTCAAATGTAAACAATGATACCAGCTGCTGCTAATTATATGAATGAGATGCTTATTTAGCAAAGAAGCTCATTTAGCAAAACAGAACCTGACCTACAAGAAAGAAGCGTGTAGTTAGAGGACAGTGCAGAACCAGGAAGCGCCCTTGGTTTGCACAGGAGGTGTCTTAAATCTCCTCCGAGCTACATTTGGAAAGCACAGCTTTGCAGAGATTGGGAACGTGGAGTCTGAAGCCACTTTGCCTGGATTCCAATACTAACTTCCCTTTCATCCTCCTAAACCGTTGATAAGTGGGGATGAAGGAGTCAAATGTGGACACCACTCTGTTTCCTAGCACACTTGAGGCAGGATTTTTTCTGGAGAGAGGGGGAAAAGGCCAGCAAAATAAGCAATGAGCTGGGGAAGGGGATGGGGAGCAAGTGTACTGGGTACAGACAGGATGGGCCACCCATCCCGAGGGAATGACTTCAGCTGAGGGATGGTGCTCGATTTCCTTCCCTGAGAGAAAATTGATGAGGGAAAAAATGTCTTTTCTATATCTGGGCATGCATGATGTATATCCATAGAAACACCTAAGACTTACCAGGGCATTTTTATTCAGACAAGAAAACTAGAACAAATTTTGTGCTGGCCTTATTCCAAAATAATTTTTCAGCTACTTTCAAACCTCTAAAATGTGCTATAGAAAGTAGAGTGGGCTAGTTTTTAGATGTGCTAATTTTTCATGTTTTAAATTATTTCAATGTAATATAAATAAATAGAAATAAAAATGCAAATAATTGCATACGATCATTCTGCTTTTTAGTGGCAAAACCTTTATTCTTATTTCAAAAATAAGGGGAAATGACCTTAAGATTTACTAATCTTTTGATTTAATATGTTTTGCTGAAAGTTTCACTATTAAATTGAGGAAACACTTCTTCCTTTCTTAGTGCACAACACAAGAATGCAAGGAAACACTTATTAAATACTCCAGTACATTTAAAACCCTGACCTTTCTTTGTATTTTGTATTTTGCTTTGGTAATCAGAGGTGGCTTCCTTTCAAAGACCTGCATCTGCACCTGACTCACTCCATCATGGTTACATAGTATTTTCAAAGTGAGCAAATATGTCATTAAGTAATTGAAAATAAAATAGGAGGACAGGTTTAGAAATTTTAGGTCAATAATTGTGATGAGTTCATGTAATCCTTCACCCAGTGATTCACCATCTGAGAAGGTCTGACTAGATCTTTGAAGAAATAAATATGAATAAATGCATGTTTCCAATGCAGGGTGCTACCATAATATCAGCCGGTAATTCAATGATGAAAAAATCCTTCTTGTTTGTTTAAATTCATCAGTAATTGTGTGTTAATGATATTTATAGAAAAATATAGCAAAACCATATGTGTGTTGTATGCTTGATATGGAATGTTCTATTTCTTTTAATTTGCTGTACTTAGATGCATAAGGTTTATCATAATATTCCCTTATTTCCCAGTAAATATAAATATATAAAATAGAAACACATTCCCTGAATAATAATTGTTAAAGCAATTGAATTTGCATTCAGCATCCTAGGAGATAGAATATTTACATTATTCCATTTGGTCCATCTTCTGAGCAAGAACCTAACTGTCCTTCCTTGCAGAAAGCCTATTCAAGAATGTGTATACAGAAAACACTCTTAGAATACAGATTATCATGTATCATTTTGGATAACAGAAGATGCTAACAGGTTTGGAGAATAAGGATAGTGTCTGACCCTGACACTACACAAAAGGGCAGGCTTGTCAATCATCCATGATAGCAACAATGATGTCTCAAACATACACAGAGGTCGCTAAAAATATGTATATTCCATCAACCAAAGGTTCCTGTCCAATAACATGAGCCACTACACACAGGCCTCCATCTAGGCCTGGCCAAAATGTATGCACCAGACTTTCATGAAGAGGGGTGGACTCGTGCATACCAATGGTGCCTCTGCTATGGGGCCAAGGAGAAGGCTTGGATATTCTTCTATCACCCATAAAACCTTCCTGAGCTCTACATTCAAGCCCAGGTACCCCCACACACACACACACACCGGTGCTAAGAAGTATGTACGCAGTGAACGTGTGTGCGCGCTATTCCTGGAGGTACTCAAGCTTTGCTTGGCTGGCAGTCTCCCACTGGAGCCACGCCTCCAGCCTTGTTTTCTGCTGGCTTTTTAGGAAATGGAATCTAGCGAACTTCTCTGCTTTTTCAAGGCTGGCCTTGAGCCACCTCCTGTGTAGGTGGGATTTCAAGTGTGAGCCACCAGTGCCCAGCCACAGATGTCTTTTTAGAAAGAAATAAGAGGGTGCTTCAGAGCCAAAGGTAGACAGTCTGTGTGTGAGTGCAGAGCAGCTTTCCCATAAGCCGTTGCAGGGCTGGTCTTAGGCATCTCTGTGAGGACCATATAAGTAGGTATGGGGTAAGTGTTACCATTGTTTCAGTGGGTCACAGGGGAACTATAAAAGTCATCAAGTAGGATTGTCAAACCCTCGCCAGAGAACTCAGCACTGCACCCTCAGCACCGTGGTGCTCCCCATTTGTGTCAGAAGGCATGAACCATCATCTCTCCGGGGGAAGTGCAAGGTGATTCATGTAGGACAAAACAGATCACAGAAATTTATAACCTCTTTTGAGGAGAAAATAGAAGCCATATTCACCAAGAGAGCGAGGAAAGTGAATGTACTGATCAGTGATCACCAGCCAATGGAGGGAACCACAAGCCTTTAAGTTAGACTTCTGAGTGGAATAATTCTGATCAGACACAGAGCACCAGTAAGTCTCAGAAGATTCCATGACAGTAGAAAGAAGCAGAGGATACCCTGAAGCAATATAAGAACTCCTCCAAGAGAAGTGTCAGTATCTAAACTCTTTAAGCATATCATGCCTGGATTTTTGAAATCTAAAGTAAAGGTTTTCTTCCCTATTTTAAAAAAAAGAATTCCTCAACTAGCCATGGCTACCAACATGCTTTGGAGATGTCTTAAAACATATCCTCTGTGGAAAAAATCAAGAATTAGTCTACAGGGGACCTTAACTTAGCTCACAAAGGCTTGTTTTAGTTAAGTGTAACATATGCAGATCTTCTGGGGATTAAAAATTGGCCAAAAAAGTCATGATAGCATTACCATAGCATTGTTGCAAAGACAGGAGAGAAGATACTACTTGGCCCAGTAACCAATATCTGGGGTAGCAGGCTACATAATTAATGAATATTCCCTTTTAGAAATAAGCCATCAGGACACTGTTTATGCGATAAAATTCATTCACATTTCTCTTTTATTTCAATCTTGTGCTGGGTCCTATAGAAAATGTACATTTGATCATACATACACTCTTAAATATGGCAATGTTTCTCGAACTTAGTTTTTTAAGTGAAAGTCTATAAATAAATGGAAGGAAAAAAATAAATGACGATGGGTGAATATTTAACTTTTCCCTCTACATTTCCATTCTCATGACTACATTGGGCTGTGACTCCCTCATACACCCAATTTTGTCTCTGGTGTTTGAGCTCTTTTGGTGCAGCAAGCACGCATTAATCATTGTTCGTACTGTGGTGCCAGGAGTAATGTGTTACATTGAGTAGATTCTCGATAAATATTTATTAAAGTGGCATGCATAATTTTTATTTTTCTATAGCTCCCTAAATCTGATGCTTTGTATATTCAATTACTCTGCATATAAATCTTTTTGCAATCATCTCACCAAAGGAAATATTCAAACATCAGCACTATTGTCAAGAGTTACAACTTTATTATTGTGACAGAAAAACACAAAGCCTTAGTATTAAAAGGCTAAATAATTTACGACATCATCTGAGTCCATTTACCACAGCTTCACAGTGTATATGTGTAGGAAATAGTCAAGCACAGCACTTCTGGGAAGGTGATTTCCATTTCCATAAGGTGCCCAACCCCCTGTCCACCCCCACCTCAAGCCCAACCTACCCAGAGCTTTTCCTGATCACGACTGAGAGGGAATTGCCTCTAGGACATTTTGATAGAATTCACTGTGTACCAAAAAGATTCCACAGCGGGAAATGATGGCCTTGAGCGTTCCAGCCCCTTCCAACCTCGGTAACAAGAGTTCTAAAGGATTTTCCTGGCTGGCTTGCCATGCGGCCAGTCTCATTAGGCTACCTACGGCGCAGTAGTTACAGAGAGACTTGACAGATCTAAAATGTCACCACGATCATTTTTACCAAGTGCTGTCACCCATGTTTAGTCTGCTTTTAGTTTTGTGGAAGGAAATGTGGAAAGGCCACAAAGGTCTCCCTTAATGGGAGCAAGCGATTTAGTCTCAGCTCTAAAATAAGGAATTTTGCTCAGCTCTCTGAGCATCTCGACAGAAATTCGCCCTGGTGAGCAGTGTATTTATTAAGATAAAGGTCATCCTGTCTCCACGCGCCCACCTGCTCACTAGCACACACATGATACATCTATTTATCAAGCTCTCTTTGGGGATCTGTGTGTGCATATAAAAATGTAAGTGTGGGTGTGGTCATTGGGCAATTTGTGAGTTTATAATTGATTTACTATCAGGGCTTCAGGGACAAAGGAGCAACGATTTGTTTTTGCTTGAGTTGAAATTGAAGTTAAAGATAGGCAGGTATATCAGGCAGAATATTAACACTCAAAAGTCCTATTCATGTGTCAAAAAGTCAGCTTCAAGCCACAACAGTGCATCATCAGACTGAGTAATTGTCCCATAAACAGGCTGGCAGGGCTCTGTGTATTCGTTCTCAACACTGTGCTTGTCAGATGGAGGCTGGGGAAGAGACAGAGGACAAACTGCAGAACAAAGGTTACTGGGGGAGAAAAAAGTCCTGAATGCATGGCTATGTACCCCCATCACCACTGCCTCTCCTTTCTCTTAAGAATCCGCACATTGAAGCTGGGGGGCTGGGGGACGCACATCTGTAATCTGAGCTATTTGGGAGGCTGAGATTGGAAGAACTGCAGTTTGAGGCCAACCCAGGAAGAAATCTCAACACAGGGGCCTGGGACTGTTATCACCAACCTAGGTGGATCTAGCCAGGCATGTGTCAGTACAGGAAGCCAGAACCTATCTCAAAAAACAGCCAGGAATGAGCAGCATCAGAGTTATGACTCAATGGTAATATGCTTCAAAATTAGTGTATGCAATATCCCTTTTATACTCCACAAATATGGAAAGTTTAGTAATTTTGTTTGTTTCTAAAACTTTCAGAGGCTGACAGTGTTCTTTCAAGTAGGATTGTTTAATAAAGAGAAATACAACGCTTACTCTGTGTTTGATTTTAGGTGACTACAGCGCTGAGTGACGTACCCTAAGGAGGAACTGAAGCACAAGGAAACCAAGCATCACACAAGTAGCAGGAGAGGCTGGGTTCGAACCTCAGATGTGCCTCCCTGGCTATGTTGCACACTGCTTCCCCTCCATTGTGCTGTGCTGCTAACTGGGCTCGTTAATTGCCCTCAGATTCCACCAAGGATGCTCATTGTTTGAGCAGCTATAGAGCTCTATATATAATCTACAAGTTGTTTATACTGCAATATTAACAGAATTCACTACAAATAGAGCCAGTGTTCCGCCTCAGAGAAAAAGGCATAGATGCAGATAACAGAAAGTGACACTTTGGTGAGGAAGTGGGTGGCAGCTACTGCAGATGTTGAGATGATGGTGTTTGTTCGTATAAAAACCTCTTTATATACCACTCAAGTTCTGTTAGTTTTCCGGTTACTTGTAATATTAAGATATTTTGTTCGTGTACAAAAAACTCATATACATTTTAAAAAATTGTTTCATCCAAAACATCATTGTTATGAGTTACATATGAATTAGCTCAAGCATTCCTAAAATGTGTATCCGAAACTAATTTTTTCATTTTTAAGTGCTTTAGTTTTGACTACTTCTACTGTCTGCTTGTCAATCACAGCAATTATTATCTTGCATTTTATTTTATCTTATATTATCATAAAGTAGTGGTACAGAAGGGTTTCAATTCAGCCTGTCAGCTTATGAGTACAATGCATCTTGATCAACATTACCCATTTCACAATTCTCCCCCCATTCTCTCCCAGCCCCACAGATCTCCTCAAATTTCCTAGTTAGCTTATTTTAAATTATACCTGATGTTGAGCCTTTAGGCCTTGCCTGCCTGCCTTCTTGGTTAATACCAGACATGGCAGCTGTTCAAAGAATGAAAGAACTGGATGAACTTCAGCATGGTAATAAAATGTGTGTAATAAATGTGTTTGCCATCCACTAACCATTGCTTTTCTATCATTGTGCTCAATAGATGATTCATACATAATCTCCTGGCCTTCTAATACTGCTGCAAACCATTTGCCAGTAGCCAAGAAGAAGTAAAACAGAACACGGAGATGGTCTCCAATTTGTCATTGCACAGTGACTCAGAGACACCGCTGGAATCCAAGCCCCCACCGTGTGCCTTGGAGTGGCTTAAGGAAGACTTTTCTCACAGCTACATTCACCAGGAAACTTAGGAGTTAAATGCAGACTCTATCTGTGTTGTCTTGGGACAAGCTTAATTTCATTATTATTTCAGTTTCAGTTCATTGTTCAATTAATACAAAGCACTACCATCTTCTTCCTGAATTATCATCCCATAGACCAGTGGGTTTGTCAAAGAGAGCAGATGATGGTTTCTTTTTCAGCTGAACACAGGCACCATGACAGGCTCATTCCAAAATAAGCTCAGCAAAGCTGTTTGAAAGACCAGCTTCCCAAAGCTACCACATTCCTCTTGAATTTAGCCACAGTGTGTTGAATTACTAAGGCATTCCAGCTTACATGTTATGAACAGATCAGAGATACAACTCTAAAATGTAGAACCACTGAAAACCTAGGGTTTTTTTTTTCCAGACTTTCTTTCAGATCATCCCAGGAGAGATAGCTTACCAGCCATGTTTGAGGTTCGCGCTTTTCTGTACACTCACCAGGGCAGATGGCATCTCCCACTGCGTTGTAGAAAGGACTAAGAGACACACTTTGTTGTTTCTTCTGACATCTTTCAGTCAAGTGGATGGAAAGTGATTCACAGGTAAGAACTCTCACCCACTGGGAACATATTGAACTCCCAGACCCTGGGGAAGCGCTCACATTTTATCCATGTTTTTTTTTCTTTAGTATTCATTGTTAGCCAAAAAGAAACCCCATTCTTGTTTCTCCTTGATGGAAGCCATTGCGCTGAGCAGAAACTTCATGTGAAGGCTCTTAGAACTCTTGCATTCTGATTGTGTTCACTTCAACAGTGATGGAGTCGTCCACAGGAGCTGAGGGCAGATCTTCACTGGGGTACCCCACCCTCCCAAGCTCACCTACTGTGTAGGCGTCTGTGTTTGGAACAGATGACCTTCATGTTAGGGATTTAAAATTTCAAAATAGCCCTTGAATTCTATGTCAAATCTCACACTCAAATGTTCTCAAGAACAAAAAGTATATGGACTCCATAACCTTCTATTTATTTCCACTTGATTCCACTGACAGCTCATTTTTATCAAAATGACCAGAATGTCCTACTCTATAATATTGATATTTAATCCAGCTGTCTGCCTATGATCAAGTTTATTAGTATTAGTGTTTCACTTACCAATGGTGTCTTATTGGAAATTGCTTAAGGATCTTCAGTAGTTTCAAAGGGTTTTCAATATGATAGTCTTTCTACTTTTATCTATTTAGAAATGAGACACACTCTTTTATATGCTGTCTTCTAGCCAAACTAGAATTATATTTCCTCTGCATTAATGACAGTATTTTCATGCTGTCATTATTACTTATTTATTTCATTTAGTCCTGGAAAAACTATTTTTTAGCATTTTGACATACTTTAGATCAACAAATTTTGTCTAAGAAATGTTAACACTTAATAATGTGAGATGATTCATAATTAAGTATCTGTGATGTAAGCTGTCACAAATATTCTGATAAAAGCAAAGCCTTCAGGGTGGTGAATGCATTTGGCTAGGTCTAGTCACAGAGGGGACTGACTGCATCTGGTAGAGGATTCCAAAATTCAAGAGTCTTAAAATCGAATTCCAAGTCTACAACTTGTTCACTTCAGTTTTTGAGGAGAGTGTGACCATCTATTACCTTATCTGTCCAGTGGGAACAAACAGCATATATCTGACTAAGTCCAAATTAAATATGCTTTTGTGTTGTGTGTCCTTCTTCCTCCTCCTATCAACTACAGGTCAGTCTAGTCACAACTCCTAAGCAAATGCAGGCTTAGGGAAATCGAGTTCACTCATACATACACAAACAGCACAGAATTAAGCTAAAATACTGTGATCTCCTTGAATGTTGTTTCCATTTATATGATTTATTCCTGAGCTATTTGTAAATGAAAGATACTTGTTAAAAATAAGACAATTTGCTTGGGAGTACTTAACACAGAGCAACATGTGTTTTTTTTACCTTTTATTTTCATTTTAAAATCATATATGTGCTTCTTTGATGAAAACATCAGATCATTTTCAATATCCTCATATTAAAAGATAAACCTGTACTTCTTTTCCTCTAGTGATTCCTTCTTTCTCACCTCTCTGTCTTCCTCTTTTGTTTGGTCTGTCTCTTCTTTGATTTTTCTGTTTCTTCTATAATTCATTCTTCGGAAGTTTGTCTTCTATTGGCTTTTGTTCTGGCTAATTAAAGTGGTCTCACCCATTGCGGCCCAGTTAAACTGTTGTCACCTGCATAATGCTTTCCTGTCCACTTAGCCCCTGGCCTCTGGGGACAGCCTGAAGAGAGGCCTTTATGAAGCATGCACACAGTGAGCTAAGGCTTCTTGCCATTTAGACAAATGAAAACATAAACAAGTACTTAGGAGTCCAAAATGTGTCCTTTCTTTTTTTTTTGGAGGGGGGTCCAGTCGTGGGGCCTGAACTCTGGGCCTGGGCACTGTCCCTCAGCTCTTCAGCTCAAGGCTAACGCTCTACCACTTGAGCCACAGCGCCACTTCCGGCTTTTTTCTTTTTGCTTATGTTGTGCTGAGGAATCGAACCCAGGGCCTCAGGCATGCAAGGCAAGCGCTCTACCACTGAGCCACCTTCCCAGCCCAATGTGTCATTTCTTAACTTGAATATCACTTTCAAGCACCATTCGTAACTCTTGGTGCTCCTCACCAGCTCTGCCTTTCATTCACACTTTGTCCTATTGATAATGGATGGCACAGACTGCCACTGTCCCAGCAGTGTCTACCCCATACGGACACAAACACCCATGCACACACACATGTGCACACATACACATACATACACGCACTTTCCTGTCTTGTTCTTCACTCAATTGCAAATTTCCTGATCTGAAGGAAGTGTGTTATTGTGCTGTTTTGTGTTTTAGAAGGCATACTATTTTTGTACTTTATATTTAAAATGTCACTTAGAGCTTTTGTAACAAGAGCATGATTTTATATTTATCCAGAGCGTCACATATGATGTAGGAAATAATGAATCTTGACTAATATACTTTGGTTCAGCAAAAATAGCCTTTCTATAGTTATTAAAATGTCTACCTCTAAAAAAGGAAGTTACATTTCCATCGAAGGGAGGCAATCTCTTTTATCGTTTTCATATCCTTGACTAGTTGGACTCTCAATAAAAGTTGATTGGATTGAATTGAATTTGCTGCCAATCACCCCTTTAAATATCTTTACTCAACACCCACAGGACACCGAGACTACCATCATACCTTCATCTTATTTAAATCCTTTCACCACATAAACATAGTTTGTAAAAAGTGCTGAGGATATGACTTCTTTTGAGATCAATAAATGTCATAAAATAAAATCCTCATTGGACACATGACTTCATAAAGACATTCAGAATCTTCTAGATTAAACAAAAGGGTTTTTTCCTTACTGAGCATTAAGAAAAGATAAAGTGCTGATAAAAATTATTATCCACTTTTTTTAAACATTCACATTTTAAGAATGACTCTATTTGGTAATTATTACAATGTCTCTTGCTACAACAGAGTGGGGGAGGGGAGAATAGACCTCCCTGGCCAGTGTAAATGCCAGAACAAATGAATGTATGACTACAATCTGTCGAATAAGCAAGTCTAAAGCTTTACTGTGAATCTGAGACAAAAATGGTTGGGTTCATTGTGAGCTTCTAGTATTTATCTCTAACTCTAACTTCACAAAAGGAAGACACCAGGGCCAAAAGACTTCTTTGTTATTGGGGGAGAAGTACGACAGAAACAGGTGCATTGGCCATCCAAGGTATCTATTTCTCCCTATGGTGAATCCTCACATAATAATTGAAGCAATACTTTCTTAGTCATATATATTTTAGTTTCCTACCCACCCACTGAACTTATCACTTTTATGTAGAAGTAAATGAAAGTTTCAGCATCATACTTTTTCTAAGAAGTAATTCTCGGCCTGTGCAGAAAATCAATTAACTTTTGAAACTTTTCCTATTCTTTAAAAGTACACGTTTAAGCCAAGCTCAGAGACACAGATGGTGCAGGTTTTCTCTCAGAGGCAGAAGACAGACCTAAAATACATGAGGACATGATAAATTATGCAGGACTCTAGGCATCCACACACAATGAGACCAAAGGAGGACACTCTTAGCAGAGGGATGCAGAAATAATGGTTATCAGAAAGAAATCCAAGAAATGGAAACAAGAGGTTGTTTCTTCATTGCTGATTTTTTTTTCCTTTTATCTTACCTGTTTGTTCCTCTGTCTTTAGGAGGGCGAGGGGCAGGGCACAGACATGGAGGGCTGCAGTGGTGCTCGCTAGACACTATGTGGAAAATGAACTACACAACTTGAGAGTGAGGAAGGGGGGGGAGACTGGGGGTGAGGGAAGGGGTGACCTTACCAAAAAAGAAACGTGCTTGTTACCTGACCCCCTGTTTGTCACCTTTACAATAACAATAATTATGCACTGCTAAGCGAGGCCTGTGCTGATGTGACCAGAGCCACCCATCAGGAGGAGTCCACTGTGTGTGGCACTGCGAGCCGCTGCCAGGCTTCCTGAGAACGTGTGTGCCCATGGGGGTGGAGGGGGACAGGTCACGAGCTCACAGCCTGTCCAGGGGAAATTTCTGCAGTCATATTCCATGAACAGCTTTGACTAAATCTTCCACTGTTTGTTTTCTGTCAGTTCTAGATCAATTAAAATAATCTTGTTTCCTTTGTTGGTTTTCACGAAAGCTAAGTAAAATAGCAATTTGAATGCATCGTGACTGACATAATTCAGATAGGCCACATACTGCTTTCTGACTCCTGAAAAGAGAAAAGACTGTGATTTTTTTTTTTTTGCCACAGCATTTCTGGGAAATTATAGAACTCTTAGAGTTATTGTATTTCCTCTTTAGCCACACAAACTTGACATCTCCAGCTGACTAGGAACTACTTATTTGGAAATAATCATTAGACAAAATTAAGATCCAAGCAAGAAAGAGTATCTACCAAGAATAATTTTGCTAAGGAGCAAAAGCTAAATCAACAAAGGATAGCATTAGATGATGAAAAAAATACCGGAGCAGACCTGTGGCTGAAAATGCCGATTTTTACCACTGCATGTGGAGAACAGATTTTGATTTATGCTTTAGCACTTAATGAAGAAGGACAGCAAGAGTCCAAGAAACTCTAGAGCTTACTGTCTGAACACAGTGAATCGAGTTAATAATCTAGAAACTTTAGCGCTTACCATCTGAGTACAATGACTCGAGTTTGTAATCTAGCTACTCTCAGGCCGAGTAAGAACTTGTAGTTTGAGGCCTGCCTTGGAAAGAAAAAAGAAAAATTTGTGAGATTCCATCTCAACAAATGGCTTGGGGTAGATAAGAATCACAGAAGAAAAAGTTGTTTCATTCTCTTCTCTGTCTTAAAGACACTAAAATGTTGGCTGTTTAATAACATTCTATAAAATATCACTCACATATGCAAAGCCAAGATGGATACAGTTTTCTGTGGATTGTAATTAGGTGATCATCCACATGAGAATTAGAGATCTCTTAAGATTGATCCAGTTTGCCTGTTGCTTTATAATCCTGTTTACACACATGGTTTTGCTCAATCATCATGAAGGAGGTAGAGAAATTAAATTCAGAATATATATTGTGCATCTAACAGCAGAACCCCAGTTTGCATATACAAAGCACCAAGACACAAGAAGGAGACAGGCAAGGCTGGCAGGAACCTGGGTGTTTTGGAAGCAGGCCAATGTCGACTTCAAGTCAACCCAACAGACCACTTTGAATACCTGGATCTATGTTAATTTCCTATTTTTCCACTCATAATTTCCCCTTATAGACTCCTTTAGTTTTGAAATGATATGCTTGAGAGTTTTTAAGAGTCTATGAAAATGTGCATAATATGCCTGAAAATGAATAATCTGCTCGAGGTCACACAGTGAGAAATTAAAAAACATTGTGCTTCGACCTGGGAGTTTTGACTCTAAGCCCAGTACTTTTAAACTCAACTATCTTCCCTTACTGAATTACCCTTCAAAAGCCAAATTGCTGACTTCTGGGAAATCAAGGTTGCAAGAAAATTGAATATCATATACGACAGGGTATTTGGGCATGTTTAACTTTCCCCATAAATATGTAAATATCTCTTTCAATTAGCAGAACTCTGAAATGGTTGTTACTTTATCACATATTATCTGGGCACCTGAGCTCCTGCTAGCATGCGTGAGAATTTGTTAACATCTCTGTGTTCAAGTGTGTGCATGTGTGGCATGTTCTTTAATGATGAGTGGGTGGCTTCACAAGCAACCTCAAGTCCTTGAAAGTGACCTAGGAACTGCGACCAACACCATCACCTATTGGAGGTGCCTGTCTACATTCCAGCACCACATTTCTATCCAAAGCTAATGAATCCTCTGCACTCCCACACCGCCAGCCGGCCAGATGCGTGGGGATTCCCGTGTGGAATCTCAGGTGCAGCCTGGTGCCAACAAGGGGCTGTTGACTGATGTGGCTTGTGTTTTGATGGAAATGGTGTGTCATCATTTGTGTCTGCCAGGGGGCTGAGGAAAGTGGAGCTGCTACAGGAATCCCCTTGTTGATGGCAAAATACTCCTGCCCAGTAGTCCAGAAGGAATTAGCTCAGTACACTGAGGACATACAGACCGGCCCACGTCCCTCCATGTTCCTAAAATGAGCTTCTTCCTGTCCCTCTGATGTCTTCTTCAGACCATTCCTCCCCTCCCTCTGGTGTCTTCTTCATATCATTCCTCCCCTTTGAGAATGTACACGCTTCATTCGTTACTTTGGGTAATGGAGGCTGTCCAAGCAATGACTCTGGATCAATAATAGCTTTTTGTCTACTGTCATGTTACTATGGGAATAAAGAGAGACAGTAAGTTGGGCCTCTTATTCACATGATACCCTTATTAAAACCCTAATCTGATATTGTGGTAAGAAATGAAGAGCGTGGGTTAAAAGGAGACTGTCTGCTTTCTCCTCTTACTAGCTAACATCACAGATTTCAGAAAGACATTTAAAAACCTATGGACCTAGCTTCTTCATTTATAATAAAGGCTCTGGTTATGAATGTCTCCACCACTTTTTTAGGAACCTTAATCTCAACGTGACTTTTGCCACAACATTAAACTTCTCATTGCCATTCTCCTTCAATTGCATAAGCTCCTCCAATGATTGTTTTTCTTAAGTAAACAAATTCATATGTAATTTCTCCTAGTTGGATAACTTTATATGTGCACACTTGCCATTTCACATGATTGGCAATGATTTTCCTTTTATATTATCAGGTCTTTAAAAAAAATTGTGTCTAGTAGAATTGACTCACATCTGCTCTGCCAACTGTCAAATGTCCAAGAGGAGGAATTCCAATGGTGGTCTTCAAAAAAATGGTGGTCAACATACTTGTGATGGCTTTAGAACTCTTCGCTGATGCTCCCCCAGGGGCACAGTGTGTGGTACTGCTGACCCGGGCGGGTGATCTTGCTAAGGCTCCCCGAGGGCCGGGGATGGACAACACAAGTTATGCCAGAATTACCCAGAGAACTGGCAGGGGCGACTCTGAAGAGTCAGAAGAACATTCTCTTCCTTCCTCTCCCATTTCTGCTGGAGGAAATGCTGGCTTTCCTTTCTCACCTAAACCTCTTTGTATTTCTACACTTACTGACTCAAATATTATTCTAGTTTTAGGCTGGGTAAAATGTCAATTTCCTCTGAAAATGAGAAGCCTTGGCACTACATTCTGTTCTCTCTTACACTACAACATAATAATGCATCATTCTATACTCCCTAATTTCCCTTCTTAGTATTTTTGCAAGACAGCACATTTCAAATTTTAAAATGAAAATAGTTGATGAAGAAAAATACATTAACTTCTAATGAGAAGCTATAAAGGACTGTGTATTCTTTTATATTTGAAATTATATATCTTACATTGATTGCTTTTCCTGGGTTGAAAGATTAACTCCATAATTGTACTGTCCACTTCTTTCTCAACAGTATAAATTTTATTTTCCTATTATTTCTCTAAAAAACATATCAGCAATATTGGTGTTCAGTTTCTTAGCTCATTTCTTTTCTCCTTCTTTTTCTTAACCCAGTGGTTAATGTATGGAAGGCACTGGAAAGGTTCATGAAAAAAAGGATGAGAAGCAAGTGTTTCTGTTGCTTGTGTGGGTTATGGACTGGTAATGGAGGGAAGGCAGAGGCATTATTTAGAAGGAGCAGTTATTTTCTACTGTGCTGTTTCCATGGGGATGAGATTCTGCCGCCATGGTTTATTTGATTGGTGAGTTCAGAAGAGCCAAGCACATTAGACTCAGTCCCTTTCTTACCCACAGCAACCTCAAGAGATTTTGTTTCCATGTGTGGTCCCTTTTTCAGAGATAGTTGCTCATAAAGAAAGTCCGTGATTGCAGATTGCTGTACCATAACTACATTATGAAATTGGTATTTCATCAATTTAGAAGCAAAAGTTAGCATGGCCTCTCATTTGTAGATCCAACTTATCTTTTCCATCTATCTTATTAGCAGCCTTGCTGGTATATTTAAATCTGCCCCTGTCTCCTACAGCACCATCCACTGGTTCTGTCCTGGGAGGAGAGAGATTTGCATACATTACTAGAGTGTTTCAAGTGTACAACCTTGCTGCATCAACTCGGAGCTTGAAGAAATGTTTAGGATGTGAAACATGTAAACAAGTGAGCAGAAAGGCAGTGTGAGCCCCCTAGCCCTAGGCTGCTGCCAGTGAGCGAGCCACAAGCACTGCAGCGCGGAGCCGCTCAGACCTGGAAATACAAACAGGACTACCACAATCGGGTGTTCTTTGTACCCAAAGAAGACTTAAGTGACATTTTTTTAAGGCAGTCCTATAAACCAGACCAGGAGCTTTTAAATTTTTAAAGGCATCTGTCTTCTCAATGGGGTGCAGCGCTGGTAAGTGCTTGCTTTTAAGTTGTTAGAGCCAAGCACCAGGTACGAGCAGCCAGTGGCTTTCAGCCACACGTGCAGCGTGGGCCTGGGCCTCGGGTGCTCTTCAGAATTGCAGAGCCCCCTCTGCTAACCTGCAGCAGTGAGTCCATCTCAAAATTGACAATCCACGTTCCAAAGCACAACAGGCTGCCTGCCGCAGTGTGAGGTTTACTCTCTGTCAGTATGAAGAGTGCAGGCAACATCAACACAACACGGGAGGTTGCACAGAGTAGAGGCTGAGCGCCTGCCCCTCCATGCCCCAGAGCACTGCCACCAGGAGGCGGGAGCCAGCCATCTCAGGGGTCTCCTGCAGACTCCACGGCCGGTGGCTTCACCCACTCCACGCCACCACTCCACACCACACCAACTGCCAGGTTATCAGGGGGCAATCCTGACCAGTTGATCATATCCATGATTTAAAATACACCATTTACCATGTAGCCAGTGTATGTCTGTAAATTCCTTGGGTTAGGATAGAAACAAGGTCTCGAAATACAACTTATTGACGCATGACATTGAAACACTGTCAAAGATTTCAAAGATCAAAATGATTGTCCACTGACAAATGAATTGTAGATACTGTTATTTTAATGAAAAAGTTTGCACCTTTACTATAAAAAAAATGCACCATCAAATAAGCACAGAGTAAAAACAACCCTAAAGTGAGTCGATAATCATTAAGACCAAAGGATCAAACAAAGAAAGAAGTAAAATATTTATAACCAGATTACTGAAGCCCTGGGAAATAAGGTTTTTCTTGTTTTGTTTTTTTTTAGGGGGGAAAAAAGAACTGGAGTGGTTTCAGACCCTGCTTTAGTCTTACTATCGGATGGAAATCACTAGCAAATGAAAACAAAATGAAAGATGACACTGTAGTTACACTGGATAAAGAAAGAGATTTCCCCAGGGACAAGGTGGTGATCTTGTAGGACAGAATAAATCTATGTGAAGGTGAATTGAAATTTTAAGAGCCAGATAAAATAGATAAAAATGTATAGAGAGGTGTCTGGGATGTAATTATTCTTAAGATTAGGCCCTAGAAAAGGAAGAGACATTAGTGATTAGATCAGGAGAGGATTCGCAGGAATCTGACAGAGAAGACAAACATCATAGAAAGAAGATGGGAAGAGGAAGTCAATGTTCTGAAAACTTTTGAGATATGATCTTTTAAAGCAATGGAAAACCATCATTCAACCAGCAATTAGGGAACCACCTTGAAAGATAGAAATAGCTCTTCTGCCATGGCAGTGACATTGAATGGTTTGGTATACAAAAAAGCAGGAGGACTAATACAAACTTCTTCTAAAATGGTCTGCAAAAGTGTGAAGATTGGCATAGTAATGCCAATGGAGAGATATGTTCCTTGAGAGAACATATCTCAAAAGTTACAGAATATATTAAGAAGAACCCACACAAAAACAGAAATGAATTAGGTGTTCATTTAAAGGAAACTATAATCCAGTTGGGAATATCCAATGCAAAGTGGCAAAGATCTTGAATTTACTTTAAAGTCTGAGGACATAAGAATTTATTGCCTAGTTCTCATTCTGGAAAATCATCAGGAAAAAAAAAATCTAGAGATTAGCTGGATACTGATAGCTCCTGCCTATAATCCTAGCTACTCAGGAGCCTGAGACCTGAGGATTACCGTTCAAACCAGCCTGGGCAGAAAAGTCCATGAGACTCTTGTCTCCAAAAAACCATCAGAAAAGTGGTAGAGCACTATCTTAGAACACAAAACTCAGGAACAGTACCCAGGCCCTGAGTTCAAGTCCCATGACCAACAAAATGAATAAATCTAGAGATTAAAATAAATTCTTGAGTTTGAAAAGGAAAACGTTTGGTTCAGAAGAAGATAAAATGTGGAAGGGATACAAAAGCCCCAAGTAAATATATCAATAAATAGGCTATAGAGGGAAAGTTAATTCACCATAAAGAAGGTGGTTAAGCTGTGGCCAGCTTACTAGAACCCTTGTTTAAAAGAAAGAAGAAAATAAACTTGTATCCTACTGCCCTTATGAAAGGATGACAGTTACAAATTTTACTCCCCGCCTAAGAAATCAAAAACCCAATCCAATGCAATGCATCCAGGGTCCTGGGAAAGTTCAGTCGGTCTGACATGGATGGAGAGGCACAGCTCTGGCATTATATGGAATTCAATTCAGGATATAGAGAAGCCACATTTGGAGAGGTTGAATCGGGAGTCTTTATTAGAAAACTGGTGATTAGAGGCAGGTATGTTTCCCAGAAAACTTTCAGCCTTGAATATACTTAACACTGTTAGAAAAACGAGCCACGAGAGTAGTAAAGCAAAGAAAGAGCAGAAAAATGATACCAACAACCCAGATCAACGACAATGGAGAGCCGAAGAGGGAACTCATGGTGATCTGAGCTGAACTAGGAGCCAGGGGCCACGGCGCCATGGTGATCTGAGCTGAACTAAGAGACGGGCCACAGTTCCATGGTGATCTGAGCTGAACTAGGAGCCAGGGGCCACGGCGCAACGGCATCTGGGCTGAACTAAGAGACAGGGGCCACGGCGCCATGGCATCTGGGCTGGTCGGAGCCTAAGCAGGGTCCTGTCAGGGGAAGGGTCACATGGAGCTTGGAGAGTCTTGAGAGTCCAGCCACAGGACTGGCATGTCCAGTAACCTGTTGTCTAAGTCCCGGCCCTGCCCCTAGGAATTCAGGCACACCCAACGTCTTGGGGTGGGACTTCACCTTCATTTACCAAGACGCCAAAATGGCACCTGTTAAACCCAATTCCTCATCATCCACCATGTTGCCAAGGTGGCGCTGGCCAGACCCAGCCTCCTTAATTCACTGGAAGAAGCCAATGTTGTTTCCGTTTTTCCTGAAATCACAGCAAGACTCTGTGGCAGGCAGGACTTACACAGAGCCGGCTTCACCGACTTAAGCAACTCCAAAACAACAACAAAATTCCAAAAGCTGTTACACAAAATTTGTCCAAAAAAAGAAAAAGAAGAAGCTGCATGACACCAGAGAGAATCCATCCTCAAAATACCACCAGAGCTCCAAACCTATGGAGCTAACAGAGAATGAAGATATGAAACAATGACATACAGAACAGATAAGAAGGAACTTCTGAACAAGATCTGGGGAAGGGCTGATCACCATTATAATAGACATGAAGACAAAAAACTCATTTCAGTGGCAGCCACTCTTGGAGACGAGAAACAAACTAATGCTTTTGTATGTTTGCTGTCTCTAATTGAGAAGCTGTGACAACATTAACCTCTCTGGAGCATCCCTCCCAGCTTCATCTAAGTTCACGGCTGTGACTACCGAACAACCCGCATCGGCTAACTCATCAGACTGAACAAGCGTGATTTCTCCTCCCAACGGCCCTGTCCCACCAAGCACTCGGTATCTGGTCTCCTTTTAGACAACACTCCACAATGACTTCCCGTGACCAGAATTTGGGGACTGGGGCTTTATCATTTTGTGAAGTGTAGGTGTGGGGTGGCAGCCTACTGTGGGTTTCACGCAATATTGTGGATCTTGAGAAAGTAAAGCGTGTTCAATCACCAAGCACACATTCAATGCCCACAGCACACTGATTCCTACCAGACACTCCCCAACTCTGAGAACGAACAGCAAGAAGTTGCAACTTAATACAAGTTGTATAACATTACTTAGGGCTTTAATGTATTTGGACTCATTTTGAGTTTTAATATTTCCCCACGAGGCTAATATTGGGTAAAATTTATAGCTAATCTGGGGGCATCTCTATAATTTTATTTAAGTTTGTGATGCTGTTATCTAATTGCTTTTTAAAATGTCACTTTGTACAATGTAGCGTGAAAGAATTTGGACAGACTTCAGATGCAGTGAAGCCATTGGTCACTCTAACCAGAGTCATTTAGCTATAATAAAAGCAAAAAGAAGTAATAGGTTTGGAGAACTGAGATGATGTAAATAGACTCTTCACTTCTGTTCTCTTCTTTCCCATTAGGTACTTCAGAGAAAGCAAAGGTTGAGTGACCACTGAAGGGGAAACGAGGGTTAGAGGAGATGGACACATGCCCGTGCATGTGCACATGCACATGCGCGCACATACACACACACAGAGTGGTGGAAAGAATGTAGGAGGGAATACAATGCTCCCAGCACAAGGTGGAGAGCAGATGGAATTGGTCAAGTTGCTAAGGAAAAGAGGACAATGAAGAAATTAATTGTATTAATTACTCATGAATTAGTATTTTTTTCCTGAGCAATAGTCCCTTTGAAGCTCAAGTTTTGTGAGAAAGAAGATGGAGAAATGTGTCTCCAGAAGTTAATCTGGACTCTGGTTTTAACCAGTGGGAGGAATCTCGATGTTTGGATAGTGGATTTGAACCACGCGTGTGCTGTCTGCTTTGCCTGGCCCTCCAGCGTCCTCCCTCCCTCCCAGATGGACACACTGCCTTTCACCTTCTATCATTGCATTGTGCCCCAGTACCTCTGGTTTACGATGTACCCTGTGTATTGTGGCTGTGGATCATCAAGGGGAGTGATCTTAGTGTAGTTGATTTTAAAATACAGTTAAGGTGTAATTAAAAGATGACTGTGACAGGTGGAAGTGAAAATCTGGCAACTCTGGTTGTTATGTGATGATCATTTTAATTACATGCACACAGTAAACTATCACCTGGCAATAGTGTAAATATTGAAGGCATTACATAATCATCGTATCACATTAGCTTTGGCCAAACAGGTGAGAGTTTAACTATATGAAACTTAAATTCTTTATTCACATTCACATTTTTCATAATTTCTGAATTCATTCATTTTTGAAGTAGATAATTTGAAAGGTCAAATTGAAATGATAATGTTAAATGTGGTTTATGACCGTACTTACATTTTAACTAGGTCATTTGTACAGAAACACGTGCTTTGGAGAACATTTCCAAGTAAATGTGGTCATTGCAGTGTCCTTGTACAATGGCTGGGTATTTTATCTTTTTTACGAAACACGAGCAGGCTTACCTTTAGTAATTTAAGGAACTCTCCTGCCTCCTTGTCAATCAAGATGAAGACGGTGTCCAGATCTGGGATTCAGGTCCACCCAGTGGACATGGGATCTAGCAACAGTTCAGCCCCTCCATACAGCATTTGAAGTCAAATGCATGGCAGATCATGAATTATTGCTTATTTTTTTAATGAGAAAAATCATGAATGGTATCATTTATGGGAAACTTTGGAACATACGTTTCAGCGCATTTTATAGCCATCTATTTACACTGCAGCAGCAATCTCCACTCAGAAAAGCACAAGATGTTGAAGGCCAACACTTCAAACACCCACATCACAAATCCTTTAACAACACACCATTCTACTTACAGTAAGATCTCCTACCACTTACTCATGTTCTCTGTGTAGTTTAAAACCTACCTAGACTACCGATAGTACCGAATACAATGTAAATATTGTGATCGCCTAATGTTTAAAGAATAATGATGATGAGAACAGTCTGAAGATGTTGCCTACAAACATAATTGCACACAGCATTTCCCGTGTGCAAACTGCGCAGTTGATAGATGCAGTGACCACAGACAGAAAGGCCAGACTGGCCGCTGCTCATAGGGAAAGCAGTGTAGGGTTCACACACACTCATTGCGGCCGGGGCGGGAGGGGGGCTTTCTGAGACTCCCCCTGCACTGGGACTCTTAACTCTTTCCTCTCTGTCTTTGATTGTAGCCACATGTCAGTCACCAACAAGACCCTGTCCCACTCACGGCCTGGCTCTAGGTAACTGCTACGCACATGGGCATCTAACTTGAGGCTGAAACAGACTTCCGGTCACACACCGCATCTAGTGTCAAGATGCTGGTTCACCTCAGAGAATGGTTCATCAGAAAGAGCACATTCTGAAAGAGCTGTGAAAGCGGAACGAGAGCACCTGGACCCCCAGTGCGGCGCGCAGCCCGTCCCACAGAGGAATCTGCTTCCACACACAATGAGGTAACGAGGTGTCTGACTCTTCGTTTTGACCTGTGTCAGGCTTCTCTGCCTGCCTCTGCCTGGCCAGGCACGGTCCGCGCAGTGAGGTAGAAAAGTCACAGAAGTCTCACAAAGGCCAGCCCCTCGACCCACTGCAAAGCAAGCCACCGTCCTCCTTTTGTTCTCTGTGTGCATGTTCCTTGCTTGCCTGTGCTTCAGGCCGGGCCTGTGGACTCGGATGAAGGCACCCCCAGTCATTGGTCTGAACGCCCCCTGTTCTCTAGGGAGCCGCTCTCATCCCCTGCTTGCCTCCAAAAGACATTGAAACATGCAACATGGGCCTCCAAAGAAGAAAGGCAGTGAGGAGCAAGGGTAAAGCGGTCATCTCTGGTGATGCTTCTGGAAGTGGAGAAGAGCAGGAGAACAGCAACAGTGACGGAAGGTCCAGCCAGCCTTCCAGGGACATGCGTTATGACAGAAAAGTGCAAAGAACACTCTTCCTTTAGAAAAGTTTTATGAAAGTTATTTCTGCCATGTGCTACATAAAAACCATTTCCACTTAAAATTCTGTGCAAAGAATATTTTGCACAGCTTCTCCCCCCCTCAAAAAAAAACCAAGAATGAACTGTGGGGATGCTTACTCTATTGTGCCAGAAATAATCACCTGTAGAATATTTGAACATTCCCAAAGCCTTATGTGTGGCTCTTTTTTTTTGTCATTCATTGCTGTGTTGTTATTGTTGCTGTGTGGTTGGTTCCTTAGCTGCTTTGGTTTTATCTTTTGGCTTTTAGGCAGTGGCTGGAAAATACTGCCTGTCCCCAGCTTCTCCAGACACCTTCTTCTAGCCCTAGCCATCTTAATTTGATGTTCACAGGTGGTTTGCACTCAGCATCTCAGAGGGCACTTCTACACACTGACCTCCTTTAATATCAGGGGGACTGAGGTCCAGAAAGGTACAACTTTCAGTCAAGCTCAATGTTTCCAGCTTCCTTGTGCATTCATAATTTTCACAGAGGAAACAAAATTTAAGTTGACGCTAGTTGTAAAATTGTCATTCGAATTGATAGAGTAAAGGATTACACTGAGATAAAATGATGAATGGCCTTATTTGTGAGTGTTGGTAATGAAATTTTGTAGGTGGTGCAATTTTAAATAGGCCTCACATTGTTACATTAAGAGAAAAAAATGAGCTCTGGCTTATTATTTTGAGACTATGACAATGACACCGTATTCTGGACATTTTCAGATTAAAGAAGAAATTGAAATGATATGACACATTTTAGAAGTGAGAACGATGCATGAAAATTTAGCATGCATAGCCACCTTGAATTGCTCTTGATCTAGTTTTAAAAAATGAAATAAAATGCTGTGGTTTTCTTGCAGTTAGGGGTTTGCTTATTTTCTTCCTGGCAGATGTCATAGCTTTTGAGAACAGAACTACACAGCACACACCAGGCAACACTTCTATGACTTCTTCCCCAATTGCCATCTGCAGGGTATGTGCTGAGAGCCTGTGGAGTCAAACACACTGCACGAGCTGTGGTGAGCGCCTTGTTCCAGGGAATCTTTAAGCACCTGCCGTGTGCTGGAAGTTTCTGTGGTCATTGTACTTCCTAAAGTAAACATGAGCACCCAGCCCTGCCCTGGCATAGCTCTTGCTTTTCTTCCATATGACACTGGCCGAAGTGGGCTGCGGAAACTGGCTGAGGGAAAGATCAATACAGCTTCCTGTTCTAACGTGGGACTAGGCTACTGAGAAAACTGTAGAATTTACCAGAGAATCGCAATGATTAATTTATGCCCAATCTAAACTCTCCCAGAAATAAACCCATGTGAGTTTTAACCACAAATGACCAAGCACAAGTGAATCTTTTTTCTTTCTTAAGTAAGAAAGGACTCCAGTCTCCTCATCAATCCCAGCTCTGAAGATACCAGCACAGGGGACTGGCAGAGCCAGGGATGCGGGAGGCAGTCTCTCCGATCATGCTACAGATATGAGGAGCACCAGCACTGTAATGTCGCCCCCGCAGACAGCTGTCGACTCCGGATGTTAAACGCAGAATGTGTTTTGCTCGGGAATTCACAACTTCGATGGGCCAAATAAACCACAACATCAGTTGGAAATCTGAGCAGTGCTGTGCAAGAAAATGTCAGGTTTCTTTTTTTATTTATTTCTAAACAAAGGGAAGAAGTCGCAGGTGTCACTCTGCTGTCGAATTCTAGCTGTGAATCCAGCCCGATCATTGTCTAGAACAGGGAGCAGGGAAGGATCACTGAAATGTGGGGGTTTTCCCCTCTCTTTTATTAACAACTCAAGTAGAGGAGCAGAGAGGCTTGGGGGAGTCTGATTTGAGCTATATTATTGAACAATAGCATTTCAATTCCCAGGACAAAACTAAATTAAATACTATTTGCAAAGGCAAGTCTCCTCCTTTTAAATAAGACACATTAAGTGAGAGACCTGGAAAACAAATTTCTTTGCCAGAAGTTATGATGGAGGCGAAGCTGCCTCTTCATTTCCCAGGAAAAGTGAAGTGAAGCGAGCACCTGTTATTTGACTCTTCATCCCCGCAAAAATTCCAGTATGTGCACCAAGCTCACAAACTCAAGAAATACACTTTGTTGATTGTAGATGGGACACAATGAAGGTGCAACTCTTATTTCATGTGAGGTGATGATTGGATTGCTCTTACCTGGGAGACTAAAGGTAGAGCCCCAAATCACTGTCTGAGAAGTCCTGAAGCAGGTGGTGCTCACTGTCTGAGCAGCGTGGCCTCCGTCCCCTTTCCTCCCACACTTGCTGAGTCAACCTCCGGTATTTCCATCCCACACACAGCTAAGGGTGTGAGGCGTGGGATTTACTAGCTGTTTTCCCATGTGATTGCTTCACCAGGAATTCACACACCAACCCATCACACCATCCACCTTAAATATTTATAGTGATTATTTTTTAACTACATGCCCAAGTAAAGATGAAAAAGTAGTTTCTGAAGAAGTAATAACTCAACTAATAATAATCTTTAGAATAAAGGGGCATGATAACATGAAAATTGAAATCCACACACACTGAAGAGGCGGTTTTTTCCTATAGTAAAAATGTACTAAAGGAAACAATATAATCTCAAAAGTTAAAATAAAGAAACATTTTATGTGTTGAAACATTTTAGACTAACGCTCTTTGATTTCAATGTTACCTCATACACACATCTATTACATATATAGTCAGCATCTTTAGATTATTTATCATTGACTGTCTATTCATTCAAAAATATACATTGTTACATTTTCTCTACGTAAGAATAGTTGCAATGACTGGATGTTTGTAATAAAGATGCGAGGTGTATTTACTCTTGAATAGACAAAGGGTGAGAGATTGTTTCCATAAGATAATAGATGGTGAAGGATTTTTATTTATTCAATTTTGCTGGGCATCTGTAACTCATGCTGTAATCCTAGCTACTCAGGAGGCTGAAATCTGAGGATGGCAGTTCAAGGCCAATCTGGGCAGGAAAGTCCATGAGGCTCATTTCTAATTAACTACCAAAAAGGCCAGAAATGGAACCTTGGCTCAAGAGGTACAGTGCTAGCCTTGACCAAAAGAAAAAGCTCAGAGACAGTGCTCAGACCCTGAGTTCAAACTCCAGGATGGGCACTTAAAAAAAAAAAAAGGAGTAAATCTTAAGTAAAGGTAGGTGTTAGCTTGACAAGTCTTCCAATGTGGTGTAATCAGCATAATTTCTCATTATGGCTTAACTTGGTGCTTTTTAGGACATGTAAATAGAATAGCTATCACGATGCAGATGTTCATGAATTATTGATCTAATCTCTGCTTAGCCAAAAGTACTGTGCTCCACTTTCTCCATAAATGGTGAATATTATGTAAAAATACAAAGAAATAAATTATTCATGAACTAGAATGATGTTTTTGAAACACACCAATATTCCTTAAAATAAATTCAAACAGCACTCAATTGCATAAGCATTAACTTCTAAAATTCTCTACAGTAGCTCAGATTATTAGATATATTTTGTGGGCTAAAAACAGCACAATACCTCTTGAACAAAAGATTTCACTACTGGATTAAACCTTATAATCAGGTTTTATATATGAAATTCTCAGGCCTCCTTTCTGGCTAATCTGTATCTAAACATCTAGGGCAAAATGCAATGTATTCATGGCTTTGGGACTTCCATTCTTTAAACTCTGTAGATGTTAAAATTGGACTCTTGTAAAATGATAACTTGAGCCTGCGCCATAGATCTATTTTGGGAAGGCAAAAATTGGTTTTCTTGTAAACCCTTGTTCCACTTGAAGGCCTCCAGAATATTCAAGGACAAAATGTGTTTCTTTAATTTAAAAGGGTATCTATTTTTGTATGCATGTGAAATGCTTCATGCGGCTTTTCCCCTAATTCAATCCTTCACCATGCTGCAACTTCAGTATAAAAATTCATTTTCTTCCATCACAACGGAAGGTTGTTTTCAAACAAAATCTCCTGAAAAGAGAATTTAAGTGTCTGGGAGAAGGAGAGCACACTGGTTGGCTGGGTGAGATCTAAGTGTGACTCACTGCTCTGTCTGTCTGTTTAGGTGGAAAACAGAATTCATGAAGCCCTCTCCCCGTCAGGCAGCCAGGCGCATCAGCAAGGAGCTAGCTGCTCTGCATCTTCCCGCCCAACCGCACCACATCACCTCCGCCATGAAGGATCGAAGCTCTTCCTTCCATTTAATGTGGTCACATAAATAACCACTCAGTAACGACTCCGCTGGGAGAATCCACGGGATTCGGTGTGAGCTTTGCTTTGAAAATGAGAAGGTGGTGTATATGGGGGGAGGTAAGGATTGGGGAGGGGAGGGGCGGGAGAAAAGGAGGGCAGGAGGAGGGGAAGGAATGGGAGGGTGGAGAGGGCCTGTCTGCATTTAGACACAGCTGATTATCATGTGGCTTCTGCAAATCACTGAATCTGGGGCAGCTGTTCCTCCCCCTTTCTCCTCCCACCCCCTTCCTCTTCCTCTTTCTCTTTCTCCTCCTCCCCTGTTCTTCTTCCCCCTCTTTCTCCTCCTCCTGCTCTTCCTTCCCCTCTTTCATCTCCTCCTCCTCCTTTGGCAGTCCTGAGGGGTAGAATTTAGGGGCTTAGGCTTCCTGGATCAGCACTCTGCCACTTGGGCTACACCTCCAGCCTCTTCACCTTAACTTGATAGCTTCTTAGGATGCTTTAAGATGTTCACAAAGGTGTGTTAAGTGCATGGTGAATTAACAACATCTCACTCTCTATTCCTTCATTAGGTGTTTGTGGGTAAGAGAAATTTACGTGCACGGATTCTGTGCCTCAATGTTTAGACAGCCTATTCTTGCCAAAGCTGACAGAAATGTAGATAAATACTGCTTCTTGACAGGTTTGGATTTGCTTCAGAAATTATCTGTCAGGAGGTTGGAACAGGTCAGGTAAAAAATATATATTTATTCTTATAACATCCACTTGTACCAAAATTAGACTCCCTTCACTTTCAATTTTAGTGTCTCATAACTGAACCCGTAAGACCGTCTCTATGTTTGCCAGTAATAACCACGAGATTTAATCTTCCTTAAGTAGGCTCGCTCCTGCCCTTTCGCAGGCGGATCTGTGTGGAGGCCGGGATGGCTGTCCAGGCCCCAGAAAGCACTTCCCGCTGTGAAATCACTTGTATGTGGCTGAATTGACACATCCCCTAAATTCCAAATCTACAGTAATCGTTTCAGAAAGAAAAAGAAGCTAATTGGAAAATAGCTTGCCTTTTATAGAGAATCTTTGAAAACCTATCTCTAGTTTTAAATATCTGTACATTACTCCCCTAATGATCTATTGTGCTTTTTTTCAATGAATCTTTAGACCTCTAAAGACAGAGGTCCTGCAATTTTATTGTCTGCATTTATATGCCATAATGATTTGGAATGAAAGTTGTAGATAGATGAAAATTAAAAAAATATATTCCACCCATTTCTTTTGAGTTCTTTCTAAATGTTTCTACCAAGGTGCTGCTTTGTAGTAAGGATGGGTCAGGGTCTTCACCGCTGTCCTAGGACAGCAATGACGGACAGACATGGAGACAGGAAGCCACCTCTCCATCATTCATTCCTCCTTCTATGCAGCCCTTGTGAGACTGGCCACATTCAAAGCGATTTTGCATTCAGACCCATTGTTTCCCCATCCCTAGCAGGAGCCAAACCTCTAGACTCTGGTTCTCCAGGGCCAAGCATCTCTCCTTCCACTGGAAAAACCATGTGAGCACAACTCACAGCTCAGGGGGCTGGAGGCATGTTAGGACCGGGCAGATCAGGTGTGCAAAGGCTCAGGCCTGGCAGGCAGGGGACATACCCTGCCTCAGCCTCCCTCCTGCCAAGGTTAAACAAAGCCACCAAGGGCCGCGGGCCAGGGCCCATCTGTAGAAGTGGAGGGAGATCACAAAAGAGCATGGTGACCCCCACGCCCCCTTGGCTCTTGCTGTCCCTCAGTGCCCAATGTTTATTCAGTGAGGATCTAACAGGTAACCTGGGTAAGGAAGGATGTGAGGACCTGTGTGTTTCTGGACGCCCTGGTCTTCCTTTCCTTCCTTCTCCAGCAGATGTGGCTCTGGGGTTTGTCAGTGCTCTGGTGTCCCAGTCAGAGGCTTATCTATTCTCATCCTGAGATGTGCATGTCACACATCTCTTCTGCTCCAGCATGCGTTCTGTGGTCTCAGTGGAGAGCTGCAAGTTCAGAGTTGAGCTGTAGCAGACTGGGCCAGCTGGGAGGTGCTGGCCAGCCCTGGCCCTGGGCCTGCTCTGCCTTCTCTCCCTTCCCTCTACTTCCCTTCACATGGGAAACGATCATCCATCCACCCTCACACCCCACAGGGCCACCCCTCAGCAGAGCGCCAGTATTTGTCTTTCCTTCACAGTTCTTATGAGTCCAAACCAAAGACTTGTTCCTGTTATTTTTCTTCTTGTTTTTACATATGGCTTGTCAAGGAATGTCCTTACTAGTAATTCTTTGTTGCTGTTGTTTAAAAAACAAAACAAACAAAAAACTGCCCTCCGATTAGTCAAGGAAAACAATGAGGCTCCCAGGCTTGTGTTTGGAGAAAGCCACAGAACCAGAAGGAAGAGTGTGGAACAAGGTGCCGTTCCTAACACTGTGCACAGGTTCTCTGCTTCCTGGCTGTCTGCACGCTAGGCCCACACAGTTCATGTTTGCAAGTCATTAAACAAAAGTCTCACTGTGGTAAGTGTTCAGCTGCAAGTATTATCTGTATTCTTCACTATGATCTACTTCACTGTTCACAAATAGGAGGAAGCCACCCCTCCTCCCCCATCCTGTCCTGCCTAGGGAAGGAGAATGAACACCAGTGAGAAAGGCCAGGATTCTAGAAAACTGAATCAGGGGATGAGATGGAAGCACACATGACAGGACAGGCCCACTCATCCCTGAAAAGGGGCAAAGCAGAAATCGTGTGTGCGCGTCGATCCCACTCCCCACAGAGGACCACAGAGCCCTGCTGCTCTCCTTTCTCTGCAGCTCCCCCAGCTCAGGACGCGCACCTCTGCCATCAATGCTCTGAATGTCTGTGCTGACTCTCCACCCCACCGCAGTCCCGCTGAATGGAGCTGCTGTGGGAGTCTTCCCAGGCACCGCTCTTACTCATCAGCAGGCTGCTCACACTGTGTTTAATGACTCTTCGTAGCCTGAAATCCAGCAGATGAATTCAGTACATTTCCTAGGTCTGACTCTAATCTTTTTCCCCCCCAGCCTAAATGCTTAGCCCCATACTTTTATCAAATCAGAAAATTCACTTAGCTGAAACGCGCCTTGTAGCATCAGCTATCTTGGCTTTAAGTTGATTCCTCTGCTTCTAGTGTACCATGTGGTGGTAAATCTCTCTACTCAAATTAGACATTACATGTGGAAGTACTTTAGAACCATAAAACACATGGCTGTGGTTACTATTATTTCCCTCCATCCTTTAAGGTCTCTTTTATATGCTAAAGGGGAAGGAAGATAGAGAGGAGTGGGGAGAGCAGGACAGAGGAGGGAGGAGGAAGGGGGAGAGGAGGGGAGGGGGAGCTGGGGGGGAGCAGAAGAGGAGGAATCAGGTCTTTTTTCACTATGATAAAGGACTCAAAGGAAACTGAGGAAAACCTGAACACTCAGGTCAGTGTGGGTATGAGTGTGATTATACTTGATGGATATTCTGTATACTTGGTGGACTTTGGCTCAAACACACATACCACACACACACACACATACACACACACACGCGTGTGTGCACACACTCATACCACGACCATCACCACCACCACCACCATCACTAACCACTTGCCTATGGGCAAATCATTGGAAGGAAATGGCTAATTGGCTTAATTCCAGATAATGGTCAAAGGAAAGAAAGGGAATTGTGCTCCTGGAATTATAATCAGGGAATTGCTGGCCATCTAATTATTGTGGGAAACAAACCTGGTGAGGAGCAGACAGGTGGTAAGAAGGTTAAGAAACAAATGTTTTCTCAGAAAATTTGCTATGGGTAGAAATGGTTTTTCAGATCAGAGAAAGGGGTTCCACCTTACTATTTCAGAAGAAAACCCTCACTCAAATAAGCTGAAAAATGCACATTATTCTTGTCAGTGTGGCACCCAACCACGGTTTAAACAAGCTCTGGATTTGTACTCACAGCGCCACACTGTGCTCCGCAGACCACGGGGTACGGCTGACGGGTCACACGCACTGCTCCTCCCACGGCAGGGGTCCACAGCAGGGGTCACAGCAGTGGGGCTGGGAGTCCGGCTGAGAGGCCAGGCAGCAGGAAGGAATCAGCAGCATTGCCACCATCTTCTTGTAAATCTGGAGGAAGACATCAGTCCTTGAAGTGTGAGACAATGATCCTTTGCATAAATGGCTCAAGGCACAGACCCCAAGGATGGGGTTAGAGAGGCAGCTACAACCTTAATGTGGGCCTGTTGTTACTTATTAACAAGGCCACCAGCCCCTGGGATCCGTGAGTCTTTTATGAGTTTCCCCTGGAAGCTTAACTATCGAGTTTTTTGTTCAATACGGATGATCTGGGAATAAGCAAATAAAAATCAATGCTGTCCTCACATAATCATTTTTCTGGTGCTTGATTCCCCTTTTGTACTACCTTTTTATTGTTCAGGCATTGAGGGCAGAAATAATTAAAAAGGATCTTTATTTCTCTGTGTTTACTACATCTAAAAAGCATCAAATTAATAGTTTTTAAAAAATCTTCCAGAGTTGATGTGTGCTATGAGCACAGAGAAAAGGAGCTTTTGTGGGAGTGTTCATTGTATCTGCTCCCGAAATAATGGCAGAAAGACCGTTGTTGTGAGTGCTTGCCACCCATTCTTAAATTAGCAGACATATGCAAGGCAATTCGAACTCCAAGAAAAGTGCTTTATTTAGAATTTCCATAAAAGCTCATTGAAAGCTTGGCTGGATTAATTACCATACAACATTTTCATATAGATGAGGCCCGGGAAATTAAATTGCTCAAACATTAGAATTTTTCCCCATGCAGTTGATTGTGTATCTTTACGTTCTGAATATTTTCAAAAGCCTGCGCTTGTCCTCTGGGGTTCTAAAGCCAAAGGTTCTTGGCTGGCACACGTGCTGTAACTGTTACCTAGGTCATGGGACTTACCACCATTGTGTTATCAATATGTGTTACTGTTATTATGACTCATGTTCATTGGTTAATGCTAATCCTCTTACAGCAGTGTTTAATTCTGATCCTACCAAAGTTAACGCTCTGCTTTCCCTAACAAACCTAAGAGACGTGGTAAGTAGTTTGCCTTGGATATATAGAGAACATGAAGCAGAGTAAAGAGCAGGACTGGTTTTTCTTAGACTTGAACTGGACGGGACTGGTTTTTCTTAGACTTGAACTGGATGGGACTGGTTTTTCTTAGACTTGACCTGGACTTCTCTAACTCTGTTGTGACGCCAGATGGTGGAGGGCAGCCAGTTCCCTCGGTCGCACCCTGTAGGATGTTTGCACGGCTGAAAACAGAGCCAAAATTTTAGATAGAACAAGGAACACGCGTAGTCTAGAGACATAAAAATGCCACAGGTTCTATATGGATTTCTGCAAAAATGAGTGTGCATATATGTATGAATTGCTAGCTAAATTCGGAAATCCAACTTATTTTGTGTGTGTGTGTGTGTGTGTGTGTAAAATGTGTGTGAACACACAAAGCAATGCTTTCCAAGCCATCATTCATAGAAATAGCCAAGGGTGGGTAAAGGTTTAGATTAAAAAATACTTATATGTAATTATAATATATGTAATATAGAATATTACATATCGTAAATATTGATAATGTATCTACACACATAATAATATTTATTCTGCATGGACAGGGTCCCCTAAGGGTATACGGTGGTATTGACTAAAGTTTCTAAGTCGCGTCCTGTTGCGTAGACTGTGGACTAGAGGAAGCAATTGAAGCAATTGTCCTGTTGACCCCTGACCTCTGTGTCTGGCCTAAGAGTTAAATTTACAAAATGGTAGCAGGAGAAAATATGAAAATTCATTTAATATTTCTTACATGTGACCAAAAGTCTTCAGAAAGAGAAAAGAAGACCTGAAGAAACTGCTAGACTATAAACTTAGTAGCTTTTCACATGAAGAATGGCAAGCTGAATGTCTGGGGCAGACAAACTGGCTTGTGCATGCGCAGTGCACTGTGAGGCAGGGACAGGAAATGGGAGGTACCAGAGGAAAGCGGATACCTCAGAGGTTAGTTCCTGATGCCCTGTTCAGTGTCACTCCCAACACCTTGGAGTGAGAATGTTTACCTCCTGGAGTATGCAGAACCTGAGGAATGCAGCGATAGATGTCCCTTGTGTACACAAAGGATCTTGATTACACCAGAGTCCGTGGCTTGGTTTCTCAATTGCCTTTCAGATCACAATAATCAATGCCCCAGGGGCGCGCAGTTGGGGATGGCAGGTTATGTTCATTCAACAGAAAAGTATAGCAGTTTTTCCAAGAAGGAGAAGCTAGAACATACTCTTGTACTACGTATAGGAGTTACAGGGAAACACCAATCCACACATTTTTTTAATGCACTTGGTTGAGAAAACAATACAAGTCACATCTAACGAGAAACTGAGAGAAGTATAAGACAAGAAAAAAAAAAAGCCAGCCATCAAAGGGGGTGCTACCAAGACAGGAAGCACCATGGACAGCTACCCTGGGGGAGAGGCTGAGTTACCTCTCCGGGAGCCTGGGGTAACAACTGCAGGGTCACTGCACTTCCTTAGTTCACAGGACATTTGTTCTTCAGACAGCGGAAGTGTGTCTGAACCCACTGAGGTGTGTGTCTCTGACTGACCCCGCACTGTTACCCCAGGTGCATACAGAGGTTGGGCAAAACCCCAGGTGTGCGGGGACACTCTTGACCTGCAGGCTAGGCAATCTACCTACGCCTGGCCGCAAACATTCTGTGTGGGCCTAACCAAAAGCCCCCATCTCTCCAGCCCTACAGGCCTTTTCAGTAACCTTTGTCTCCTTGCTCGGACCCCATCCAAGCCCAACCCCCGCCCCAGCTCCTTGCAGGACCTCTGATCCAGGGGGAGGTTGTTCACCCCTTGTGGCTTTGTCTCAATAGACAGTCCTCGCCTGTGAGGATGGAGAGCTGGGGCTGCTTCTTTCCCCTCCATTTTCCTAACAGTGTCCAGGCAGACAGGCTCCAGCTGGCCTTCTGCATCAGCTCTCCTGGAGAGGATTTACAATAAAATTTTACTGTATAAGAAACATTAGCCCAAAGAATGGATTTTTTAAATTAAAAGACATATTTTATGAAGAATCTACATGTAGACCATGATCAATCAATTGAACGTTTTAGTCTTTTTTTTTATCTCATTTCATTGAGTGAACTAGCCAAATTTTCACAACTGTTCAAATAAATGATCTGAAGCACCTTAAATCTAGCCTAAATTCACCGGATTGCCAAGAGCTCAGAGAGCTGATAATTCATTTAAAACTCCCACAGTAATTAGAAAGCTGCATCTTTCTGTGAAACTCACATTCCCTCTCATTCCATATTCAAATTACAACATTAAACTATCAAGAAGATACATAGGACGTTCAATTGCGGCCTCTGTGGTTACATTTGAAGTCCAGACAGCCTGGTTTTGACATTAATAAACTTTGCTATGCAAAATACTTTTGCTTTTCCCCCTTTCCTTGGAACTTGTATTATGGGATGTGCTATGTGCGAGAGAACACACACGCTGTGCTGTCCGGAGCCGTGTGACCACTGGTGCTGCGGGCCTTCACGCCACCCTTTTCTGGATTTCTGCAGTGAGATTGACATCTACAATACAGCTGTCCATGACTGAAGGCCTCTTGATTTTGACCCCACATAGACAAATTCTTTTATGAGGGGCAGAGAATTTCTACAGCAGACACTGCTTGATGGTTGTCTTCAGTGGCCATAATGACAGGGCAGCTACTTATGTTTTTATACCTACAAGGGAATGTCTACAGTGTTCTATTGAAAAGACAAATCTGACAGGTCCAGCAGCCACTGACCTTCCAAACAGCAGCATTTGCCCCTCAGAACTATGTTATAACCAAAGCGAGCCATGCTGCGGGAGTATTTTTGTGGTTTTATTTAATCACCTTATCTTTTGCTTTTAAAGAAAATATCCCCACAATGGGGGCAGGTGGAAGGGAATGCTGTCCAAAATCTCCACAGAACGGCTGCATTCTGAGAAGGAAGCCAGCAATCATTAGATTGGCTTGCAAACGATCCTTGGTTCTTCTGTGAGAACAGGGATATGAGTGCACAGACGTAGATATGAAAAACAACAACAACAACCTGAGTTACAATGTTCAGAAAGGACAGTCCAGAAGAAACACAAGTTCAAATTTTGCGGTCACCTAAGAAGGAAACCAGGCATTAGGGGACTCAAGGTTTTGAGGCTTTTCCAGAAGGATCCTGCAGACTTACACGACTAGGGCAAATTAAGGTGCAAGAATTTTTGGCTTCATTTGGGGATCATAAAGGTGAAGATGTGAAGTCCAAGGGGTAGAGGCCCGTGGCTTGTTCACACTACTTACATATTCCCTGGGTTTTGTATTTTAAAGTTTAATAAAAGCAAATATTTGCACCGCAGGGTGCAAGTGTAGAATAAGGGCACTTAATTAAATGCATTAATTCAACTTAATTAAATGACCCATGTTTAATAACGCAACTCTAAAGTTGCAAGCAAGCCTGAAAAGCAGAGGTGCACACATGCGTGTGCAGACATCCTGTCCCCAGAGTACTGGGGTCTGGACAAGAGCGGGCAGCCAGCGCCCCGGCCTGTGGGCTCTCAGGCCAGGCCCAGGCCCGCCCCACCCAGCCCGCCTGCTCCTGACACCCCGGGCACATGAAGGCCAGGTGAATGACCGCGCATTTTTTGCTTCACCTTTGATTTGCCAAAAACACGGGGGGGGGGTTGTCTTATTTTAACATCTGTCAAGCAAACCACTTAATTCTCTTGAGATTTCATATTATGAAACTTCAATTAAACTATGATTTAAGCCATGCAAGTTGCTCTTTTCCTATTTCAATATATATGTATGTAATCGATATAATATGCTTGCATATATAATATGTATGTATGTAATCCATATAATATGCTGGGATATATAACATATATGTACGTAATCTATATGCTTGCATATATAATATATATGTGTGTAATCCATATAATATGCTGGCATATATAATATATATGTATGTAATCCATATAATATGCTGCCATATATATTATATATTTATGTAATTCATATAATATGCTGGCATATATAATATATAGTATGTATATATACATACATATATAACATATGTGTATGTATATATACATACTATATAATATATAGTATGTAATCTATATAATATGCTGACATATAATATATATATATATGTTCCTTTCCTGAGTACCATACTAGAAAACTGCTGTGTCATTCAAGACCCAAAATTAACTCCAGATTTCAAGAAATTAACAATTAAGATTGGCTGAGTTGGGTTAGCCTGCCGCCCAGAGGATGAAGCTTCCCAGAGGATGGAGCCACATGGGTGATGGGGCCACCCCCAGATGATGGGGCCACCCCCAGATGATGGGGCCACCCAGACATCCCCAGTGGACAAATGGATCAAGAAAATGTAATATATATATATTATATTCATATATATATATATATATATATATATATATATATGAATTCTATGGCTCCATCAGAAAGAATGACACACCATTTGTTAGGAAATGGAAAGACTTGGAAAAAATTGTATCAAGTCAAGTAAGCCAGGCCCAAAGAAACATAGGTCTCATGGTTTCCCTTATTTGCAATAACTAGTACATGTCTGAGACAAGCAGAAAAAGTCAGATAAGATGATGTTAAGCGAAATGAACCCCAAGAAACCACACAAGTGGTTTTTCTTTGTTGTTGTTTTTAATGTACTAGGTGATTTCTTGTCTCTTTGTGTGTTCTTCCCCCTAGGGTATATTCCCTGTTCTCACCCTATGTGATTTTGGTATCTGGTATTGAATATACGTTTATCTGAATTAGAGAAGGAAAGGGGAGCAGCAGAAGGGTGAGACCAAGGACAGGGGAACCAAGGAACAGCGCCATTTACAAGACAATGTGTTGGAAAGGACCTCAACAACTTGGGGTTGGTTGGGGGGAGAGAAAGTAGGAGAAAACTGAGGGAACGGGCAACAAATTCCACAAGAAATGCACTCATTACCTTACTTATGTAACCGTAACCCCTCCGTACATCACCTTACCAAACACACAAAAAAAAGTAAAGTGTCATTTCCATTGTTCCCTGGGCTAACGGGTAGCTTTGGAATAGCACAGGCTTTCTCAGATGAAATCCAAATCGTTGTGTTCTTAAATCCTTGAAATTTCAGGGTGCTGCAAACATTATAGTATCCTTTCAAAGGGGGAGAGAGAGAGAGCGAGAGAGGGAGAGAGAGAGGGAGAGGGAAAGAGAGAGAGAGCGAGAGAGAAAGCAAGAGAGAGGAGAGAGGGAGAGAGGGGGGAGGGAGGGAGAGAGAGAGAGAGAACTTTGAAGCCTTAATTTGTATCAAGAGGATAAGTTATGCCTGATGACTCTGAAGATGGCTTTTTCAATCCAGGACCAGGCAGATATTGAGAATTCAGTGTGTCGCACCTGGTGTTAACTTGAGGAATCACTTGCCTGGCATCAGTTTTTCTTTAATGTGACATTTTAAAACCTCACATTCTCCACAAGTTGGCTAGCCATGAAACAAGAATCAAGGTTGCACTCAAATCCTCTGAGTCCCATTGCTGATCTCTAAGTGTTGTTAACTTTAGTCACCCTCACGAGACTCTATAAGTGAGTGCCGTGTTCGGAGCCTGCAGAGTTTGCATAACTTACCAGACCTGAGAAGTTGCTCTTGGAGAAAAGCAATTTTCAGCCTTGTTAGTCCCCTTTCCATTCCCTGTGAATAAGTTAGTGATGTCGTCTCTTCACAGACCTTCAATAACAAGTCCCTTCTAGAAAGAATCCCTAACTTGGCATCCTCTCAAAAGGAAAACATCTAGACCAATATTTTGATCCAATTTTTTTGAGAGAATGATGAAATGTCATAAGGATAGCATGAGTCCTAATAAACACAAACATAGGAGAGAAGGCAGTGTTTCTCCACCACCTCAGACCCACAAACAGGAACACAGCAGGCGAGAAGCCACATTGAGTTCAGAATGGCCCTGGAAGAGACGGTGGTTTCTCTTCTCTCCACAGACTCTGAGCCAAACAGTCGTCATCTTATTTTCAACTCAAGATCTCCTTTTACATTTTCTACAGGAGAAAAAACTTGGCAGGCGAGATGAAAAGGGGTAATTAAGATTCTGTTTATTCTGTGAGTTGTAATTCACAGTTCCTGCTGTTTACCAATGAGCAATATTTGAAAGGTTGGTTGTTAGTTTGATGTTTGTTTGATATACTGAGGATAAGAATAACTTTTCCCCACTTGTGGCCAGCCAGTGAATGCAAAGGCCTTATCTCTACAGTGAGAGAGAGAGGGAGAAGGAGAGGGAGAGAGAGAGATAACTGTGTGTGTGTGTGTGTGTGTGCATGTGTGTGTGTACGTGTGTGCGCATGCGGGTATGTTATCAACCAATAAAAACAGAGCAGTATAGAAGTGCAGGCCACCCACAGACATGTGTATGCACCCATAGCTCCTATATTCGGTAAGCAGTTTTCACCGTATGCCAGCTTTGACTTTATTTTGATTCTCTACTTTCCAAAAATTCCAGTGGGGAAAATAATCAGATCACTCAGCATAGCAAGAGCAAGAATAAAACAGGAGTGGCTGTTTCTTTCGCTCATCGACACTGTGCTGGTTCAATTTCGGTGACAAAATAGGCAATATTACAGTTTTTGGCTGCTCTATTAAATAGCAATTGCTGAACATTTTAAGGTCAGACCCAAGCTGCTCTCTCCCTAGTGGACTGTCAGTACCCAGCCCTACCTGCACCTATCAGAAATATCTATTTTAATAAGTTTACAAATAATTCATAGAAGAACATGCTTGTGAACCCAGACACCCATTCCTGAAGGGATAAAAAAATTATGAGGCAAAAAGAGAAAAGGTAAATCTGAAGCTCTAGGAATTTGATTTTCAGGTAGTTATTTAAAGACTATGAGTAGTCTCAGCTCAATGTTCACTCAACTTTGTGAATAAGAGTAAAAGTGACATACTTTTCTGATGTGGTTTCAGATAAAAAATGAGGTTTCACAGAAGCAGCATCATATAGAAAATGCATTGTGTCAAAATGTGCTAGGGGGGCTCCTTAATCCAAGTTACTCTGGAGGCTGAGATCTGAGGATCAGGATTTGAACAAGGCCAATCTGAGGAGAAATACATAAGAAATACAAAGACTGGTACACAAATAAGATTCACTGGAGCAACCAGACAAAAGGAAAATGGTAAAAATAACAGACATAGTTCCACACTGGTGACCAGACTCTCAACACAGCTGCAGGGAATTCTGTGGTGAGAACCAGAAAAGCCACATTTTGAGAGGTGGAATCTGGAGTCTATTAGAGCCATTGCCTGCAGGCTGACAGGTGTCCCCAGAAACCCTGCCGCCTTGAACACACTCAGCACTGTGAGAACGGAGCCATGACAGTAGTAAAGCAAAGAAGGGGTGGAAACCGAGATCAACTCCCTGGAGAGCCAAAGTGGGGCGCATGGTGACCGGAGGAGACGGGAGACCTGAGGCGTGGTGCAATGGGGCCCAGCTGATCTGGGCCCCAACAGGGTCCTGGTCCGGAAGCAGGCTCACGGGAGCTTGGAGAATCTCCTGAGTTCATGGCACAGGATTGGCAGGTCTGTAACCTAGAGTCCAAGTACCCAGCCCTGCATCTAGGAATTCAGGAACGCCCATTACCTGGGGTGGGACTTCCCTGCTTCTACCATAAAGATAAGATGGCATCCGTTAAACCCAATTCCCTATCATCTACCACATAGCCAAGATGGCACCAGGTAGACTCAGTATCCTTATTTCAGAGGGCCAGGGCCCCCTACAGCCTGTGTCTTTCCACAGGAAGCGATCAGGAGGGCCGCCCAGGTTCAGAGCCATCCTGATTACTGGCTTTCCAGGATGACTCATGTTGAGACACTGCTCTCTCCTTTGTTTCTGTCTGCACTTGCAAGTCACCTCCTTACCACCACCTTAACATGATCTACCCGCCTGAAAGAACCTGAAAGGACACAGCAGAAACCTCTGCTTCCCTTTGAAAAAGCGTGTATCTTGCTTGACTCACACCTGTCATCCTAGCTACTCAGGAGGCTGAGATCTGAAGATCCTGGTTAGAGGTCAGCCTGGACTGAAGTCAGTGAGGCCAGTTAGCATCAAAAAGCTGGAAGGAGAGGCGCGGCCCAGTGGTAGAATATTGAGCAAAAAAAGCTAAGGGAAAATGCCCAGGCCCTGAGTTCAAGTCCTAGGAACAGCACCCCCCCCCAAAAAAAGGTCTTCAAGGTTCACATTTACAGTTGGTTGTATTTAAGTTGTCATGCTACGGTCTGAGCGGGCTGTGTGGTGTTCTAGCTGACTGACCAGACAGGATGTATGGTCTGCCTCTGAGCTCAACAGTGACATTATTTCCCTACCTCAAAAGCCTTCTTTGTCTCATTTCCACCACCCTCTTGATCTCTGCCTGGAGTAAATTTCATGGGAAGCTTTGGTTTTATGTTCCTGGTTATGCCTTTTCATGTTGCGTTTGTAATTTAAACTGCCTGTGGGCGCACTGTGATATGTACACTTTTCTAGGCAGGAAATTCCTGCATTTATTGGAAAGCTAGCTGCATGGTCCATCATGGTGGAAAGCTGCCTGCTAAGAAACTAATGATCTAATATCTAGACTTGATTGAGCTAGCTCTATTCGTGTTATAGTATTTCCTTCCCTCACTCTATCATCAAAAAGTATATGCAGGGGCTGGGAAGGAGGCTCAGTGGTAGAGCGCTTGCCTTCCATGCATGAGGCCCTGGGTTCAATTCCTCAGGACCACATAAGCAGAGAAAAGCCAGAAGTGGCGCTGTGCTCAAGTGGTAGAGAGCTAGCCTTGAGCTGAAGAGCTGAGGGACAGCGCCCAAGCCCCATGACCACCCCCCCACAAAGTATATGCAATTACTCATCTCAATTCTGCCTTAAGAAGCAAGATCTGTGCTAGAGACTGGCCCACCTGGAACCTCCTGACAAGAAGAGAATGGAATGAGCTGGGCGGCCGTGTCTGTGGAATGATGCAGGTCCACGTGGCTGACGCGTGGAGGCCAGCTGTCAGGATGATTCAGACCAAGAGACAAATCTACACAGGGAAGTCCTAGTTGCTTCCTCCTGCCAGTCAACTTAAACAGCCCGACCCCCGCTCCGGACCCCCTCTGCTACCATGTGGCATCCAAAAATGTCAATTAGCAAAGGACTTCTCAGCTTTCATGGTTAACATTTATCTATTCTATCCCATCCAACAGTCTAGAAAACTCTTGACTGGGAGAGGCAGAAGATGGCAGAGCAGAGGCCACACTGGTGCACAGCTCACTGCAAAGGGTGGGCTGGCCCGCTGAAGGCGCGTAGCCTTCCATTTTCTTGGGGAGACAGCCCAACCACACAGACTGGTCCTCTGCAAAACCACGAGGCCTTGAGATCCACGCTTGCAAAGCATTTTAGGGTGCCTCAAAGCAAGGAGAATCTCAACTGGAAGTTTTAGCAAGGACTGACTGGTGTAAAAAGGTTAAGGGAGGAAGAAAAGGATGAGAGAGAAACATCTCTGGCTCCCCCTGCAGGAAATAAGCTTTAAAGGCTTAGAATGGCAGCTTGGAGCTCTGAGCTGGGCTGCGACACGATGCTCAAGTCCTCTCCGGGCCGAGCCCTTCCCCAGAGGCAGGCGATGGGACTTCCTTCGTGGGCCAGCTTCCTTCTTCAGGTCTCTGCCCATCCAGGAAGCATCCCCAGATTCTACCATCTCAGGGAGAGGCCGCTTTAGAAGCCTCTTTTGTGTCTGAACAAGCTGAGAGGCTGGTAACACCTGCTTCCCCGCGGGGTTTCAGCTGGCTCTTTTGTTATCTGTTTAAAAGTTTTTCAATTTCCCGTCTCTTGATCTCTCTCTCCTGCCCACTGGTGTACATATTTTGGGGACAGTCCAGGGTTCACGGACCAAGTACACACAGGACTCCAGCTTTTTATAAAGCACGTGAAGGTACTGGAGGTTTTCCTGGTGCTGTCCGAGGGGTGCGCTGGAGGTGGGGCCGCGAGACAGAGGTGAGTTTGCAGATGGCGCTTCGCCACCAGGATGTCTTCCCGCCTCCATGATTATACCTTTTACTTCACAACTCCCCAGCACAGCTTAGCATTTTTTTAATTATAATGTTGATGATTAAATCCCACACCGAAGTGTCACTGCGTTGAAAGGTCTTTTCTACAGAAAGGAACAGGTTAGAAGCACAATAACAAGAAATTCTTTGATTTTTCTGATAACTAACTCAGGCAAGCTCATATTAATTTGGTTGCTCATTTTAGATTTTTATTATACAAAGAGGACACAGGTCTACTAATTTAAGTTATCCTTGGCTTATTCCAGGTTGAGAATTCTTTTGAATTAGGTTGATAGCCATAGTCCAAAAGTCTCAAGTGCTAATTTTCCTTTTATATACACTGATATAATGTCTGGTATTAATTTGCTCACTGTATATTTACTAAATGTTCCAATCATGTGTCTGACATTGGGAGAAAGGAAAGAAAATGCATGCCTTGAATTAAATATTATTATACTTTTAGCAGTCAGGATTTGGGGGATAGACAAATCAATGCTTTGATTTAGCATTTTGAAGGCGATTGTCCACATTTTGGAGGAAATCAATCTCAAAATTATGTTTACTAAAGCCACTGTATGTCAACAAAAGAGTTGATTTTCGAGTGAATGTAAGCCAAAGTAATGTTAACTGACTAGTATTTTTATAAGTTGGGATTTTACCTGAAGCAGGTGTATTTCAGTTTAATACAGTATTTGAAGAATTATATTGAGGTTTTATTTCAAAAAGCTTGTATGAATTTTTATTGTAATACCTATGACTATGCAAATAGAAAGCCATGACAATATTCAAGGGTTCAACTAGGAGATTAAAAGGTATAAACTAATACATTCTGAACCAAAGCATTTCATGTCAAGAAAGCAAGACACAGCCATGCCAAAAAAAAAATCATATGATAATATGCCAGTTGAGGGTCACAGACTGTTTCCAATGTCATTTGTGAATGAAACTTTCAAGATGACATCAGAATTTTCTCACTTCCTTCCCCCAACTTGCTAAGAAATGAACATTTTATCTAGAATCTTCTCAGTCCCCCCCCATGCTGAGACATTAACATTTCATCCAGAAGCTCTGTGCAACCAGCTTTTCTGTAGTTGAGTGCTGTTCCTGCCTTTGCTGGGAGAGTCCAGCCTCAGGTAGATGATGGCAGAGCCATGGAGCAGCTGATGGTCCAAGTATTCTTCTTCTCAGTCGTTCAGTAGCAGCTGAGATGGCTCCTTCTGGTCTTCTGTGAAGATCTGAGCAGCCTGCCGTCCAGCCCTGGACACTGGTCACTCTTCATCCCACAACACAGATAGAGCATGAGAGCTCCATCCACAGGAACAGAGAAGCCACACGTGGAGAGGCCAAATCAGAGTCTTTACAGGAGAGCAGAGCTGGTGGACTCCTGCCTCAAAGACCTGCAGCCCCTCGAATACACTGAACAGTGTCAGAAACCTGAGCATGAGAGTAGGCGAGAAAAGAAAGAGCAGAAAAACAATACCAACAAGCCAGATCCACTCTGATGGAAAGCTGAAATGGGATGTCATGGTGACCAGAGGGGAGCCAGGAGAATTGAGGCGAATCTCAATGGGGCCTGAGCCGGTCCTGGCCTACATAGGGTCCTGGTCAGGGGAGCAGGGTCACAGAGAGCTTGAGAGTTCACTACCCAAGACAGACAGGTCCAAGTACCCACCCCTGCCTCTAGGAATTCAGCACACCTATCACCTGGCAGGTGGGACCATGAAGACAAGATGGGGCCAGTCAGACCCAATTCCCTATCATCTGCCACGTGGCCAGGATGGCGCCAGTTATTTCAGGATGAGGAGCATCTGTGTAACTCTCAGCTGACCAGAAGCTGCCAGGACCACTGTGTATGTGGGAAGGTCCAGGTGCGGGGCTGGGCTGGCCCCGAGGACTCCGGGGACTCCGAGAAGACTTGGAATCATCAACATTGGGTTCCATTCGTTGATCACAGACGTGGTTCTGAGGTTGTCAATTGACTATATTCTATTATTTAAATGTAAAAGTTGCCCAGTTTCTTCTGGACTCTGCTACCAGGGCTGGAATTCAGGGCATCTCTTTCTCCCTCCACTATTCTGCTCTTACCGCTTGAGCTTGACCACTTTTGTTTTACCACTTGAGCCATGCTTCAAGTCTGACATTCTGCTAGCTAATCAGAGGTGAAATCCTTGGACTTTACTGCCCTGACTGGCTTCAAATCATGATTCTCCAGGTCTCAGCCTCCTGAAATGTTAGGATTACAGGCATGAGCCACTGGTGCCCAGCTCAAGCTGAACTCCCTGCAAACTCAAACACTTAAAGATAATGATAGAATGAATTTACTTTAAAATTATCCTCTTTGCAGCCACCGCACAGTTATTAATGCCAATATAGAAATATTCAGATAAGTTGGAATAAAGAGTTGAGCCCTTAATAGATAATTTTGAAAGATTTATTTAATAAAAATATATACTTGAAAATTGTCTTATCTTTGGTATGCTGAATAACTGATATTTGTGATGTAGCAAATATAATATCATATAATGTCATATAATTTTGTGATATGTTCACCTTTCTGTGCATGTTGGCTTCGTTCCTTCCTTAGGGCCAGAGAAGGTCCTGATAACATTATTTTCTCTCCTGGCAATGTTCAGGGGCTCCTTAGATATTTTCACAGCTATCTTTCTGCTCTTCTAGTAGGCAGTATCGATATTCTCTTAACTCCTGAAAACTCACTCTTCACTAACACCTTCCTGACACCTGGTCTTCTACTCCTCCCTCCCATTCTACTGGCTTTCTCTGTGTGTTCACAGAATGCCATCACGTGTCTTGACTTGGCAGGAAAGAAAACATCAACAATGGAATCAAAACCAAAGTTCTCCTCTGTCTTGGCCAGTACAAACACAGCCCTGTGCCTTTCTCCAGTTGTGCATGGGGAGTGAGCCTGGCCTCTGGACCTCACACTCGCTCACAGACCCTGCAGGATCGCAGTGTTTCCCTTACAGAGAGAACTTCCCGTCTCACCAGCCCGCAAGAGCCGCAGAGCCATAGCCTCAGCTGGCTCCAAAGAACGACCCTTGTACCTCTCTTTATTTCCTTTTCAGGTGTAGACTAAAAGCAAGACTCATAATTCAAGTTTTAAAAATTCCATTTTGAGTATTCAATTTTTTCTTTCATGAATTGTTTCTGTCATATTTATAAGATGATTTCTATGTTGCTTTGTATGTCCCTCCCCCACAGTAGAACACATACTTTCACTGTATTTGATGTTGGTATAATATGTGGAGGGGAAGGGAAAAAAAGAAATCGTTTAACTAGGGATACAGGTGGATCCATTGCAACAATGAGATGTACAAGTCGTTATGTCGAAAACGAACTTAACAACTTTGGTGGGGGGTGAGGGGGAAACCAGAGGAGGATGCTACAATGCCTGATAAGAAATGTACTCATTATCTTGCCCATGTAATTGTAACTCCTCTGTACGGTATTCTCACAAAAAAAATTCCATTTTGAAAAACATGCATGTGTAGAAGCTCTGTCTCACACCAATCATCCAGCCACCAATGTATGTATCTATGTTTCAATGTATGTATGCATCTATATATGTATGTATGTATGTATCTATCTATCTATCTCATTGGCTCTTCAGTAGAAACACCACATTATAGTTCCATTTTTATATTCTTAACACACATAGAAACAAATCTGTAGATAAATTTTATGAGATTAAAAGGGCTTAAATACTGGGAAATCATAGAAGGGTATAGAGCTGTATTTCTTTTTTAAAAGCACAGATGCTGATCTGGTAGAATTGATTTGGGAGTTTATGTTCATGAAGGTAAAAAGAATTTAAGTTCTATATTCCATCAAAGCAATTTCTAAACATGATGGTATGGCTGATAAATACATTGGAGCCAGTGTGCTCTAGTCAGGGTTCAAAGATGCCTCACTCCAGGACAGAATTATGCCCTGAATGACACATGAGACTGCATAATGTTATCTTCATCTTTATGCTTTTGGTTTTATTAAAAAGTGTTACTTTTAGCCTCAAAGCCTTTTAACTTGAATGAGAAATCTCATGTGCTCCAGCCAGTATCTCTCCAGCAGCTGTAACAGTATGAACACTGGAGCATCAGTGTGGTGTGAGTGTTCCGTCCTACGCCATTTTTGTCATCAGCATAGCATGTGTTGTATGGTCTGTGCCGTTTTATAGTCAGCACACTGTGTGGGCACAGTTGTACGCCATTTTATAATATGTGTCCCAGAGCATCAGCAGATGGAGGAAGAAGAATGGTTGATTTTCTTTCCTTGTTTGGGTTTTAAATTGTGTTCAACATTTGAACAAGTTCCACATTTTCTGACACTATATAAAGAGGGAATATTTGAGGCAATCCACACTACAGGGAATCAAGAAACTGAAGGTCAGCTAATTTTTCTATGCTAAAACTCGAGTGTAAAATGTCAACACAAGTAGACTATTAAGTTATATATGGATATGCAACATATAGAAAAGGCACTGAAATTTTAGTACCAAAATACTATACAGACAAATCAAAATAATGCTCTAAAACTATTTGAGTAGTTCATTGGAATACAGCTAAAAGACATAAGAGAAATGGGAAGCATAAAAAAGTAGAAAAAATAAAGCAAATGAAATATCCAACTCTACTGAGCAACGATTGCCTCGCTGTTAGGCAAATGAAGCCTCCAACGAGGAGATGGGCAAAATAGACTTTACAATGGGGCCTAACCAAGCGCAAGAGCACCACAGTGAGAGAAAAAGTCAGTCTAAATACTTATGGTTCTGCTGGCGGCACCATTTTAGAATCACACCCTCGGCCACATGGAAGAGATCAGTGCTTGTCGACACCCAGGTGTGAGTTTTCCAGGAAGGTGTGGTTTAAGGGAATCAGGGGCAGAGAGAGAGTTGGCCTTGACGCTGGAGGTGCCATCCAGGCTCCCAAATCCCGATGCGCAAAGCAAAAAGCAGCCTGAGGTGTGGCCCGGTTACCTGTCAGCAAACCCCAGTGCCCAGTCATTTTATCCAGCCTGGACCTAGATGTTGCTCTAATGGCATCTGGTAGCCGCGACTGAAGTCCACGGTCAGTTTACGTTAAGGAAGGACGTTTATTTAGATCATCAGAATGGGCCTTATTCAATTAGTTAAAAAGCTTTACAAGGAAAATTGAGATTTCCCTGAAGCGAATGATTCTGCCTGAGCAGGATAATGCCGGCTGCCTGTTCTGATGTCCTCCCCCAGCCCCACCCGCCGCCTCGGTAATCACATCAGCCCGTCCTCCTCAGAACCACCGGGTGCCAGGAAGCCATGTCCTGCTGCGAAAAGCTCCTGAAAACGTGGTAACAATACATCCTGGAAGAACACACCGTAAGTAATGAGTGATGGATCACAACAAATCTGGATTACCCTGGCCTGCTGGATCCGTTAGTGACTTTTGGTTTTCTACGTTTTATGCTTTTCATTTCTCTTCTTTCAGTTTTCTCCCCGTGTACTGCCTGCACCCTTTCAGAACATTACTGATTTGTCTGGATGGTGTCTGGGGCACTAAAACCTTAGTGCTTCTTCCCTGCGTTGCACATGCATACGTAATAGGCTGCTGGCATGGGCATCTGCACAGGAGACTCAGGCATCCTCCAGCCCCAGCCTCACGGCCACATACACTAAGTGCCCCACAGTTGCACAGTATTGCCGGCACACCCTAAGTCTTTGTGCCCAAGTCAGTTTTTCTTTTGCCTTATTTGGGGCAGTGTGGGGCATGAAATTTGAGACGGAACTGCTTCTTGTTGAAGGCATGTGGAGAATTGGGGTGTGCGGATTATCCTCACTGAGACTGGAGCCAGGCCAGCGTCTAAGCTAACTAGCCAGCATCCTCTCCCACAAAGCGTGTGCTGAGACGCTTAATGAGCACAAATGGCCAGGGCCTCCACTCCGTGTCTCATGCAGTCAGAGCTCCTGTCTCTCAAGACAGTAAAATGAGGAGTGCCTCCTGGGGAAATCAATACTTTTACATTCAAACAAGGCCATTCAGACCAAAACACATTCCATTTTCTCATTAGCCATGGAGCCGAGTGGGTGGGGAGAAATTGCTCACAGATGGAACTGTCGCTTCCCACTGCCTGGCAAAGGGCTCCGGAGTGCTCAGAATCAAATGCGCTTTATTAAAACTAACTTTAAAAATGCATGTTGCTTCCTCCGTTTATTCAATAATTGATTAATTATAGCCTGCTTAGCATCTTGCAGTAACATTTGTGTTCCATTTTTCCTTTGCAATCTTTGAAGTTTGTTTAGGTTCATGAAATTTGAAGAAATGTAATTTCCTTTAAAAAAGACAATGCATCAGTTTTCTAAATTTGTTAATTAGGATATCTGGACTTATTGTCATTTTCAATACTGTTCTACCCAAAGCATAAATCATTAACTGATAAAGCTGGAAATACGAGTGGTTGCTTGTACTTTCTTTTTCCTAGTACCTTAGGAATTTGTTTGTACAGCAGTTCCATGTGGGGTAACACAAGTATAATGTGTGTGTGTGTGTGTGTGTGTGTGTGTGTGTGTGATTGTAGTACTGGAGACTGAATTCAGGGCCCCACACTAGCTGAGCAAGTGGTCTAATGCGTCGGTCATTTTTTGCAGTCCTTTTGCTTCTAGTTTGTTTCTTATTAGGATTTTTGCCAGTACTGGCCTCTGCTCTCAGGATCCTCCTATCTCTGTCTCCAGAGTACCTCGAATTAAAACATAAACTGCTATGCCCGGCAAGTTCTTCATAGTTTCAAATTTTCTACTAGTAACATTAAACACTTAAGAAGAAACAAGTGATGTCAATTTAAATATATTTCATTGAGCCTAGTATATATGTGTGTGTGTATATATATGTATATATATATATATATAAAGTTATCCTAACATGCAATCAATATATGAATTATCAGTGATCTTTTACATCCTTGCTGACGAGTGTTTCAGATCTTATGTGCAGCTAATTTTGGCTAGGCCCATGTGCAGGGTGCAGTGGACACCCAAGTACGAAGAGCTGCCGCAGAACTCGCTCACACAAGGGCCTTTCAGAGCCGCCCTACTGAAGTCCAGCCCAAGCCCAGATTTTAAAATCCCTTCAGAACTACTCTCCCATCACCAGCACAACAGTTTCTGTTATGTATTATTCATTGTTCTTCAAAAAGTCTGCAGACTTGACTGGATTGGGGAGGTTGGAGAAGGGAGCAAGAGGGCAATTAGCATCTGAATGGAGCCCTTGGAAGATGGCAGCCAGCGATTACCATGTTAACAGCTGCTAAGTGGTGTTAATTGCTGGCTGCAGACCACAAGCTGAGCAACAGGATTTGCATTTTACCAACAGAACAAAACAAAGTAAAAGTTAAGGGAAAAGAGTTTTCTTCCCCATCATGTAGGAGTAAGTGGTAAAGGACTGTGCTCCGAAAACCTGTGGTGTTCTTGAAACGGAGCAAGAACAGGTCATGCTATCTGGAGAAACAATAAAGAAGGTAATTGTTTTTCAAGTACTAAATGTCTGAACATTATACACACACACACACACACACACACACACACACGTTGCTGTTATATAGATAATATAGAAAGAACTGCATATAATATAGTTTATACAGTTCTTGTAACCAGCTGCCTTCATGGGCCGTTCCCCACCTTGGAGCGACCCCCTGAAGATCCTCACCTATCCATAAGGCAGGGCCTTGTGCCTCAACTGCCGAATTTGACTTCCTTGTTTGACTATATACTCAATCCCTGAACACCCGCGCCCCCCCCCCATCGCTCCTCTCTCCCACTCTGCTCCGCCCTGTGGGACTTGGCGCCCCTCCAGGGGTGAAGACAGTCCCATCTGATCTGTTGAGGTTTCTGCCTTGTCTTCTTTTATCTGCTTGATTTTCACACACACACACACACACACACACACACAGACACACACACACACACGATGTATGGTCACCCAGCAACTTTCCAATCATGCAGTTCTGAGGTGAGCTCCCAAGCATGGAGTCAGCCAGCCTCTGGTGGCTTCAGGATAAAAGGTCTATGACAGGGGACAGAGAATTTCCAGGCTCCTACTCTCAAGCCATGGACTAGGCAAGAATCTTCCCCCACACAGTCTCCCACTCGCGTTTTGGCCTGGGTGTCTCTACTTGGCACACACACTACCCAGATCCATGTGTGAGCTGTGAGCTGGGGCACAATCGTGGTCACTGACGTGGGGCACGCAGCTCAGGACACTGCAGCCAGGGCCTTCTGTCCAGAACACCCTGTGCGGGTACTGTGAGGACTGCTGAGGAAAATGCTGCTTTCCCTCCGTTTTCTCTCAGGGCACACAGCCCGCTCTCGAAGTCCCTGCCCAGCATCTGAGCCCAGGTGACCGCAGCTGGGCAGTGGGCGGCCCAGGCTCTGAGGTCACCGCCTCACCCCCCTCTGCCTGACTCCATCACTCCACCTCCTGCAGACCTGCCCGTTCCTCTCTGCTACTAAACTCTCTTCCGCCTGAACCTCCACGTGGAGGTCTTCTTTCTCCAAGCCTTACAAGCACGGGGGCTTGACAAGGGCCTGGGGCTCTCCCTGGCTTTCTTGCACACTACCAGTGCACTACCAATGGAGCCATGGCTTTCCTGCAGTGCACAGCCAATGGAGCCATGGCTTTCCTGCAGTGCACAGCCAATGGAGCCATGGCTTTCCTGCAGTGCACAGCCAATGGAGCCATGGCTTTCCTGCAGCTTTTAGTTGGGAAATTGGAGTTGGACTTCCACAGACTTCCCTGGAATTGCTGTTCTGCAAGTCTCGGTCTGAGTAGCTAGGATGACAGGCCCGAGCCACCAGCTCCTGGATTATGCATTATTTTCTATTGAAAAAATGAGCGCAGCATACAGTATTTTACATAGTGACTTTAAAAAGTGAAGTCAAATGAAATGCCTGACTAGTCTCCTCGAGTGACTTTCTTTTGCTTTTGTTTTTTTCTTTTCTTTGTCTGGTACTGGGGTCAAACCCAGGACATCGCACTTCCTGGGCAAATGCTTTGCCAAGAATGACATTTTATTGCGAACAATATGCCTGAACTTAGCACTTTCTTGAAGCTCCATCTTTTAGTTTTTCCCCTGTGCTGGTGCCTACTTTTCATGTGTTATTCTTTGCTGTTGAAATGAAACACAGCATGGAGTTACATGACGCATGGAGTTACATGTACTCATTTGCCCCAGATCTTCTGAAAGCAAACATGGCCCCTACCTCTTCTTGGGCAGCTGCCTGGCCTGCAGAGGTGTTCATACCTACATTACACAAAGCTGTGGTGGGCAGTGTTTCACCTACACGGCTTTTGAGAAGACCAAGGGAAATAATGCAAATACCACAAAAGCTAACTGAGCTGGCACACTACAATTACTGACCATCAATACTGTTGTAACCTTCCTCAAACATATTCTAGACTAGAAACAAATCTACTATGGATGAGTATCACATTCATAGAGCTACCTGAACATAGGCATGTATATACACACATACACACACATACACAAGCATGCATACATAACACGTGCTTACATATCTGGAGCCCTGGCATTCTGACCAGTGCATATAAATAGTCTCTTTCCAGCTTTTATTTTCTGTTTTATTCCAATAAATCCAGCATGGCTAGTTTGAAGAGAGCCTGATAACTTGGCATCCTGCAGAGGACATATATTGAGGATAATGCTCACAGCTTGCTATAAATGCTTGCCTGTGAACACAACCTGATGTGGCCATAAAACGTGTTTTGCAAAGAAATGTTGGAAATGGAAGACTAATAGAAGCTACAAGTATATTCTAATCTGTTTCAAGCAAAAAGGAAATATGTGCCTGAAATACCATTACACTGAAGGCTGATGTACAATATGTCAGAATGCATTTCCCCTTCTCCTCTGAGGTTCAATAGCCTTCTATTCTTAGAAATCCCTTTCATTTAACGTGTCCCCTCTTCCCACACAGTTCGGTAAAATCACTTTTCTTTTGTGAAAACAAAGGACTCTCTTTGAAAGTGTGTCCATACTACCACTTACTTTAAATAGCTGGCCCTATTTAAATTAAAATGAAAATGTTCACCAAACAAATTCCTTCTCTGCCTGTCCTCTGCCTGTTCATTTTTCTTCCTGGCTTCTTTCTCCTTTCTCCTCATCTGGATACATTTTTTCATGGTAACTTGGGAGTACGTGTGTGCACTGCTGCACTTTTTAAGCTATTCTCTCGTTTTCTCTCTTTGTACTTATGACCAAATGAGCCTCTAATTCAATGTCCAAAGACCTTAAGGAAGCATAAAAGCAAATTACTGTATAGAATACAATGTTTGATACCCATGTTCTTAGTTTTTACAAACCTTAAGAACTTCTACTTTCTTTTGGGGGATGGCAAATAGGCAAAACAAGCAGAAGCAAAGTTGATTTAAAATGTTATTTTTCAATCCTGAAATTTTTCCAGCTTACGAATAATTCAGCTTGACCAAGATCTATGCTTACTTTATTAGGAAGAGAAAAAGAAAAAGCAATGTGCTTTCAACAATGAAGGCCTCAAATAAACATGTGCTTCGGCTGCTTGCTTATCCATCTAGAATATGTCTTGCAGAGTCATTTCTCTCTGGGCAACTGAGAAGGAAGATCCATGACCTTGAGAAGATACAGGGTGATTAAAAAGCACCAACGTAGTGTACCCATCTTCTGCCACTAACTTCTCGGCCCCTCCCCTTGCCACCAAGCCACGCCAACACCCCATTCCTGGGAGCTCATTCCTCCTGTCTAGTCCTGAAACACCAGCAGGTCTGGCACCAGCCTTGCGGACAAGGAGCCAAAATTCCACGTGTCGAGAACGAAAGAACAGAAAGACTGTGGGACTCGAAGCAAGATCATAGAGTCAGCGTTCTTAGGGTGGTTGCTGAAGGCGTCCTCCTCTTGACAAGAGTAGGGACGACTCCCGTTAGAAGCTGAGAGGAGGCTCAGTTACAGACCCTGGCAAGAGACGTCGCAGTTCAGATGGTGAATTGCAGTTCGGAGAGAGACTGGTGTGTGACTCTTTAACAATCTGTTTCTTAGTCAGTGAAAAAAGATAATTTCCAAAATAACCCGAGAAAAGAATATCTAAATAAAATATTATTTTAGTGTCTCTTTCAGTTAAATATTTTTAGTTAACCCGTAGTTGATGACTGCTGGTACTTTTTAAAAATAAATGACCTAGGCCAGGCGTCTGTGGCTCACGCCTGTAATCAATCCCAGCTACTCAGGAGGCTGAGATCTGAGGATCGTGTCTCAAAGCCAGCCTGGGCAGGAAAAGTCCATGAGACTCTTATCACCAATAAGCCACTTAGAAAATGGGAAGTGGCGCTGTGGCTCAAGTGGTAGAGTGCTCGCCTTGAGCTGAAGAGCTAAGGTGGAGTGCCCAGGCCCAGAGTTCAAGTCCCATGACCGATGAAAAAAAAAAAAGTGACCTAATTACATTTCCAAATTCCATATGAGTATGTAATTTCAATTTCAAACTTCCTTGAGGTTCTTGTAATAAAAACTCGAAATAAGGATTATTTTAGAGGAGAGGAGTACTTGTAATAATATAATACTGATTCCAAAATCAGCTAAGGATCAACTCTATTCTTTTTTCTTTTTCTTGTCAGTCATGGGGCTTGAACCTAGGCCCTGAGTGCTGTCCCTGAGTTTTTCTGCTCAAGGCTAGCACTCTACCACTTTGAGCCACAGTGTCACTTCACTTTTCTGGTGGTTGTTTGGAGATAAAAGTCTCAGGGCCTTTCTTGAACAGGCTAGCTTTGAACTGTGATCCTCAGATCTTGGCCTCTTGAGTAGCTAGGATGACAGTCATGAGCCACTGGTGCCAGCCAACTCCATTCTTGGCATGACATTGCGATAGATGTAAAGAAAGTAGGTAAATGGTCACATTAACTTCATGGTCAGATTAAAGCAGGAGAGGAAAGCAGCGAGCTTTGTTGCAGAGAATTGCGCTTCAAGGCCAGAGCTATTTCAGTCAACTTGATTGTTCCCCATAACTGCATGGAGCCTGGAGCTCAGCGGAAAGCAGGCACTTAGCATATAGAAGGGTCGGTTCAGTCTCCAGTGCACAGGAGCACAGTGTACAAATGTACACACACACCCACACACAATCACAAATTTAAGATTCTCCCATGAATGAGAGTCATTCCTTCTCAAAATTTCTAAGACTTTCATGTGGAGCGCATCCGTTTCTTACCTCGATGTTGTGATGTAAACCACTCCACGTTCTGTCATGGAACGGGGCAGCAGGTTGCTGTGACACTCATTTTAAAGAAGTGGCCATAAAACACGTCACATAGAGGTTCCGCGTGAACCCTGCTTATGTGAACGGATTGTTCATGCTAAGTAGCTTCACAGCATCAGAACCAAGGACTCTCACACTGCAGACCCCGTGAAACGGTCTCCCCCGGCAGGCTCCTGCCTGTGGTCAGTACTGTGGGTGGTTAGCATCTGTAGGCCTGGGCTTCAGTGAGGACTCAGAAGCATTGCTGACAATTTTTGACCTGCCATTTTTTTTCATTAAGAACTAGAAGCCCAACCACTGAAGTCAATCTACTGACAAGAATGAGGTGGTTTATTTTATCTTGCAGTTATTTTATCTTATTTTTATTTTTTGAGGTTCATTATTTTGTGTCTACCACCCGGAGGAAAAGATCAGAATATTTTCTATGAAGAGGCAAAATTATTAAGCACTCATATTCATTTGTATCTCCTATGCATTTGGCCTATTTCCTAACAATTTCAAGAGAAAATCATGTTCTTATTGATTCTATAAGAAGAAAATATCCCATCCTTTTCTGAAAATGGGAATAAGCCACTCTTAAAATACATCTTCAGCCTTGCTCTGTCATGGCTTTCTATAAATTAAAGCTTTTGCTGAGCCCGCCAGACGTTAGTAATTCTAAATCATCATTGCAAACTGTGTGTTTGGGGAATTGCATTCAGAGAGACAATTAATTGAGTAAGGGCAAATGTTTGAGGGGTCATAATTTTTTTTTAGCACGAATGCATTTGTAACTAAGAGATTGCTTTCTTTTTATTTCTTCTTTTCTTGTTACTTTTTTTTTTAAAGCCTTTCTTCTATTCTTTCTACCCTACTTTTCCTTTATGGCCATCTTATCTTTTTTTTTCCCTTTTCTTCCTTCAGAATACCTTAGGAATAAGCAACCAACCAACGTAGAATACTTGAATAATTATACCAAAACCATGCCCAGCACACTTAGCTCTCATCAGCATAGTGGAAATTCTCTTAACGGAATGGTAGTGATCCAGTATACACTATTACTTCCAAAGGCCCTGGGATTTAGAAGGGGTGAAGGGTACAAAGGCAGCTGGTAGGGCCGCATCTGTAAAGGTCCATACTTTGCACTCAGCCTTCCTGCCGTGTTAGGAGTCACTGAATGTCCCATTAGTGATGGCCAGAGAAAGTCAGTGCCCTGCTGGCCACTCTCTGTGCCAGAATCAATAGCAGTGGAGCCATGATGATCACCCAGAAGATGGAGTACAAGCAACAGGAAGAAACAATACTCACCGGAAACAAAGTACTGGAGGCCAGAAGAATACGCAAGCTAATAATGTAACTTGGTGATACAAGAAAATAAAGATTTAATTATTTCTAGGTTAGATGCAGCAATTATAAGTGGACAGATTTAAAAGTTAGATGGGATAGCATGATGAAAATAAAGAATTTCCATGGCGACTAAGAGCAGCGTGCTTTGTCTTAGTTCTTCTGTCTTCGTGGGAGGCCTGCTTTTACTGTATTTCCTCCTGTGGTTTGTGCCGGTCACGGATGGGATAACAGCCATAGTGCATGTGAAGGCTGCCCTTCAGCAGAGCTCTTGAGACAACGACTTGGGGAACAGTAGGACCCCAGGACCGCGCTGCGGCTGGAGCTTTGTGAACTGGTAGAAGACCAGCAGAAGAAGAGGCTGTGCCAATCCCGAGACAAGGGTGTCTAACTGAGTTCTGGAAAAAAGAAAATTAAGCACATGTGCTTCTTAGATTAATGGGTCTACTGTCTGCCCATTTCCAGTTATATGATTTTCTTGAGAAGTATATGTATAAAACCAATTGTTTGCTCTATTAATTATTCTTTCAAAATAGGAAAAAGAAGTCCTGCGCATCTATCTTCTTGTTCTAGTAAATATCAATTTTATATGTATTTTCTATTCCAAAACCACAGTCAAGCCAAATGCCAAAGTGGTCATGCAAAACAAAATTAGCTAATGCTGGTTGCGTGGGGACTGAAATGAGTGTGAGCTGGCCTGGTGCTTCCCGCCTTGGAAGCTGCACCGTGCTTCTAGGTGAGTGCGAGCTGCGGCCAGTGCTTTACCCCTTGGAAGCTGCACCGTGCTTCTAGGTGACTGTGAGCTGTGGCCAGTGCTTTACCCCTTGGAAGCTGCACCGTGCTGCTGCAGGTGAGTGTGAGCTGGGCCAGTGCTTTACCCCCTTGGAAGCTGCACCGTGCTGCTGCAGGTGAGTGCGAGCTGGGCCAGTGCTTTCCCGCCTTGGAAGCTGCACCGTGCTTCTAGGTGAGTGTGAGCTGGGCCAGTGCTTTACCCCTTGGAAGCTGCACCGTGCTTCCAGGCGGTCTTCGTCCCCTCAGCGTCAGGCTACTGCTCACCGGGGGCCGACTGTGGGTCCCACGAGTTCTCCCAGGAGTCCAGTCTCTGCCGCTGTCCATCGTTAGGGCTTCTTCGACCACAGTTTTAGTGACTCGACTGACGGCCTGGTTTCAGGACTTGGATTTCTGAGTTTGCTGCTCATCCCAAGCAGCCAGATTGAGCTTTTGACTTGTAGGTTGTTGGGGGGGGGGGCGGTCATCTGAACTTCGAGTAACAGGACTCTGGTTCTACTAGTCCAGGGTTCTGATCTCAGGGCAGTTCTCTACACACAACGCAAACACAACATGGGACTCCTCCTCTACTCCTTCTTTCAGAAATAATGACCTTTAAGTGAAGAACTTTGTCTGTGCCTTTCAGGCAAAGGTTTTGATAACCAGACAGGCAAGCATTGTGAAAGGAGGCCTCCTCTGATAGCAGAGGCCTCTGGCCTCTTCCAAACACCATCACACTATTTATCTGTTCTACCTTTTCACTGTCAGGCAGCCTCCGATTTCTGAAAATCTATTTTCAACCTTTCTTATAAATAGCAAGTACATGCCTGTTAAAAACACCTTGAGTAGGTCTGAACTTCCTTTGTGTGCGACTCAGAATTCCTTTAATAATATGCTAGCCCACACCAGTAAACATGACATTTAATGGGAACTCGTCTATTTTAATAACCACTGAATTTTGCTAAGACAGTGATAGTTGTTAGACCAAAAGGAGTTAGTATATTTTTAACAAGGATATTTAAAATGTTTACCTAAGTGAACATTTAAGATATCAATTTTAAATAAGTTAAGTGGGCTTCTCCATCACACAATTGTAATGTGCAGTGTTCCCTGAGAAATACCAAAATATGAGCAGTATGGGCATTGTTTGCTAGAATTCTTTGATGAAGAAATTCTTAGTTTTCAGAGCAGCTCAGTAAAGCGGCTTTCATGGAATAGTTGAGCATTTACAAGAGATGATACAAATCTCGCCAACCGCTTCTTGTAAAAACCCTCATAGAGAAGCTCAGAGAATGCACACTTTGATGACTTGTTAAGCTGTAATATACAAAACGGCTGGCAAATACTAAATCTAATAGATCCTTGAATTTGAGAAGCATTTCAGAATAGTAGTTAGACTAAGGATTGCATTGCACATTTAAAATTCTTATCTCTACCACTCTTCCTGAAGCAAAACTAAGCCTCAGGCTCAAAGCCTTTTATTTCTTTAAAAATATAACTGCAGACTCCAGTCATGTGATATTGAATAATACAAGCATGGAAAGAAACATTTTTTCTATTTACAAGGAAAAAAAACACTTTAAACTTCTTTCCCTTTGGTGTAATTAAAAGACAGCTGAGCTGTACATCTTCAAAGTTGGCTGCATTGCAGATTTTATTGAGGGAGAAAATTATACCATATTTAAAGAAAATTAGTTAACCATATTAGAAACCTGGGGAACATAAATTATGCATTAGAGTATGTATAAGGAATTATTTCTTATTTGTGTTCAATGCCCAATCTGCTAAGACCATTGGCTTCAGGAAGCTGTTGCTTGCATTCCTCCATTAGGCTGCTTTGCTGGCTTGTGTCAGAAAGGCAGAAATGAATTTTGCATGGGTACATATGCAGCCTCACAGGGGGAAGATGCTCAGTTGAGTGAACTAGACACATTTTTCCTTTGGAAATTACCAAAGAAATAAATTTGTGCAGAACATTTCCACTCCAAAACTCTTGGTGTGCTTCAGTTTTGTTGAGATAATTACATGAGCTGTTGTTTCAAGAAAAGAATTTTGGGTGCATACGCAGGAGTTAGATAGGGCTTTTCCACAGGGGAATAGAATGAGCTCTATGAAATATGGCTTTCACATATCTTTTTCAGGTATGATGTATGCTCTCATTCCAGAACCTTCTGGAGTCTCTTGTCTGCCTCACTCTCAGCTTAGTGTGACGCAAACGCATGGTGACCACACAGGGCCCTGTGTGGGCCGAGTCCAGGGCTCTTTGGAGCCTCCCTCACACGGTCCCATTAATGAAGGCCAAAAGACCTCAGCTGGTCTCACGACCCTGACTCACGGCAAGAAGAAGACCTGCAAAGTGCCTCTGTCTTCTTGAACATTAGAATTTCTGTGAGTGTAAAGACAATGCATAAGAATATACAAGTTAGAATATATTTAAGTTGAAATTTGGAAGGAAAATAAATGAGGACATGCACAATAGAATCTATTTACGTTAGTATACTGAGCACAAACACGGAATGTGGGTAGGATCTCATCAGGGGCCATGAGAGTTAAAGATAACAGAGTGACATCTTTCAAGTGCCAAGAAAAATGGTAGCTACAGGAACAACCACAGTTGTCTGCACAGATAAAATATCTCTCCTAAATGAGGGGGAGATCAAAACTTCCTTACACAAACAAAAGCTGGGAGAATTCATTCTTGAAGAACAAACCTAAAAGACCAGGAATTTCACTAGGGTTTTGGATGCTCTTATCACATAGCTACCAACAGGTCAATCAACTCTTGAGTAATCCAGTTTAACAATACGCCAGCTAGGCTTTCAAGAGTAAAAGACTAGAGGGAGAAGACCACGTCATCAGAGCTTTCTGGTGGGAGGGAGGGGTGCAGAGGGAGGTGGAGGTGTGTCTGTCCCCCAGCTCTGGGATGTTCAAGACCAAGGCTGTTGACTAATTCAGTTCTATGTGAGCAGCAATGGCTTCCTTCTCCAACCTCTCTTCTTACAACCCCAATGACTCTATGTGAAGCTAAATAACTCCCAAAGGCCCCTCTGAGGCTGGAGCCGGCAGAGACCTCAGGGGATCCATGACTACGCAGGGATCCTGGGAACTCACTCCCCAAAGCAGTGAGACAGAGGGTGGGGGAATGGGCAGACAGGAGAGTGTTCTCAGTGCTCCTGCGAGCTAGGGCCCAGACACACCATAAACGCACAGCGTGTGTGCATAGTGCAAAGCAGCAGGACGGAGGCAGGAGGAGGCAATATGACCAGTTAGCAGATACAGTACAGTTTCTTTCCCATGTGTCTGCACACACATGCACACACACACATGCACACACACATGCACACATACACACATGCACACATACACACATGCACACACACATGCACACATACACACATGCACACACCTAATTCCTCCAAGTAGCCTGAAGAAGGCAGCTTTTTAAAAATCACTCATACCCTGCTTCTTTCCTGTCCTTTCTCTCTCTCTAGCGTAGCCTTCACTGACCAGAGCCAGCACCTCCATTAACCACTTTTTCTTTTAACTCCTGGGAGTTACACGCGACTGTGAAAGTTCTCCACATCTGGCTGTCCATTTTTGGTTGGGGTGCTGTAGACCTTTGCTTGACGTTTGCCTGGGAGGTGATTCCTCACATCCCCAAGACCCCGGTCACATTACAGAAGGAACGTCTCATCTGACACCAGGGAAGGCGGCGTCGGCGCCAGCTGGCGCAGGCCCGTGAGCGCCAGGGAGCGCCAGCGGAAGGTGCGAGAACTTGTGGATAATGGAAAAGAATTGTAAACGTGTACAGCTGCGAGTGAAGACTGCGGCGAGAAGTGCTAACTGCTCATACTGACTCGTAATTTGGGAAAACTCACCTCAAAGGGGCCCTGGTTTGACCATTTCACACTGTGTGGGTGGATTGAAATACCACACTGCACCCCATAAACTCCTACGATTAAAATAATGCTTGCAAATAGAAAAAAGTGAATATTAACCTTGATATTTCCTGTTGCTTCAAGGTGTTCTTTTCAAATCATTAAAACGTTGGTGTTGACTTGTCATTAATTTTACTCCGGAGTCAGTGAAACTGTACAGAAGTCATATAAAATAATAAATAGTTTTCTTCAAAGAAGGAAGAGGACGTGGCGGCTGTGGAGCCTCACCTGAGACCCCTGATCGCAGCCATGGTAACCAAGGGCACTGTCGGCATTCGCTTCCTCTCTTTGCTGTGGCTGCTCAAGGAGGGACAGGAGGAGCGATCCACCGTCTGCGTCCAGCACAGACAAGGCAGGTCATTGCCCGCAAGGATGACCACAACCGCAGACAGCCCCGCGTGAGCTTTGATTCCTGAAACCTTGTGCTAGTTTACAAAAGTAAAATCCAATACCTTGCATCTCCTGGCATTCAAGAGAGAAACAAAGGTCTTTAAGAGGAACAAAGCATTCATTTCCAGAAACAAAGGCATGTCCCAAGATTCCCGACCTTAGTCTCCTGAGCACATTGCCAAAGGATTCTGGTTACTAACACACTAGCAAGTCATGGGGCCGGAAGAAGCAAGGACTTTTTTTTCCCCTTCATAATATGAGTATGCAGAAGAGGTCCTGAATGCATACCAGTGTCTCATAGGCTGTTTGAAAATGACAACCATCAAATACATTAATTTCATTACAGAATACCTGGATTTTCACTTCTGGGATGTTTTTCTTATTTGTTTCCTTAATTTTGAAACATATTTCCCTCTAACTTGATTGCCCATAAGTTTCAAGTACCAGCTACTTAGGTTTTGCTGCTTATTGGAAAGAAAGGAAATATTAATTCAAAGCCTCGATGCTCGATTTCCCAGCAACCACTGTTCTCCGCAGCTAATTATAGATTCTGGTAGAGGACAAAAAGGTGCAAAGATGCCAACCTCCCCCTGCTCTCATGAGTCTCATTGCCTTAATTTGATAAAGTGGAAGAAAACGGTGCCTGTACACAGACAAGCTCTTGCAAGACAGACGGCAGTTTCAGCCAACAATTTGAGTAGCACTGAAATGCCACCAGTGAATTCAGGCTTGAGCCTGGGGAGGAGCAGGACGGTTCTGGAGCTCCTGCCTCGGTTCACTACCTGAAGACGCCCTCCAGCTCCGGCCTTCCCACAGCGGTCTGAGCTGGGCGAATTCAAGACTTCGGGCGGCTCTGCTCACCGCTGCAACAGAATTATCTTTATATTACCTTCCTGTCACTCAGTTTCCCTTCCGTTTAACCATGCAGGGCTTACATGTCTTAAAAAAATAACTGAATTACTTTATTTACTTATTTATTTTATAAATAAGAACTAGAAAGGCCTCGGACGTCCTGCCTATTCAGTGGAGAACATTTTTCCTTGTGCGGCTCCTCTCCTCTTTGAGCCTCTTGTAAGCCATCCTGATACAATATGTATTACTTGGACCTAGCGCTGTGGCTTTAACTACAAACGTTAGCAGTGTTGGCCAGGTATAGCGATCCTAATTGCTGGGCTATGTCTTTTCATAGTATGCCATAAAAGCTACCTTCACATTGGGAATTTCTGTGTAAGGGTTCTCAATAAGCTGTGTGGGAGGAAAAGAAGAACAAAGGAAGCAGAAGCTGTCAATACTAATTAAAACAGGAGTCTCTAGGTTCGCTCTCCCCTCCCTCCCATTTCCCCCATCTCACCCCGCCTTGCGTTAGGCACACACACACACACACACACACACACACACACAGGTTTAGAGATTTTGTAAACTTCAACTTAAGGGTGAACACATACAGGAGTCCTAATTGATCCTAATAGTTGGTACTGGGCTTTTGAACTCAGGGTCTTGTGTTCTTACTCAGCTAGTCCTCCACCACGTAAGCCATGGCTCTAATTCTAGCTTTTTCCTGATTGATTGGAAATAAGAATCTCCTGGATTTGTCTGTCTAGGTTGGCTTTGAACCACAGTCCTCAGATATCAATTTACTGTGTGGCTGGGATTACAGGCATGAGCTAGTGGTGCTAGGCCTGGGTTTTATTCTAAGTATTTTCCCATTTGTCCTGGTGTCTACCTGAGCACAGAGGTATAAAGTGTCTTTGCTGGGTTCACATGCTCACAGACCCAGGGGCCTTACTTTCTTTGTCCCATGATGCCTCCTGACAGAGCCTGTAGTTAAGAGTTGGGTGTTTTATCTTGTATGTGGTCCATATGTTAAAAACAGACACTATAGGCAAGAGACCTCACCTGAAGATAGAATACCCCAGAGTTCTGAGACATTTTAAAGCTTTAAACAGCATTGGAAGTATCTGTTCTTATCCGGTCTGTAAATGAGAAGGTGAAGTTTCCAAAGACAGAACATGACCTAGAGCGATAACAAATGGAAACAGATAAACAAAAAGTATTTGGGCAACATCAAAGATTGTTTCAGTCCTTACAAGAGTTAAACTCACTTGTGATCAGAAAACACATTTAAATTGCAAATAGCCCCAAATTAGTCAGGAAGCATTTGCAATAACTATATTTTCAGCACACCCAAGCCAATATTGTTTATAAAGACATGGATCAGAAATTTACAACTTATGAATAAATAAGCAGATGAAATTATCCTGATAAAAGGCAGTCTGTCATACTCGGCCAGAATCAATAAACAGTGGAGCAATCAAAGAGATTTGAAGACCCCAAATTGGAGGAGAACCGACGTCTCTCTCTTTACCTTATTCTGGTAAGGACAGGCCTATAATTATTTAACACCTCAAATGATAATATTGTGTGAGAAGAAAAGTCCTAATTCTTTACAATTAAATTGGTTTAAATTCTAGGGCCAGTTCCAGAAAATTCCTACATACTGCTCTAATTTCTCCACTTTCCTGTTCTGTCGTTGGAAGGTCTGCAGGCAGTAGTTAGTGCACTGGCAGCCTGCGTGGCTGCCATTACAGCTCTGTGGAGAAGTTCCTGTTGTCTCCCCATCCCCTCGCGTCAAGGGAAACACAACTTTCTGCGGGGAAAAGCAAAATCAAACCAGGTCTCCGTCTCCAGCGGGGTGTTTCCCTTCTTCCTCCCGCGATTCTGTAATGAGGAGCTGGGGTTCCGTCCCCGAGTCTGGGTAACGCTGACTGTCCCCCTGCATTCCCTCATACCGGGCGCTGGCCGGCTCGTCCACCGGTCTGTGTCGCCAGCTGAACACAGAAGCCGGGCTTACTGACCGCTCTCGCCGTAATGAGCTGGGCCTCTGGTCCGCGAAGCCCACCTTCCTGGGAGCCGAATGTGCAACTGGTTCCTCTTGAAACCCGTGTTCACTGTGACGCAAAGTGAGGTGTGACCCTAACGCCTGTGACGCACGGCGGGTGTGACCCTAACGCCTGTGCCGCACGGCGGGTGTGACCCTAACGCCTGACTGTGACGCACGGCGGGTGTGACCCTAACGCCTGCCTGTGACGCACGGCGGGTGTGACCCTAACGCCTGTGCCGCACGGCGGGTGTGACCCTAACGCCTGTGCCGCATGGCGGGTGTGACCCTAACGCCTGACTGTGACGCACGGCGGGTGTGACCCTAACGCTGTGACACACGGCGGGTGTGACCCTAACGCCTGACTGTGACGCACGGCGGGTGTGACCCTGACGCCTGACTGTGACGCACGGCGGGTGTGACCCTAACGCCTGACTGTGACGCACGGCGGGTGTGACCCTAACGCCTGACTGTGACGCACGGCGGGTGTGACCCTAACGCCTGTGACACACGGTGGGTGTGACCCTAACGCCTGACTGTGACGCACAGCGGGTGTGACCCTAACGCCTGACTGTGACACACGGCGGGTGTGATCCTAACGCCTGACTGTGACGCACGGCGGGTGTGACCCTAACGCCTGACTGTGACGCACGGCGGGTGTGACCCTAACGCCTGTGACACACGGCGGGTGTGACCCTAACGCCTGTGACGCACGGTGGGTGTGACCCTAACGCCTGTGACGCACGGCGGGTGTGACCCTAACGCCTGTGCCGCACGGCGGGTGTGACCCTAACGCCTGCCTGTGACGCACGGCGGGTGTGACCCTAACGCCTGACTGTGACGCACGGCGGGTGTGACCCTGACGCCTGACTGTGACGCACGGCGGGTGTGACCCTGACGCCTGACTGTGACGCACGGCGGGTGTGACCCTAACGCCTGACTGTGACGCACGGCGGGTGTGACCCTAACGCCTGTGACGCACGGCGGGTGTGACCCTAACGCCTGTGACGCACGGCGGGTGTGACCCTAACGCCTGACTGCCTGTGAATCATTCCTTAAAAATATAATAACAGTCATTTAAAGGCTTATTTTCTAGTCATTATCTTTTAAAAACATGTATTCTTTCCGAACGCTAATCAGGGTATCATTTTAAAAAAGTGTAACCCCATCTGGCTGCTGGTGCTTCTAGTAAGTTCCCCAGCAACCATCATCATTATCTCCAGATGACCAAGATGGGTGACTCGGTGAGCTTGGCTCTGCTGTCCTCCCCAGCCCTGCTCCTGAGCGGCTCCCAGGCTTCATCCTCCCCTGCTCCCTCCTCCCCAGCCCTTCATCCTCCCCTGCTCCTCCTCCCCATCCCTTCATCCTCCCCTGCTCCCCCTCCCCAGCCCTTCATCCTCCCCTGCTCCTCCTCCCCATCCCTTCATCCTCCCCTGCTCCCTCCTCCCCAGCCCTTCATCCTCCCCTGCTCCTCCTCCCCATCCCTTCATCCTCTCCTGCTCCTCCTCCCCATCCCTTCATCCTCTCCTGCTCCTCCTCCCCATCCCTTCATCCTCCCCTGCTCCTCCTCCCCATCCCTTCATCCTCCCCTGCTCCTCCTCCCCATCCCTTCATCCTCCCCTGCTCCCTCCTCCCCAGCCCTTCATCCTCCCCTGCTCCCCCTCCCCAGCCCTTCATCCTCCCCTGCTCCCTCCTCCCCAGCCTTGCTCCTGAGCGGCTCCCAGGCTTCATGACCAAGGAGAAACAGTATGGAGGGCAGGGAACTTGTGTGTGTGTGTGTGTGTGTGTGTGTGTGTGTGTGTGATTTCTGAAGACAAACAGCAGCAAGTTCTTCATCAAGCGAGTGCTCGGAGGTGTGTGCTGCTCACACTCTCCTGGCTCAGATCTCCTGTCAGCCAGACCACCCAGCGTGCTGGTTTTATTCACTCTGGTGAAACATGACCAAACCTTCAAGGTACAAGTGGTCCCCGAGGAGACACTACACAGCAAAGATGCTCGTCAGATGTGGCATGGGATGGCTCAACCTGAGGAGCAGAGCGGGCTGCGCTGAGAGGAACCCGAGGAGCCGCCGTGCTGGGTTGGTGGAATCGAGGAAAGGTGAACACAACTTCTCCCAATGCCAACTTCTCAGTCTGCTGAGGAAGTTCGCCTCCACCCTCGCAGGGGCGGCCAGACCCCTGGGTCCGCTGCTGAAGAAGAGACGCAGCTGCGTTTCCTCAGGACCGTCTCCCTTAATGATAGAAGGAACAAAAATGGTTTCTGAGATTGTGAAGCCGTGCAGTGCCCGTCACTCCGCCATCACGCCATCCGCAGGGCCTTCTTTCCATGGTAGAATCTCCATGTTTTCTACTAGCCTGAGACACAAACCAGGAAGGTAGAAACCCAAGGGACATGTCAACACAGGTTCACGCTTCTGAGTGGAATTCAACCTTGAAGGAGAGACACTAATTGATATTCAAATGGCGGTGAACAGCAACTGCAATTAGCAGCACCAGAAAATTTCTGTAACACATTCGTGTTCAGATAAGAATGAGTAGTTCTTTTGACACTGCTTCCTTGGCTTATTTACATTGTGGGATTAGATTGCCAGAGTAATTAACATTCATCCACAGTACTTGACTTTTCTGAATGGTGTTGCTATCAGTGAGAAGAGCTCCTATGATATAGAAGAAAGGGCTGTGTGTTAATTCCATATCACGCTTTTTCCTCATGATATTGTTTTAGTGCAGATGACCCAGTGCTTGACGTAGCAAAACAACTAACTCAATGAATGCTCATAACTCAACTCACTTTTTTCTTTTTTTCTGAGTAGTCCTGGGGCTTGAAATTAGGGCCTGGGTGTGTCCCTGAGCCTCTTTTGCTCAAGGCTTACGCTTTGCCAACTTAAGCCACGGCGTCCCTTACAGCGTTTTCTGAATCGTTTGTTGGAGATAAGAATCTCATGGAGATTCCTGTCCAGGCTTTCTTCAACTGCGATCCTCAGATCTCAGCTTTCTGAGTAGCTACGATTACAGGTGAGAGCCACAGGTGTCCGTTTCTCCACTCACTTTTAAGAAAAGAATAGTTTTGGGACTTCCCGCTCTGGGGAAGTCCTGGCACTGCGGGCAGATGTTGGCGTTGGTTTTGGACAAGCAGTCAGTAGCAGCAAGTGTGGCCACACCCTGCAGCCGGCGGCAGAGCTTTGGGAGTCTGCGGTGAGCTTTGGGCTGGCCACATGTTTACACTTGAATATCGGACTCCAGGAAGAGGAATGACGTTTAAGAGAGGATTTAAGACTATGACAGAGGGAGAAATAGTAATTGTTAGTTGAGGAAGGATATCTTAGCCATTTGGCAGAGATGCACTGGTGTCTGAGGAAAGCAGGAGGGGTGGAATGAAGGCGACTGGTCAGTTGTAGGGGACAGAAAACCATCACGCAGGTTCCGTCCCCAGGACATGCAGAGTAATGCGCAAATTCCCCGTCACAGAGTCTCAGTTTCTCCACAGATAAGGCCGACTCTTCACCCCACCTGGGCAAAGGGGGTCTACCTCACCACGGTCTGGAGCCACAGCAAGGGTGGCTCCCAGAGCCCATCCCGATACACCCAGCTTCCCGCTGGCCCCGCCACGCCCACCCTCCACCACTGCTCAGCAAGCGACCTCTGTCACCACGTCTGTCCCTCCACCACTGCCCACCAAGCGACCTCTGTCACCACGTCTGTCCCTCCACCACTGCTCAGCAAGCGACCTCTGTCACCACGTCTGTCCCTCCACCACTGCTGCTCACCAAGCGACCTCTGTCACCACGCCCACCCTCCACCACTGCTCACCAAGCGACCTCTGTCACCACGTCTGTCCCTCCATCACTGCCCACCAAGCGACCTCTGTCACCACGTCTGTCCCTCCACCACTGATCACCAAGCGACCTCTGTCACCACGTCTGTCCCTCCACCACTG
>NW_012267226.1:25245502-25262151 GCF_000151885.1 Dipodomys ordii
GTCACCACGTCTGTCCCTCCACCACTGCCCACCAAGCGACCTCTGTCACCACGTCTGTCCCTCCACCACTGCTCACCAAGCGACCTCTGTCACCATGTCTGCCCTTCCAAGTGGCTTCTGTCACACAGGTCTCAGATGGACCAATTGGAGAGCTGAAAACAAGGGATGCTAATCGCAGGGACTCTTCAGTTTGCCGGTAATCAACAGATTAGACACAGGGTAAAAATGAGCAATATGGTGCCGCGAAGGCACGCATCCTTAGCTGGATGGGGAATCTGCTGGGACGGAGGTAGCCATGCCTGGAGGCGGTCCTGGGCAACGTGTGTGTGTGTGTGTGTGTGAGAGAGAGAGAGAGACAGAGACAGAGAGAGACAGAGACAGAGAGCAGGCCATATCACCAGCCGCCTCAGTTCTACCCCACCATTCATGGTCCACGGACGCATGCGCAGAGTCTCTGTTGGTTCCAGCGTGTGCTGGTACACCAGGGGCGCGCGGAGTGGAGGGGGCCGCTGACCATTCAGAACTTGATGCATGAGCATTTCTCGCCCACTACGGGGCTTCCTGGGCAGGAGACAGGGTTGACTCAGGACACGCACAGCTCAGACTATTTCAGAGGGAGACCTTGCTCCTGAGCGACTCCTGCCCACAAGGACATGGAGCCAAGAACTCGACTGAGAAGTACATTGCATAGTCAGACAGACAGACAGACAGACAAACTGTCCTAAAGGAAGACAAAGTGCCATCTGCAGCGGACGGCTCACTGACAGCTGTCTGTCCCACTGAGAAGTTGTTTTGTTGTTGTTGTTTTTTTAATAAAAATTTTGGCAAGCGTCTGGATAGGGTTGTGCGGGAAACAGTGGAAGTTACTTTCCTGTCTGCGTAAAATGATGTCCTTGTTCTGCAACCAGGGGCTTCTCGTTTCCTATTAAGTTCTGGAAAGCAGAAGCGGAAGATCCGAGAGGAAGCGGCTCCTGTTTACCTGTCCACATCCACACCTCACATGCACACCAGAGACTGCAGAGAGCAGCCACCCGTCCCCAGAGACATTTGGGCTTCTCCATGTGGCCTCCTTTGAATAAAACGTATTGCTATTCCACGCAGCGGCCCAGTGTGTCCTGCAGAAGAGCGGAGTGGAGACGCAGCTCTCGGAGGAGGGCTCTCCCCACATATGCATCACTGAGACCGTCAGCTGCAGAAGAGCGCTGCAAACAAATAGGACGGCCACGTCTGGACAGCCGCGTCTGGACGGCCGCTGGAGCTCGGAGGGGCCGGGAAGACCGGCGTCCACACGGCCGTCTGTTCCCAGACCCTCCTGGCATGCCAGGGCTGAGTTGCTACCATCACAAGTCAATTAAGACACATTTGCTTTAAGCAGAGCACATGCAGATAGAAGACAGAGTAACACTGTGTTGCCAGCATTTCGCCTCCATGGCTCACCTTGGAACCAAGATGAATTTGTGAAAGAAAACTGTAACTACGCTGCCTTGTCGTATCAGTGAGGCCAAGGTCAAAACCCGGTGCGGACGGGGCAAAGGACCAGCACCATTCACGCGGAGGCCCGGCCCCCGCATCACCAAGAGCAGCAGGTGCTGGTCCCCAGGGACACGGACCATAGCAAACCACTGAAGTTACATAAGGCTTGGCTTTTTGTTTTTTTAATACAATTCAAATAAACAAGCCCAGATGCAGGGTTTCCAAATTTTATCAAGCAATCTCAAAATCCTCACAACATAGGAGCACTTTATCCATTCAAATTCACATAAAAATGTGATTGTGCTGGAAAGATTCATTATAAAAGTCGGACGCCGCCATCGGTGTGTTAATTAGCGGCCGTCAGGGTGCTGACGCGGAAGTAATCACTGCAGCGGTTCCGTTCCGGTTCCGTTCCACCGCTCTCAGCCGCACACCCTTCCTGCGGCCGGTGTCTGCTCCTGGTGAAGGCCAAGGACAGCAGCTTCTCCTCGACAAGTAAACAATACCCCACCCCACCTCCTTGATGACTTCCCTTCGTCCTGGAAGACCTGGAAAGATGAGTAAATGTGGCTTTTGGGGAAAGTCCCAGAAAGATTATAAGCAGATTGGTGTGTTCTTTATGAAGTTGCCATCTTCTGTAATGGGACCAGACTCAACGGACGGACCTCAGGACCCACCCTTACTGTTTCTACGGTGAAACGTTTAAAAATCCAGAAACCATTGGGGGATGGGGGGTGGAGGGGGATGGGAAGGGATAGGAAGGGGAAACAAAGGAGGAGGCAACAATGCTTGATAAGAAATGTACTCATTACCTTGCCATGTAATTGTAACCCCTCTGTACAGTATTTTCACAATAAAAAAAAAGTGAGCAAAAAAAAAATCTGGAAACTCCTTTTCTTTGCATTGGACTTTCTTCTGCAAAAGGCCTGAAGTCTCCACCCCAAAGTCTCCACCCCCGGCCTCTTTTTTTTGGGGGGGGCGTGTTTACTTTTCTCTACCAGGCTCTCTCCACCCATGTCCTGTGAGACTTTTAAAATCAAACAAGGTCTGCTTCCTTCTTCCTGAGTGTTTATCTCTTGGTAGTTTCTTTGTGAGTCCAGACACTGACTCTAGGAGCAGAGCAATGCTTTCTCCTTTTCAGTAAGAAACCATGAATGTCAGAAGAGTCAGGTTGTTTTCCCCGATTCAGAGAGATGCCAAACAAAAATCTCATCCGGTGTTTTTTTAAAAAAATAATAATTCTCCAATGGATTCTAATCTTCATAAGAAAATGCAAAGAACAAACTAACTTAAAATTTAAGTCCTGTAACTAATGGGTTGATTTCCTTGATCATCGTGTAATTGTCATCTTTCAAAATCAAACAGTGGCTGACATCAGAAGTTAGGATTCACACGCCAACCCAAGTGGTCGGTCCGGGGAAGCCGCCAGGGTCCCAGCACCGCGTGGGGACCGTGTCTCCCTTGGGTCTGCTACTGCTGGAGGTTGTGGTCACTGTGGCCAGAGACCGGCCACGAATGAGACGGGTGTGCAACGTTTATTAATAAGCCACACACACCAGGGATGCTTAGCCGGGTGATGCCCGCCCCCGACACTGCCGTGGTACCCCCTGGCCCACCCGACCCGGGATCCGGGCACACGCTGTCACCGAGCCTCCTGCCTGGGGCTGGAGTGGACAGGATCATGCAGGCTCCCCTCAGCAGGCCGCAGCGTCCCCCACAGCCCCGGCTTTCTGAGCAGCTGTGGCTGCCCTGCGGGCACGGCCGCTCCTGGCCATTCCTGGACTCTACGTGCCTGGGAGGAGCTGGCCTTCTTCAAAGGCAGAGTCGCTGGGCGTCCCCACCGCCCACAGCACTGTCGGATTTCATCTGTGCTTCTCAACAGCACGAGGCTGGCAAATCTAAATTATTAACAAGAGAAAGATCACTGCTCACCCAGGTGATCACATCCAATCCTCACCACACTCTCCTAGGAGTCAGGCATGAAGCAGCCACAGCAGATTTGGCGCTTCCTGAACGGAAATTTGTTATTGAGTGCACTTGTAAAACCAGGTGCCTTTGACTCATTATTACATGGGAGTTACAGAATGGCACATGCAACATTTAGGGACAGTAGTATTATGAACGTTGGCAGAAATTGGACAACATACTAAAAGAAAGACTGATTATCCTGCAGAAGAAAGTCTGCATATGAAAAATGTAAGAGTTGGATCTATAATTAATGGAACAGGGCTGAGTTAGGAAAAAGGATAGTCAATCAGCTGTGCGAGAGATTTCTGTGTGCATAAAGACAGACAGATGGACAGACAGCAGATGACAGTGGCCATCCATCGAAGAGAGTGAGGACGCACAACTATGCGAATATTCATGTGCATAATTTCTCACTATCACAGAAATAGAGGCACCCAAAGGAAGGTGTCTCACTTTCTGTGAGCAGCGCTCGAATGCAGAAGAGCCACACAGTGAAGAGGCAATTATCTCCTGCCCTGGACTGTGGCTGCCCACGAGCAGCCGGACACTCCAGGACGCACAGAATGTGTGAGCGGTGTCTGCACATCTCCTGTCCAGGTGTTCGGATACGGGGAAACAGAACGAGGTTTCTATTTTTGCAGGACGCCTGAGAATTCCAACGGCCAGCTCTCACGTCCCCCGGGGAGTGGTGCGGGGCTGGGCTGGCCGCCCTGACAGCCCTTCCAGGCCCGTGCTCCGGCTTCCTGGAGCTAATTTCCTTGGCAATCTGGCAGGGAGGGTTCTCCCTGAGGGAATTCTGTGCCCTCCACAGACCGGGCGGCAGCAGCTGCAGGCTTATTATCAGAGGTGACTTTCAAAAGTGAAGTTTTCAAACAGTTTCAGCAAGCAGTGTTTAAATTACCGCAGCTGCCGGCACCCGAGGTTTACGCGCTAGCCACGTATGTATGTTTTATGACGCTATTTCATCTGAAATTCACTTTTCAAAGAAGGCGGTCGCCATGGCACTGGCATCAGCAGGTGTCGTGCTGGCTTTGCCACGCGGAGAACCTGCAGACACGTGCGTGTGCGCGTGCGTGCGTGTGTGCACACACCACCCACAGGCATCCTCTCACCAAGCAAGCCCGGATGCGGCTGCGCGGCTCAGGGAGGCAAGGGTTCCCTGGTTATTTTGGCCGCTTTTCCTCATCGCCAGCAAACGCTGAGGACGGTGTGGTGTGCACTCAGCGACGGCTGTGGCTCGGGCCGGCTCGGGTATCGGCTGAACGGAAGGCCTTGCTGAAGCTGTCCTCGGCGGTTCTGGGTGCTCCTGGGGTGTGGACTAGGCCCTTGCTTGCTCACAGGAGCTCTGCCACCTGAGCCATGCCTTCAGACCTCGGTGCTTTTGTGTCACATTGCATCTGTGCCCTGGGGCCTCCTCCTCCTCCCACGGCGGGATTACAGAGTGCACCACTGGGCTCCGGTGAAGTTTGAAAGGTGTTGGTCACACTTTCCCTCAACCATAGGTCATTTGTAAGGAAAATAATGACTGTGCCTCCTTCAGTGCATGGTTTTCCAAAAGAATTCACCAAAACAACACATGCACGGCTCTTATCACAGCCTAATGCCATCTTCACAAGAAAAAAATCCCAAAGCAGCACTGAAAACGACTGTAAAAACTTAAATCCCCCCCACAGCCAACCATCTATCAAAGGAAGTTGCAGTTGTCAATTTCCCTCGGGAAAAGCCATCCCTGCCAGCTGCAAAGGAAATCAGAGTCAGAAAAATGCAATCAACCCTCTGGGTAGATAGTTGTTTTGATGACATGAGCAGATGATATTTTTCTTCTAGGAGATTAATAGATACCATTTAAAATAGCATTGTAAAGTTGACTTAAAATGTCAAAGTAATTCAACAAATATTTACTTACATCTGAAAAATGTACAGATTTATGCTTTATTTATATTTTGAAAGTGTGAGTTTACGTTGGGTTTTCCCCCCCTTAAACGCTGTGTATTTAAATCGATTTCTGAGGACACATTAAAAAATGATCATTTTGTAAAATATCAACAATTTGAGTCATAGTGAATAATTTGAATAATAACTTTCTTTTTATTCTCATAGGTTAATCATTTAATATTTATTGACCACACTGTAGTACATTTTATGATTCTAGGTAATATTGATAGAATACTTAAACAATTATTTATATGATCCCAGACTTTTAGAAGCATGCAGTATAGCGTGAGAATGCTAACTTTAATGGAAGAAAGAGAACATCTATGTATATCATTCAATTTAACTTTTACTTGACAAACTTTCCATGCCCTTCCTCCACTTTCAAATCTACTCAGTTAAACCCCAACAGAAGTTTTCTTACTTTCATATTTTATACAAAAGGAGAAAACCATTTTTAATATTAACTCTCCTGTACTAACTGCCCAGGGCAGTCTTCAGTGTAGACAAAGAAAAGGGGGTTTGAACTTCCTATGTATGATGAGCCCTAGAGGAGTAAATTTAGTCTTAGCTCTGCATTGCAGCTCTGAGTTTTTTTCTTGCCTCTAAGAGCCAAAACAGGAAATACACTGCTAATAGAAGATCTCATCTGGAGAGTCTTCCGCTAAGGTTAGGACTTGGTGTTCCTGCCCGTAATCCCAGCCCTCGGAAGGCAGAGGTGGAGAATCGTGAGTTTGAGACTAGTTTGGGTTTGTCAGATACTCTCTCAAAAAAACCCAAAACAACAACACTCAAAAATTCATATGGTTTGGTGGGGGGGGGAGGGTTGGGAGGACAGGGGGAGGATGGATGGGATGGGAAGGGGAAACAAAGGAGGAGGCAACAATGCTTGATAAGAAATGTACTCGTTACCTTGCCCATGTAATTGTAACTCCTCTGTACAGCATTTTCACAATAAAAAAAATTCATACGGAAGCCTAACTGGCCAAAGCAATCCTGCACATGCTAGAGCAATGCTGGACGTATCACAATACCTCACCTCAGAATTATACTACAGAGCCACAGCATGGTACTGGCACCAAACAGACATATATACCAATGGCATAGAATCCAAGCTCCAGACGGAGCCCTACCCAGCCTCTGCCATCTGACTTTCGGTGATGGTGGGAACGCAGCCTCTTCCACCAAGGTGCCAAGTCCCCTGATACCACGGGGGGGGGGGAGGGCCTAGAGCCAGATCCCCGTTCTCAGGCTGAACAAATACTAATATGAAATGGGTCGGTCACAGGTAAGACCGGAAAGTTGGGACAACTAGAGGAAAATATTTTGCAACATAAGCACAGGCAATAACTCTAAAAGAGGCCATTTCGAATAGAATCCAATGGCTCAGAACATAAGTGCAAGAATCAACAAATGGGATTGAATCAAATTGGAAAGCTTCTGTACATCAAAGGAAAAGGAAAATCTACCATCAAGAGACACGCGCTGAATGGAAGAGAACCCGTGCAAGGATTCACACCCAGAGTATATAAAGAACTCAAGATTAAGCACTGACAGAGACCAAACAGTTCACTTGTTCACTGGGCAGAGGGTTGAAAGGTCTCCGACGATGTACAAACGGCCACGGAGAAGAAGTGTCCAGCACCGTTGCTGTCTCAGAAGGCTCAGCTCCCGAGTGCGGTGGGCTGGTGTGCGTGCCGACACCGCAGGGCCTGCTTTACCGCGGCCTCCTTCACCGGCCGTCCTCGTGGGTCCTGATTCCCAGCCTGCAGTTCAACGCCCAGGATCTTTCCTGGGTATGTGACGTATTCATTGGGTTCCCTTATTCTCTAAACAATCCCTCGCTGTTTACTGAAGCCTGTAATGTTTCTCTTCCAACCTCAAAATTGTCTGTGAAGCCAGGAGACTTAGCTTTTCATGTTCCAAAAATTTCCTGGCACATTATTGTGAGGACAAAACATAGGGGCAAATACATATCAATGCCGGAGGGGAGACAGTGTGAGCCTGTGAGAGAGATCTCCCCGTGAGAGTATGGCGGCCGCTATAACACAAAAGCCCGCGCTGCCTCGGACCAGCAGCCCGGGAGGCTTAGCGGAGACGCGGGCTTTGAGCTGTAGCCAGGTTAATCTGCGGTGCCCAGCCTTAGCTCTAGGTCTAAGGCAGCTGCCAGCCCGTGTGTCTCTCCCTACAAACCGTACAGTCCCCGTGGGGCACCTGTCCCCTCTGACTGAGAGAGGAAGGAAAGTCTGTCAGCGAAATCAATACCTTACCTGCGGGTGTGTGTGTGTGGGGGGGGGGAACAAATAGAAAATTATAAATAACAGCAGCAATTTTCTATGATTGGTGAAATGTTATGGCAAAGCAAGCATGATTCTCTCCAGGCTGAGAATTCAAGCCTCAGCCCAGACAACTCATTCTGAGATTTTCCAGGTTTGTGGAAGGAAGGAAAAGGAACTACACTATGTTTTCACAACATTTCTCTCCATTACCTTGAGTTTCATAGTGGGCACTATTTAATCACAATCGCTAGTACTTTGCACTTCTCTCTATAGCTCCTCTTTCATAGGGTGTGGTGAGCTAATGTGTGTAAGGTTCTTAGCTCATTGCAGGGCATGTGCAAGTTTTTAAAATAAAGGTCCAGCGTTATATAAGGAGTGCAAGCACTGGTTCCTAGGTCCTTCTCCGGATGCAGCTACAGATGGTGATGCAGCCCTCTAAGCAGCGGCATGCTAGCAAACAGCCTTCTAAAGTGGGGGCCATGATTTATAGTGCTTGACAATTTCTGTTGTATACAACTTCAGGCTTTCCTCACGTTCTCATGGGGTGGTTGGTTTGGGGGTCGTTCTGGGCAGATCTCTTGAACAAACAGACTCGACACAACACTGCGTGTCTTCACCTGTGAGATCTCAGCTCTACGTTATTACAGCAGACGATAAATGAGCAGCCGCGTAGCGCGCCCCCGCGGTGCCCCTGAGCAGACCAGCTCTTCCTGTCATGCATGGTACATTTCCCCCGCTCTGCTGTTGGTTCTTATTCTAGACTATTGCCAGCATTGCCTTGAGCTAGACTGGTGGGTTTGATGTGTCGGCCTGGCCTGGCCTTACATCCCCTCCTCCCCACAAGCCGGACATTCTATGCATCCTTGTAATCAATCCTCCCCAGACCAAGACAAATCCACATCCTCCCAACACGGCGCACGGGAAATGGCTGCTAAGGGTCATGACTCACCGCCAGCCGCCTCGCTTCCAGCCCGGGCATCCGCTCCAAGTCTACACGCACCACTAGCATCTACCCATCAAGCAGGCCCGTGAGCACTTTACCCGGAGTAATGCATCAAGGCCTCCCGTCAGGGTTAAATAGGTTCCACTTTCAATCTATTTTCCAGGTAAGAAATGAAGAAACAGCAAGGTTAAATAAATTTCTCTAGGTTATATGTTTCATGGTTGTAAAAAGCAGTAAGATGGACTTTCTTTACTTTCAAGTCATATATATATATATGTGTGTGTGTGTGTGTGTATGGACACATAGATGTCATATAATTACCATACATCCTGTATGAATGACATGTATGTACATATGTTTGTGTGTATATGTGTGATACACACAGATTGACAGAGACTCATTTTGTAGCCCAAGCTGGCCTCCAACCCCTGTCCTCCTGCCTCAGCCTCCCAAGGTCTGGGAGTATAGATGTGAGGCACACCACTGGCATTTTTAAAGCCCTTTCACAAACCCACCCTGGCGCTCTCCTGAAGTCTAGCTTCATGATCATTTTGGGGCATGCCTATTCAGATTATTATCAGACTTTGTTTTCTCACTTGAACTTTGAGCACATTTCTTAGACTGTCTGATGGCTCAGACTGAATGCGAAGCATCACATCAGAGTCTCAAGAAGAAGGGCCTGGCTGCTGCGGCTTTCCACCCCCCGTGGAAGTGATATTCGCCATCGGCGTATTTTCTAAGCTTTCCTTGACAGCTGTCTTATTCCGCTGGTCTCCCTCTTGGAGCGCCTCAGGTGCGGTTTCGGTGTCTTCTGACCTGTTTGCGTTCTGAAAGTCACCTGCCCAGTCTTGTTTTATTGTGCCTAGCTCTCCCTGTGTGTGCAAGATGGTGTGTTTTCCTCTTAGTAGCTCATAATCTCTTCTTTATTACTGGTCTTGAGCAATTTGATTATGGGGTACCTCAATGTAACCTCAGATTTCTTTGGTTGTGACTTGTTGAGCTTTTTAGACTTACAAGTTCGTACCTTTCACTAACATTGAAATAATGTTAACCAAGTTTCATTAATGAGGAAAGTAGTGGCATTTTATACTTTACCTCAGAAATATGTGAGGAAAGAGCAGGGAAGGAAAGGGAGGGGAGGGGAGAGGAGGAGGGGAGAGGGGAAAGGCGTCCTGTGCGAGATGGATTTGCTCGCATGGTAGAAAATGCTTTCCTTATGAGGCTTATGGATCGCTGTAATTTATAACTTCCTGGTGTAATGTTACCATGTACTTAAACGCGTCGAACTATAAAATCATCTAAGCTGCAAAAAAACAGGAGAAAAGTGCTGCTTGAACCACGTAAGTGACTTGTAACAGGGTACTTAATGGGGAGTGGAAATGTCAGGACCATAAATTAGTTCTCACTTCAGTGGGGTCTCAATAAATGCCAGGAGGTAACTTCTGAACGTGGGGCTACTGTTAACATCTCCTCAACGGTGCTCAAACCTGAGCATGGTTCATTGAGTAGGAAGCACAGGAATATTAGTGGCAAGTGAAATAACGTTGTATTATTCACAATCATCAGAAATGTGCATAAATGCATCTGTCAACCATGCATCCATAAGCTTCATCATTTTAAGTAGTGATTCCTGGAATCTGTTTGTATAACAGGAAATTCACTTATCCTGATGCGTTGCTTGTCTCTACAAGCGGGTTTTATGTATAATGACGTCTTTCACGCAATCCATACACTTACATTATTTCATCAATGACTTGGCTAGCATTTTGGCACAGTTTTACAAGCAAAAGCTTTTCTGGTAGAACAACATTTTCAAAATATGACTTATAACCACTTTCACGTGGAAGACAAAGATTTTTTTAGATGCGTTAGAAGAGTGACTGAAATGTCTATTGACTCCACTCAGCAAAATGTAGCCACCTTCTGTTAAATACTTGTTACGGGTGTCTGACAAATCTGTCACTATATGAGAGTTATTAGTCTCTGGTTAAAAATATATGAAGGCAGATTCACGGAGAGCTATGTCTCCAGTCAACTCAGCCGTGTTCTCAACCGTCCTTGTATTGACGTGTATTTAGAAATTATATCAATAGCACACTCAGTTATCATAAGATGTTCAAACTTCAGGCCCAATTATTATAACTGTGTCATAAGAGTATACTGGAAATGACACATGCAAATGAAGTTATTTATTTTAGCTGTGGATAGTTTCACAGAGAGGAGCAGGTTAAAATTCTAAAATACTATATACTTTCCTTCTATTGGATCTTTTACTTGTGTGAGAAGCGTCTATGCTTGTCAGGACAATTTAAGCAAAGACATTAATATCACACACGAGGAGGTAGTGGGGAAATAACACAAGTTACAGGGTTTTTTTTTCCGATGATGAAAACGTTAATTTTGATAGAGAAGAATAAATGCTTCGTGCAATGGTAAGTTCTACTGCAGCTCTGGCCCTGCAGCCTGGCCGCCGGACACACAGGGCACTGGGCCGAGCAAACGCTGAGCTGGGAAAACACACAAGCTCGCCCTGCGGGCTTCCTCGGTGCCCAACAGCCCGAGAAACGCTGCACTGAGGATGGCTTTAGTCATGTGACCGGAGGTCTGGCCAAAGGAGTTGGGGCTGGAAGGCTCTTCCTGACTCAGTGCTTCTCAGCGCTGGCGGACAGGCTCCGGCCCGAGCGCATCCCCGGTTCCACCCCGGCACCAGATAACGTTTTGTGTGTTCTTTAGTTCGCGGATGGCTTCCTGCCGATGACTTCTGCTTGACCCCTAGAGTAAAAAGTTCCTTGGCTTAATTTTAACGTCAGCGTGAGGCAGCACTGAAGAGCACTCTTTTCACTCACTTTTGTTTTGATGATACACTCGTTGTGAAAGTCTGGACAGATCTAAACTCACTGCGATGGAAATCTAGCCGAGGATGATCAGCGTGAACGGAGGACGAGGCCAAGTGCTCCTCATGAGAGTGTGCAGTGAGATTTCCCATCCTGTTTGGAAGTGATCGTAAAGAGAATGAGCCTCGTGCATTCTCATTCTCAGTGCAGGGATGACCGCTCCTTCCCACAGAAAATCCACCGCGGGGCATCTGGTGTGGGGCAGTCGTAGCGCCGGACGCTGGCCAGGTGTCCGCAGCGGGCAGTGCGCTACCGCTGGACACAGGCAGGCGAAGCACCGCAGACGGACTTCCAGCTGCCTTGGTGTCCAAATGCAGCAGCAGAGAAACGTGCGTCGTTTCATGGGGAGGGAAAAAGGGGTGTGTTGGTGATTGATGTTGATAGTGTAGACCTATTCCTGCCTAGCCATAGACTTTTCTTTGCAATGATTTAAGTAACTAAGCCCCATAATTTAGAAATTGTCAGCTAAATGACACAAATGTCCAACAAGCAGAAGAAAGCTTGTTGATAGCATTGGTGGCTCAAGTGTTTTTTCTATACGTGTGTGTGTGTGTGTGTGTGTGTGAGAGTGTGTGTGTAGATATTAGCATGAATGATAGGCTTAACAGCATCAGCTGCTTAACTCAGGCCTTTATAAGCAAGCTTGCATTTCTTTTTGGTGCTAAGTGGCCACCAATCTGAAGTTAGGCACAGTGACACTCAGACACTGTTGTGTGCACAACTTCACAAGGTCAACCGCTAAGTGGCAGAGAGGGTTGAACCAAAGTAGACCTAATGAGAAAAGCCAGTGCTGCTCACAGCAGGTCTGCCCGTGAACGAGCACTGTGGAAATGGAGATAATCGAGTGCGCACCATGAGTAACGGTTAGCTAACGAGTCCACTTAAGTCACGGTCACATTGCTGGTCGCAACGTGTGAGATGAGGTTAGAATCGCGCCCCCCGCGGCAGCCCACCTTTCTCAGGACCCTTCTCAGCCCAGCCTCGCACACTTAACTACATGGGACAGGGGAGAGGGGAAGGGGGGCAGAGGGCCACGGAGCTAGACTTCATTATGTCGGGTAAAGTCATTTATTCCCTTGCCTACATGTCACGTGTCTATGATACAGTTGGTTTTACTCAAATGAGTGGCTGTTTGATGTAGATATTTCAGTTCTGGTTTTTCTGCCAGTCCCCATTCTTCCTTTAAAAAAATTAAAAAGGAAAAGAAATGACTGCCCAGCCTCGGTCAGGGTGAAGGCGCTCACAGGACTACCCGCCGCGGCACGCCTCGCTCCCAGTCCACAGCAATGGCGGCGAAGGAAACGGAGCTCCCTTCTGCCAGGATGATGTGAGGACGGAGTTCAGCTGCCCTGCAAGGGCGGCCGGAGTGCCTCGCGGAGGGGTCTGCAGTCTGCCAGCCAGCAGCGCGAGTGTCAGCGCCTGTCTCCAGCTACAGTTCTCTCTGAGTCTGCTCCACATCTGCTGAGCTCTCTCAGCTCAGATGGAAAAACCAAAAGGCAGGAATTTCCATTCTCTCCGGCTTTCCTGAGTGAAGAGGCACTCAGGACCCGGCCTGTTTCCGTGCACAGACACGGCTCCACAGTCTTATGCTCCCCAGCCAGCGCTCCGTGTGCTGTCCACTCCCTGATTTTCCATCGCGTCCCATTCTGTCTGGTAGAAGCAAGGGACCCTGGAGCCCACAGGCCCACACAGCCGTCGGGGAGGCTGGTGACTCAGAGACCACAGACCTGAACATCCCAGGAAGCCGCTGCACAGGCTTTGCTGTCATGTCGCTTCTGGACCAGCAGAGACACAAGATGCGGTGTGTGCACACAACGGAACGGCACCTGGCCTGAGAGGAAGGCAGCACAGATCTGGCGCTTGCTGCGGTCTGAGGAATGCGGGCGGCGCTGGGTGTGTGACACGAGCCAGTTCCAAAGAAGGCACTGTGTGAAGACACTTTTTTGAAAAACTCGGTCAAATTCATAGAAATCCAAAGACCATGATCTTTCCATCTACAGCAATATGCCTTGCTTGGACCTGATGTATTTAATTAATCGAAGACTCTACCCTTTTCTAATGTGAGAAAATGTTGGCTTACATTAGAATCCTAAGTCACCGCCATATTAAGAGCCATAGAGAAAAGTTCGCATGAGCAATCAGAGCATTTTCCCTTGGTTATGGTCACATTTTTCTTTACTTTTTGTCTCTGTGATGAGTTTGTGCACCTCTCTATGCACTAATTCATACTTTATATTCCCCAGAGGGGAAAATTTCCATTGAGAACAACAGAATTCACAAGGGTGAATGCAAGAAGTCTCTTGTCAAAGTACTGAAGTGTGTAGAATACCTTTTAAAGCTATCAGATAAAGACTCAAATGAATAGTGGGAAATGTAATAGAGAATCAAGCAATCACACTTTATATAAGCCATCCTGGATTCTTAATTCTTCATGTCAAGGAATCTGATTGACAAATATATGATTTTTTTCAGGACGCTGAAGTCATATACAATGTAATTATCCTCCATTTCTCTGTAATGTTTAACTTGATATGATTTTATGCTCAGAACCAGCAGAAACTACATATATCAGTGTAGCTTTGTCTTCTGTTATTTTTAGTGAGCGATTGCATTGAGCTTGTCAATGCTTATTTTTACTATGAAAATCAATGTAATGACAGTAGTTATGCCCCAAAGTTTTACAGAAACATCTTCCTGCTCTTCCCATAGGGGAGAATAAAACTGAATGAACATAAAAGTTATAAATGTCCTGTGACTCTACCCTCCTCCAAAAATGGGTGGATGACCGATGGTCTGTATAAAACTGGTCTGTGCCTTAAGTGTGATTCCATCTATTTATTTTAGCTTGAAAAGAGTATTTCAGTTCCAAAGATGATTTATAATTTAGCCAGAACGAATGCCCTAAGATAATTTATCTAAATTTATCTTTTGTTGTAAGAACAACAGCCCAAATAGGCAGAGGTAACTAAGGGGCACTTCTGCTGTCTCTGGCTGCCGGGGGGGGGGGACGCAAGGCGGCATACTTCTGTATGACTGGCCAAACCATAGCCGCTGCCCACACCACACACCGGTCACTCTGCCGGTCCTTTCTGGTTGGGCTGGAGAATGTCCGCGCATTGGAACGCAGTTGAGGTAATATCTGAATAGGATCTTGCCGGGCTGCGGAGAACGTAATGAGCTATGTTGATAGCACCTAGATTTTCTAAGAAACCACTATACAAAAAAATTAATGCTGAAAACCAATAACTGCTTTTTCCCCACACTGGGGAATTTTTCTTTTTTTCAGTTTTATCCCAAGTAGCAGTCTATTCACCCAGACGAACAGCTTCCCTGTCAACAGAGCTGTTATCAGGGCCCGCTATAAAATGCTCTATAATGTGCGCCAAGCCTCCTCTCACCACTCCTCCGAGCCTGGAGAGCCCTCAAGCACCTACATGTTCCTCCCCTTCCAAACCCGTCAGCGTGACGCGCTTCCTTCCTGCGTCCTGAGAAACTTCGCTTCCACCTCCTGTGTGCTAACAGGTGTCCAGGTGATTTTTTCTGGGTGAGCTTTATAACTCCCAGCCTGGGGACCCCACAGAAGAGAAGATCCTGAGACACAAAATTCTAGGACTAACTCATGGTTTACACGAAACTTCCTGAACCTTCCCCCTTTTGCAAATGAGACTCTACAGACATTTTATGTTTATGTTTGGTTGTGGGGCTTGAACTCTGGGCCTGGGAGCTGCCCCTCAGCTCTTCAGCTCAAGGCGAGCGCTCTACCACTTGAGCCACAGCGCCACTTCCAGTTTTCTATGGACTTTCCTGCTTGGCTGGCTTTGAACCGTGATCCTCAGATCTCAGCCTCCTGAGTAGCTAGGATGACAGGCGTGAGCTACGGGCGCCTGGCATTTGTTTTCTGTGGGTGATTTCTGTCTGATGCGCTTTTTCTCTTGCTGTATGGGTCACTTCATCACCAAGATACTGTGAGCACGCCCGCTAAGCCCAGAATTCATCTCACCCACCTTGTCTGACGGCCGAGGATTTGTAGTAACTTTCCACTTCACATTTAGGTGGGATTTGCTTGCTAATGATACTTACAGAATATCAGCATTGCTTTCTGCATTTTCTGTTTACCTCACTACAAGAATTTTAAACAATTCATTTCTTAGGATTGCTCCATCTCACAGGAAGTTTCTGGATTATTTTTTTTAACTGAGTATTTCTTTTTAAAAACGGCAGTCGGCCCTGCTGACGGGCAATGGTGGCGGCTCTGCCTTCCACTGAGTTGCTCCCGGGAAGCCCAGGCTCGGAGAGGGTCCTGGGCCTGGTGAAGTCCGGTGGTCTCCGGGCCTGAGCAGGCTCGCAGTGCTTTGCTGGAGCATCCTAGGCCAGTGCCTGTGGTGAGGCCCCTCCCCCGCCTGCGACATGGGCTTCCAGTACGTCCTTCCTGTCACTTCAAAACCTGGGGATGATTTTCTTACGCAAACACTAGCCAGATGTGTCTACTGCTGCCCAACCTGTAACCATGTGATGAATTTCCACTGTGCATTAAGCTAGCACATTATTAGGACAGATCCTGGGAAAAGACAAAGAAACAGATTTAAGAGGCCCCTAATCAAGGGACAGCTACCTTGCCACAAGCAATAACGCTCCAGCTTGAGTATATATATCAGCTGTAAAGAAAAATTAAATGATAACATATGCAGAAAAATAGAACTGAAGCTAATCATGCTGAAGGAGGTAAGCCAAGCAGACAGAACAAAACATCACCTTCTGTAGAGCACAGACCTGAAATGATTGTTGATGATGATGATGATGATGATGATGATCGTTGTTGACACGCAGGTGGAAGGGGACAGTCTAGAAGGGTCAGCGGGAGGAGGGAGGGAGAAGGGGTGAGGAGGGCTGAGGGTCTCTCTCTCTCTCTCTCACACACACACACCCTGAATGAACCCCACCAAACGTTGTAAAACTAGGGAGGATGGGAGGTACGTGACGTGGTGGAGGGGTGTTTGTTCCCAGTGCACTGGCTGGTATACGGGAGAACTGCGCAATGAACCCTCACGTTGCAAATATATACTCACAGAAAACCAGGTTTTAAAAATTCATGGTGAGAATGACACAAACAAGCAAAACCTGGGACTATAGGTCCAACAGCTGCTCAGTGTGCTTCCTGCT
>NW_012267226.1:25262581-25276846 GCF_000151885.1 Dipodomys ordii
GTTGGGGGGCTGGAGAGCAGTAGGGGTGTGGTGGGGGGCTGGAGGAGGGCGGTAGGGGTGCGGTGGACCTCCGGGCCACCACCACGCACCGCGTTGGACCCCGGGCTGCGAGGAGCAGAGCCGGCAGGACAGCGGCCAGCTGTCATTAGGAACTGGCTCTTCCCGTAGTTTAATGTTTATCGTCTGAGGCCTTCAGACATTCATCTGTGCGTACTTGTGTGAATACGACTCCAGAAGAACACCCTGGCAGTTGAATGGCTAATTGAAAGCTCACATACGCCTGGAAGGGATTTCTTCTGTACATGAGAGGTGCGCTCTGCTTCACTCCTCTGAGCAGCGCTGTGCGTGGCCCGCTCTGAGGGCCGGGGCATTTCACTATGGAAGGTGTCTGTTTGTCAGGGCAGGGATGGCATCATTACCTCTCCACCCGTGTTCACAGCCTTTCCGGGCAATCGCACTGCACCGCCACTGCCTTTCCCTGAAAAAGCAGCGTCCCCAACGGTTTCCTTGTTCCATTTTCATAGTTCCAAACCATCTATGTCGATAATATTATATTTACTCCCCCTCCCCTCCATCACAGCCCTCTCCCGCTGGTCCCCAGCCTCCAGGACTCTTTGAAACCTGTTACCATGAATTGACACAGAACCCAAAGTCTTCCTCTCCAGGTAGAACTGGATCCGTGAAATAAGAGGAACACCGCCTATGTCTCAGAAGAATTATATGATAGAAACTTAACACCAGCCAGCAAGGCCCCTCGATGGCAGAGAGCTCAGCCATGGTGCTGACACACACCACCTTCAATGTGACATTAGTGTGTGAGCTTTGCGCAAACAACTCTGCAAAAGGAATGTATGAAGGCAGCTGAATTCCTCTGAAAACATTAAGTGTGTTTTTGTAGTTCTGGCCAGCTCAGTGATCTCAGCTATTCACAGATCTACTTCTGTGATCATGCTTTGAGAAGTGTGACAGCGATGTGTCACCACAGATTCCTGCCGCCTTGGAAATGTGCGAAAGTGAGCTTGAAAATGCAAATAAGATGCTAACATCTTCGCTCTCCCGAGGGGAGCGGAGGAGAGCATGCCTCTTTAAGCAATGCTTTCCTGTTTTCCCTGTAACATTAGACAATATTTAAGAAACTGAGAACTGGTGCTTAGCCTTCGCAGGAAGTAAACACACTAAAGAGCAGAAGGTGAGATTCTGAGACAGAGCGGCAGTTAGGCTTCAAGTAGCAGACGGCCGTATATACAAATGAGAGATTACATTTAATGGGCTAGACATTTTTGTTGCTGTGTCTCTTCATTTTGAAGATGTAGATTTGTGGAGCGTGTGTGCGGTGTAGCTGGGCACCAGTGCTCCCTCCTGTAATCCCAGCTCCTCAGGACACTGAGATCAGAGGACCCCAGTCTGACAACCAAAGCTAAAAAGTCTGCGATACCTCATCTCTGAACCAGTCAGCAAGAGAAAGGGCCGGCAGCATGAATCAAGGGGCCACCAGCTGATGATAATTATCTGCACGTGTGTGGAGATGCGTGTGCATGTAACACACAACTATTCACACACACCGTGGTGCACGAGTACACGGTGGAGAAGTTAGTACAGTGCTGATGCTGGAAATATTGGCTTCATTTCTGGATTTTTCTTTTGTGCCCTCAGTATGAAAATATGAGGGAAAAAACCCCAAAATTCCGAAACTTAGAGTGACAGGATTGACTTCCTTGAATCTGGAGCCTACTCACACAGCAAACTCAAACACTTACAACCCCAGTGGTAGGTGGAAAATAAATCATCCCAGCATTCGGCTTTAGGGTGCCTAGCTACTGGATCAGAGACCCAGCAAGGAAGGGATGCTGGGCCAAACCTCCAGAGGCAAGTTACTCCAGCAAGGAAGGGGTGCTGGGCCAAACCTCCAGAGGCAAGTTACTCAATGTCACGTGCAAACAGACTTCCCTGTGCCTTCTCCACTGGCTACTCACTATATGTCACACATTTTGTATTTCTGTGATGTGTGCGCTTGTGACTTCACAGCTGATTGCTGATGTCAGCACAAAAGGAATTGCTCATTGGGTCATAAGCATGTTTTTTTTTTTATCTTCTTCAATTAGTAATTAACTGATAAGGAAGTGTTAAGATGCTAAGATTGAATGCCTTCCATTTTCCTGGAACAAGAGACCTGCCTGTCTTCCTAGCTCCTGGGGAGGAGGCTGAGATCTGAGGATCACAGTTGGAAGCCAGCCCAGGCAGGAAAGTCCCTGAGGCTCTTATCTCCAATGAAGCCCGGAAAGCTGGAAGTGCATGGCACGCTAGCCTTGAACAAAAGCTCAGAGACAGAGCCGGGCCTGCGTGCTGGCCCCAGGAGGCACAAGCGGAAGTCAGGCCCCACGGCTTCCGCTGTCAGCCGGCCCTGTGAGGCGGTGTGTGGCGCGCTTGACTTTGATGACAGCATGTGCGCCCATGCGGGCCCGCCAGACGGTGTGGAAGAGGTGAGAGGAATGGAGAAGTGGCTCTCAACAAGGTGAGTTATTTTCAGGAAAAGAACGAACGATCTTACAGTAAATAGAGCACAGCTTTCTTAGAGAAAACGCTAGGCGTGCGGTAGCAGGGAGAGCGGGCAGACCCACAGCAAAACAAAGGGAAAGAAAGGAAAGGCGCGGCAGTGAGGCGATTCCTTCCCAAGGCCGTGAGAAGACATTTAGCAGGATAAAGTTAAAAACAAAAATCCCAAACCGTCAGGGGATGGGTGGCCGTTGCCCATCAGCTGGAGCCTGGGCAGGAGCCGGGTCCCTGCCCACAAAGCAGCCTGAGCAGACCCTGAGTCCTTCTTTCCTTTCCTACCTCTGGTTTTGTTGTGCGTGTTTTTGAGACGGCGTCTTGCTTAGGCTGCTCAGGCGGACCTCAGACGCAAGCCTCTGCACGCAGCGAGGGGCAGGCTGAGGCTGAAGGGTGCAGGGATGGCCACCGGGTAACAGAAAGACCAAGACGCTGGCTTTGCTGGCCCGGGAAGGCTGACCCCACTCACCCCGAGTCTGGAGCCTGGTGCCTGAAAACGTGTCTTCCTGGCTGCCTCCCCCCACCTCACGCCACTCCCAAAGCACAGGGAACTAGAGGCTCAGCTTCCATTCGAGCAAAAAGACGGATGAAACCACCACAGAATTTATCACGCCGATGACAAATGCAACAGCAAGTTATTTTAATCAACGTTCTCAGTTCTCTAAGCATTGCTATAAATCAACTAAAGTGAATAATGTGGCAGTTTATTATTAAAATTCATCTTTTAAACATCTCAGTTGAAAAAAACTGAAGGCTTCAAATGTAAATAACAACTTAATCCAAACAATAACTCAGGGAATAAACTCACTGCCGTTTCTAGGCGGCGGTGGGACAGTTCCTCCTACCGCATAAAAAACCCATTTTCATCATCAACGTCCTGGAACCGCCCGTATCCTTTCTATTTTTATGTAAATTTTGTTCAGTTTTTGTTAGATGAAGGCTGGAATCAAATGTAGGCAGGAGGCTTTTATCTTTTTTAAATAGTGATTCAATGAGTGTTTTGAATAAAATTAAGAGTAGACGCTTGAGGAATGATAAGAGATATCCAAGCCTGAGAGGTGATTGGATCTGAGGGGTAGAGGAAGAGACTGAGGATGAAGGAGGTGTCGGAATGATCAGGAGATATGAGACTTCGTGCCCTGGCGATGAAGAAGTAGGGAAAGTCGACGGGAGGTTTCAAGTCTAGATGAGCCTGGAAAGGCCGTCAGCCCCAGGGCTGAAGGCAGAAGGGCTTCTGGAGTCAACAGTGGCGAGAGGAAGTGTCCCAGGAAGGCAGGTGGGAGGAATGGCACCGTGAGCTGCAGGATGGTTGGGCAGGGGTGGGGGGGGTGGGCACGGTGGCAGCGCGGTGCAGGGGGGTCCTAGGGCTGCATGATGCATCCTAAAATGACAGACACATATCACCTTGCAATTCTGGAGGCTAGACATTCAAAACCAACAACTCAACACAAGCCAGGTCTGTGGAACACACCTACCATGGCATCTACTCAGGAGGACAAAGCACTAGTCCAAGCAAAATCAGCAAGGCCCTGCCTGAAAAATAAACTAAAAAAACCTAAAGGGCCAGGCGCCGGTGGCTCACCCCTGTCATCCTAGCTACTCAGGAGGCTGAGATCTGAAGATCATGGTTCACCGCCAGCCTGGGCAGGAACAGTCCGTGAGACTCTTATCTCCAGTGAACCACCAGAAAACCGGAAGTAGCTCTGTGGCTCAAGCGGTAGAGCGCTCACCTTGAGCTGAAGAGCTGAGGGACAGAGCCCAGGGACAAAGTTCAAGACCCATACTGCAAAAAAGAAAAAAAATAGCCAAAAGGCTGTGACCATGGCTTAAGCAATAGCAAGGCCCAGAGTTCGAACCCCGACTATCCAAGAAAGCCATCAGCACAGGCTCGCTCAGCTGACCTGAGAGAAGGCGTCTGTTAAGACACATTTGTTGTGTAAACCATGCAGCAGGGAGCCACATATTTGGGGGCACTGTCTTTAATTTTATATTGCATGAGAAAGTAATGAACTCTACCTCCTTGAGAGTTAAGTAGTTGAAAAGTTTGTCATATTTGTCATCTTTGTTAAGCTTGAGACTAGAAACAGATGATTTTTAAAGAATTTAACACATTAGTGATGAGATGTCATAACATCTTTTAATAACATGCCATGGACTCAGATAATTATCCTTTCTTCATCCGAGGAAAAAATGAATATTATTTTAAGAAAATATGCACCTAGAGAAACACAATTAAAGTTAATATGAATGTTTGTTCACAATGCAGTAATTATTTCCTTAAAAGGTATTTGCTGAAAGGTAGAAAACAATGAGACTAATTTAACAGTAGTTTATGTCACAGCACCTTTAGTTAAAAATCAAAAGCGGAGCCCACATTTGAATAGCAAGTTGTCAGTTTGTTTCTCAAGTTTGTGTACATGAAAATTCTTTATATTTAAAAAAGAATTAGTGATAAAAATGAATTCTAGTTTCTTTTCCTTTATGTAGTCAAAGAATAAACTTGCCCCTTTATGGAGGACAGACAGAGAAAAAAGGAGGAAATTCCATGCAGGAGCTTTTATGCACAGTCAACCACTGATGTGAGACATGCTCATGTAGAGGCAAAAGTTTCCTGGCAAAAAATAGTTTGTTTACTGACATGCAGACAACAGAGTTTTTTGGCTTTTGGAAATCATGGAGAAGAAGTACAGTGCTGTTGGTAGGCACCTCATTAACTTCTGTGTTTTGAGTGATTTCTAGAGCATAAACGTACGTGGGAGGTGGTGGGAATGCCATTAAATTACGTGGAATTATAAGAATGCCAGCTCCCTGGGTTATAGACGAAGAGAAAATGCAAGTGTGGAAGCTCGCACACTCCTCCAGGAGCACGCCACAGCAAGGGCGGCACAGGCAGCCACGGCTAGACTCGGTTAATCTGCAGATCGTAGCGAGGAATTTTCAAGCGTGTGTTAGAGGCCGCACTTTCAGAGCCATATCGTCTTCCTCCCAGTTGTCTGGCTTCAAGATGTTTTTATACACCAGTTTGTAAAGTACATTCATGACTTGATCATCAGCGCTCAGGGAAGTCAGGGAGAAGCCCTGGCGGGAGCCCCACACCGTGTGACCAGAGGGGACAGTAGGAAATCCAGAGGAGCTCGCATGAGGTCTGACGTGGCAAAAGCTGCGACTGAACCGGGGTAGATCCCGAATCTGAACCCCCACGGAGGCTCTAAGCGGGAGGAGGGAGGCAGATAAAGTAACGCTCTGTGCAACTTCACGGGCCGCGACGAGGGCTGGGAGGCGCCAGAGAGCAGGGGCAGGGACGGCGTCCGGGTCTTCCCCTGGGAGCAGGCGTGGGGACAGCTGAGAGGCCAGCGTGTGCGCACCACGCAGAGCCGTGCTCGTGTGTTTGTGCCCAGCCTTCTGTAGAGCAGGCGAGGGTGCTGCTGTGACTGGGGGCAGAGGAGCAAGGCCGGGGGCCAGGAGGTGAAGGACTGAGCAGCCTTGAGCCAGCACACTTGGCTGGGGCTCTGTGGACCCCGGTGTGAGCACCTCAGCCCGGTGTGAATCCCAGGCATGAGCACCTCAGCCCGGTGTGAATCCCAGGCATGAGCACCTCAGCCTGGGTGTGGACCCCAGGCGTGAGCACCTCAGCCTGGGTGTGGATCCCGGGTGTGAGCACCTCAGCCTGGGTGTGGACCCCGGTGTGAGCACCTCAGCCTGGTGTGAATCCCAGGCATGAGCACCTCAGCCTGGGTGTGGACCCCGGTGTGAGCACCTCAGCCTGGTGTGAATCCCAGGCATGAGCACCTCAGCCCGGTGTGAACCCCGGGTGTGAGCACCTCAGCCCGGTGTGAATCCCAGGCATGAGCACCTCTGCCTGGGTGTGGACCCCGGGTGTGAGCACCTCAGCCCGGTGTGGACCCTGGGTGTGAGCACCTCAGCCTGGGTGTGAACCCCGGGTGTGAGCACCTCAGCCTGGGTGTGGATCCTGGGTGTGAGCACCTCAGCCTGGGTGTGGATCCTGGGTGTGAGCACCTCAGCCTGGGTGTGGACCCCGGGTGTGAGCACCTCAGCCTGGGTGTGGACCCTGGGTGTGAGCACCTCAGCCCAGGGCCTTAGGCCCTGCAGACCCTGTGTTACTGCCTCAGCCTGAGCATCGCTGGTGCAGCCCCGCGGAGCACACATCTCAGTTGTCAGTTCAAACGCCCTGCATATCAATGGACAGAGCATCGATTCTTGCCTTTCAGGCCTTAAAAGAAAGCCAGCCAGCCACCAACGCACGGCAGGCGTCTCTGTAGCGAGCCACTGCCACGTGGAGCTGGTGTTCACCGAGGTGCATTATCTGACTCACATGCTGAGGGCACCAGGTACATTAGGTCTAGTCAAATAAAGCCAGACACAGACACACCCAATGCAGCCAGGAGAGGCTGTTAGCACATTTACCAAGCAGGCCCACTCTCCACTCAGGTATTTCCAAAGTTCAGATTTCCTTTCCATCCGCAGGGCAGATAATAGTCAAGCAAAACAGCCCTCAGCAAAGCCTGGGCCGCCGCCCCCAGGTGTCCCTCAGCCGCCCGTTCACCGGTCGCGTTCCCTCTCCACTGTCGGCACGGGACAGGTTCCTTTGCATCCATGCATTGATCCATTTGTTGAGCTCTTACATATTTTATTCCATTTTAATGTTTATTTTATTATGTTTTTAACTGTAGTGTATTTTAATGTGAGGCTCCAAAGGGGGTCTTTTTAAATTTAATTATAATAAAGCTATAAGAAAGTATTCCACAATGAAAGTATAAATTAAGAATTTATAATAGGAAAAATACAAGGCTCGATCTTATGAAAAGATAAAACATAATATTTAGAAAGCAAAGGAGACTTGGACGGGGTGGGAGGGTAAGAATCTAACTCTTAGAAACTGCAGTATCATGAATATCAAGAAGAGTTATATGTGTGACACGCCTAAAAGCCAAAGTTTAGATCTTGCTTTGTAAAGTAAAACAAATGAAGTTGAAGTAATCATAATTAACATTGGGTTAATTATGTTTTCAATCCATAGCAAACCTAAAATACATTAGTAGGCCCTTGTTGCGCTCCCTTCAACCTGGTCTTTCCCTTAGGACCCTTAATAAAATAATATTCTTAGTCAAGCTACATGAGCAAAGAAATGGCAAGAGGCTAGCTAATCATTCTCTCAGCTAGCAATGATCTGTGATTGTTTTTCTTCTTCTTAATTTTATATTAGAAATGACTGAAATATTTGCTGTAAAGAAGCAAAGAATTACATCTGGGATTGAATATATGTCAGAGTTTCCAAGTAAAAGAATTTTCTAGTACACACACTCACACACACTCACTGACAACCACCTGTGAAATCCCAAGATGCTGATCAGATACATATTTAGTTAAATAAAGGAAAACAAGAGAAAAACCAAAATCAAGACAAGCATTTAGTTCATGAAACAAAACAAGCCTCTGGAATTCGTCACAGAAAGGTTCTTTCCATATCAATTACGTCATTGCTACATTTGAAATTATTTCATTGCTAGAAAGCTCTCTTAGAATTCAGTTACTAAAAGACTGAGCTAAACGCTTGAATGCACCATCAAGATACCAATTGCATATAAATGGCCCAAACTGTTTATGAAGCATGAAATCTCGGGAAATGAAGCTATAGTGCCATGTGGCAAGATTATTTTTAATAGTATAGGGATGAGAACAAAATTTAGAATAATTTAGTCTTGAGGGAAGGAATGCCATTAGTAACGGATTTGTTGTGATTTTTATGCTATTTTCATTACTTGCGTTATTTCATTTGTGTGTGTTTTATATGTATGATAGAGTCATAATAATAATTTTAAATTATTTTGTGGATGTACTTATTTATTAATTGGCAGATTAAATTAGGTTCCATTTTTTGTTTTTGGAAGACAGCCACATTTGTCCTTTGGAGCCACAGAGATAAAGTAAAATTGAATATGAACAATCCCAAAGTAAGTAAAAAAAATTACTGATGCACACTCGGTATTACACTATCAATGTCTGACCCGTGGGAAGATGTGGTGAATGATGAGGGACAGAACCATTAAAGAAAACCCATGAACATTTTCTGGAACTATCTGACGAAGTTGAGTCTAAGCTCCTAATACATGGTTGAGTAGCAGTTTTGGTATGTGGTCCTTGGCAGATATTTCTTTGTTGTCTCCAGAAGAGCATCATAATTTCAAAGGTAAGTCTAAGACTGCTGTTCTAGAAACTTCTTTGCCACCATGCCTGGTCCCCTAAGCCTCCTCTCCATCAGCAGCTCTCTGAGTATTTGTTGTCTGGTGAATGTCCCCTGTGTGTACAACAACAGACTATGTTGTAGCCTTTTCTTTTTTGTCATTTTCAGATTAGAGAGTTTTAAGAGATTCCCACGATTTATGCTTCTCCAACATTCTCGTCCTTATTATATCTGCTTTTCATGTTGTTGCAGCGTTCATGATCATGTATACATAACACATGGACTGGCTTTTTACAAATGCTCAGATGCCCACAAATTTTGTCTTAATTTTTTTTTGGTTGGTCATGGGTCTTGAACTCTGGACCTGGGCGCTGTCCCTGAGCTCTTCAGTTCAAGGCAAATGCTCTACCACTTGAACCACAGCACCACTTCTGGTTTTCTGAGTGGTTCATTGGAGATAAGACTCTCACAGACTTTCCTGCCCGGGCTGGCTTTGAACCATGATCCTCAGATCTCAACCTCCTGAGTAGCTAGGATGACAGGTGTGAGCCACCAGCACCCTACATTTGTCTTTTTATTTAAATAATAATTTTAAAAGAGATCCACCCTAGAGCAGGAATGACTTCTGAATTCATTCATGTGAATGAATGAATGTGGTTCACTGTTGTTCAAGCCTCTCCTACAAAAGTTAAGCTATAAACTTTGTCTCCCTGGTAGTCTGAAAACTGAATTTTGGAATCTTGTCCTGCAGTCTCTGTTCTCAGAAGCTCAGTTTGGGTTTGCACCACTATTTCTCAGACAAATAAAAGCAAACTTCTATCCTCACTCTCCACCTCTATGAACACGAATGAAAAGATAAAGCTGAGATGACCCTGAAAGCCAAGGGAAGGAGAAGGACTCGGAGTCCGTGTGTTGTTTGTGTCTCCGCAGACTGTGGCCAAGACGCAGAGGGTCTGTGCGGGGAACACATACCACACTGACGTGGGGTGGAAAGCCATCCCATGACGGAGAGTAGAGGACGCCAGGCCGAACACCAGAACTTAATACAGGATGTGCCGATAAACTCTGCAGGTGTTCCCCTCAACTCCCTCGTATCACCTTAAGAAGGCCAGCGAGTCAAAGCTCTGCCGTTGGGAGCAGTTTGGTCAAACGCTAGTTTCAGAGTGCAGCCTGGGTTCAGAGGTAGCCTGGACAGGACGGAGCCTTCTCCCGTGGGTGGGTCTGTGTGAGAGCTCCACGGGTAGAGGCAGCTGTCAGCAGGAGGAGAGTGCACACTTCTGTGCTGTGCTGGGATTGGAAGCCTGTCAGAAGAGGATCTTGGAGCCTCCTCTTTCTGACGAAGCATTCTTGCTTGTGGTGTTCTCTCTCGCTGCTGCATTGATTTTCTCCTGTCTGCTCTGAATTCTTCACACCGGGTGCGGGGATGGATGGGCACGGCCCTGAGATGTGGACGCTGTGTACGGCACAGGTAATCAGGGGCCCCCTGCTTCAGGACGCAGTCCGTGTCAACATCTTCCTGTGCACTCACGATGCTCTGGGAGATCCCAGCATGATGTTGTGTGGAAAACTAATTAGATCTAGAGTGGAAACTGAGCGTGTGGAGGTGGCTATTCAGGTAGTTCAAATGTGTGTCAGGTCTCATTTAAACCTTTAATCCCTTTGAGTTCATTTTTGAACATGTTATGAGATGAAGGATTAATTTCCTATCCCTGCCTGAGATTATCTATTTCCCTAACACTAGTTCTCCTACCGAATTAAAGGATCTATGGACTGTACATCTCCTTAATTAGCAAAGCTGTGTTTCTTACTCTTGTCAGTTTCTAAGCTAACATTGTCAAACTGGAAAATATTAACAAGCATATGGACTTTATGTTTTTTACTTTCCATGAAGGAATTAGTATATGTAGGACCATGAACAAATTTCTGGAACTTTCCAGGCCAGTATTTCTTATATCAAGGCTGAGAATGATGAATCTTCCCACTAGATTTTGTTGTGTGAACTGTGCTCTTCGGTTTCCGGACACCTAGAGAACATCTTCCTCTCCTCACCCCAGAGCTGAAAGGGGTATTGCGTTCCTTCTCCTCTCCCACAGTCCAACAGATGGCCGCCATGTCATTGCAGATGTGGAAACTCGAATATGCGCAGTGCTCTGGCTATCATGTTATTGTTTTCCCCCTCAGAAGATTGTACACTAATTATTCACAGGATTCCATACTATCCGCACACACCTTTTTGCAGACAAAAACGTCTGCAGTTGAGCAAGCTGTGCACAGCAGCTGGGGGGAGGGGCGGCATAGAATTCAGAGGAAAAGATGAAGTTTAAAAATATCTCCCTATTAAAAAAAAAGGGAGGGGGGGAAGAATAGAACCATTCTCCAGGGAGCCTGCATGCAGCAGGTCTGAGCCAGTAATGAGGAAGCTATGGAAATGAGTGACTGGGAAGAGGAGGTGATTAATGGGGTGCACACGGCTCCTTTAGACCATTTGACATTTTGCAATGGGGGTGGCTGATGCGAGGTGAGGGTAGACCCACAATCCATTCAGCTCAGGCTCTTTGACTTTCTGACTTTCATGAATTTCAGAAAGTCTGTGCAGAAGAGCCACAAGCACCAAGTAAAACTGTAAGTCACTTCCGGGCAGTGTGCAAGACACAGCTGCAGGGGAAAATGCGCAGAGGTAGGCCTGACTTTGTAAAAATCCTGTGCTCGTCCTATAAATATTTATTTTGGTATTGCATATCTCAAGAATTTGCCGGAAGAAAATTAAGGAAAGGGATTATTCTCTCTTCTCAGTCACAACAAGGCAGTTCTCCTGGTTATAATTTTACCAAGAAAATTGTTCATAAATCCAGCAGAACACACAGAGAAGCTCTAGCTCTCAAGTTTATGTTGTTGCATAAACTGTTTCAAAAACTTCTGGTTTGAATCTAGTTCCATTGTTGTTCTTGGTTTAAAGCTTCTATGGTTCAGTCTTTAATCAAATCTAAAAACGTTCAGACTTTGGTGTAATACTGAAGTCTTCTTGAGGCAATCAAAACCTTGTTCCTAGCATTCGTTTATTAGGAATTAGAGTCAGGTTTGCAGCTTACATTGGAGATGTCTTCTGTCAATTAATATTATTGTCAATTAGTATTAAATATTAATTAAATATTAAATAGTAGAAATGTGATTATTTATGTAAGGAAAAACTAGCACTTACAAATTATCCCACATGCACACGGTTTGCAAAATGAGGCAGTATGAAAAAAAAAACTATGGTCATGTGTTTTAAATATGGGGAAATGTGCTGCATTTGAATTTTACAGTAACATTGCACTTAAAAAATCAGTTTGAGTACTCTCTTTAAACCTTTCTTTATACTCTGAAATCAAATTAGATTCCTTTTATTTCCCACAAGTCAACGTAGGCAGGATTATTATTTAAGATATGTATTATTTATTTGGGAAAGAAGAACATTTCTCTTTTGTCTTGGCTGCTGTCGCACATTTTGTCAGCTTCAAGACAAATGAAATATACGGGTCCCGTTCTATGGGTAACAGTAGAACGCTTCACCATGATTTACATGGTGATGTGCGTGAGGAGCGAACCGCGGGGTGAAGGCCGGAGAGCTGCTGGACTGCCTGAAAAGCCTGAAGGGATTCGGGTACTCTTCCCTCCCATTGTTTCTCTGCTGACATAATTGAGGCTCTCCTGGAGTAAGGAAAGGGTTTATCCTGAGATGTGGGGTAGCCAGCCATCTGTAGGGCCAGGCTTTAATCCTGGCCCCAGGGGACCCAGGGAGCTTGCAGCTATGCACCATGCATGTGTGAGTTTCTGTAGCATGGTTATGAGCAGACCAGGGTCACACAAGGCATCGTCTGTGTTCAGGAGACGGCCCGTGTCCCTCTGGACACTCAGGGAGCAGAAGACAGAGAGGCAAAGCCAAGCCATGGCGCTCTGGGGTCGGAGTGTGGGGAGACGGCCCCCGGGCCACGCCGTGAGCCTGCCCTACAGGTAAGGCTGGACTGCACTCCTGGCAGGTCCTTGTACATGCCAGGGTGAGAGGACTTTTACTCTGTTATGTCGAGTCCATCTAGAAGATTCTGTTAGATTTCCCTGACCTGCAGAGCTCCTGGGAAGAGGACTGGGTTCTTTATCCCGAAGCCAGGCCAGATGCCAACACACTCACAGCTGCGATCTGAGTGACCTCGAACAGGGATGACAAGCACGCAGGACGGCCTCGACCTTGTCAGAAAGGGCACAGCGTGTGGGGAAGGCCTCGCTCGTTCCCAGCTGCCCTCGACCTTGTGGTCATCAGAAAGGGCACAGCGTGTGGGGAAGGCCTCGCTCCGTTCCCAGCCGCCTCCCCAGCGGGCTGTCAGGAGGGAAACCCGCCGGAGGGAAGTCCAAAGGCAGAACTCCTGCGAGAGCTGGAGGGACTGATGGAAGGCCACCGGTACTTTGGGGTGTAACAAGGACAATACGGGGGTGAGGGGCGTTTCCATCCTGACGCCCCCTCCTCTGGCTGGCGCCCTGCCGTGCTCTCCTCTGGCGCACCTCTGGCTCCCTCTCTCTGCCTCCGCCGGCTCACCGTCCCATCCCCTGTGATCTCCGCTGCCCCGGGTCGCTGCTGTGCCGAGGCCGTGGCCCCGGGCCTGCCTGCACCTCCACTGCAGCCTGGCAGGGCCACCTGACATGCTGGCGGGCAGGTTTTCTGGACATGCTCAGCTGCGCACGCCTGTGGGCGAGTCCTCACGCTTCCTCGGAGTCCACAGCATTCCTCCCGTGCCCACATGTCTCCTGAACCTTCTAGAATTGTGGAAAGTCCAAGTGGTATGAAAAATGCCTTTATTCTACAATACCTACGCTGCTTCTCTGACCAAACCATGACTGACACACAGCAGCAGCAAGAGGCCTCCTGCCCCCCCCCACGGCCTCCTGCCCCCGCCACGGCCTCCTGACCCCCCCACGGCCTCTGACCCCCCCACGGCCTCCCAGGAGAGGAACGACAGAGCTGTCACCAGAGGTAGGAACTGGATGGAGAATTCAAGCAGATGATCTTCTGTTTCTGGTGTGCAGAGTGCTGCCCTGCCTTCTAACCCTTCAAATCCCTCTAATCCTCCATAGAACACTGTCTCCCTGCGTTTGTGGTCATTCAAGAGAATAAAAGCATTGCAGTGCTAGCCAGCAGTGAGATTCGTACAGAGGGAAATAAAATGTCCAGGATAGGAAATAAATACAGACAGAGCTGCAGAAATAGCCGTGGGCCGAAAGGAAGTAGGAGAAATGTGAGCAGTGCACCTGCCACAGGTCGGCCGCCGGCACACTCCAGAGCCTATCGTGGCACGCTTCTGCTGTTATTATTTGTGCGCATCTCAGAAGTTCCCCATGAAATCATCAGCTGTTTATGCCCCACAGCGCCCCGCTGCCCGCGGCCCCTCACAGCGCCCGGCTGCCCCTCACAGCACCCCACTGCCCGGCTGCCCCTCACAGCGCCCGGCTGCCCCTCACAGCACCCGCTGCCCCTCACAGCGCCC
>NW_012267226.1:25278109-25279788 GCF_000151885.1 Dipodomys ordii
CTGCCCCTCACAGCACCCCGCTGCCCCTCACAGCACCCCGCTGCCCCTCACAGCACCCTACTGCCCCTCACAGCGCCCGGCTGCCCCTCACAGCACCCCGCTGCCCCTCACAGCACCCCACTGCCCCTCACAGCACCCACTGCCCCTCACAGCACCCCGCTGCCCCTCACAGCACCCGGCTGCCCCTCACAGCACTCGCGGCCCCTCACAGCACCTGCTGCCCCTCACAGCGCCTCACTGACTGCGGCCCCTCTAACTCACACGGTCACCAAGGCTGTGTCCCGCCCCCAGCAGCCCTCCTGGACACACACTACTTGGTCTGGCAAAGTCCATCCTGCATTCTGACTCCTAATCCTTGAGGCTGCGGGGCGGCCATCACTCAGCTGCCCTGCTTTGTCATAGAGGCATGTGCGCACGCACGTGTGTCTGTGTGCGTGTGTATCTGTCTGTGTGTCTGTGTCTGTGTGCCTGTGTGTGTCTGTGTGTTTGCGTGTCTGTGTGCACGTGTGTGCGTATGTGTGTGGTATCTGTGTGTGTTTGTGTCTGTGTGTGTATGTGTGTATGTGTTTGTGTGTCTGTGTTCTGTGTGTTGTGTGTGTATATGTGTGTGTCTGTGTCTGTGTGTCTGTGGTCTGTGTGTTATGTGTGTATGTGTGTGTGTCCGTGGTCTGGGTGTTGTGTGTGTCTGTGTGTCTGTGGTCTGGGTGTTGTGTGTGTATGTGTGTGTGTCTGTGTGTCTGTGGTCTGGGTGTTGTGTGTGTATGTGTGTGTGTCTGTGTGTCTGTGGTCTAGATGTTGTATGTGTGTGTGCGTGTGTGTGTGTCTGTGTCTGTGTGCCTGTGTGTGTCTGTGTGTGTGTTTGCATGTCTGTGTGTCTGTGGTCTGTGTGTGCATGTGTGTGCGTATGTGTGTGTGTGTCTGTGTCTATGTGTCTGTGTCTGTGTGTCTGTAGTCTCTGTGTCATATGTGTATGTGTGTGTGTCTGTGTGTCTGTGGTCTGTGCGTCAGAGAGAGAGACTACTCTTGGATTGGGTTCCTCATTTAAGTGACTGGATAAGTTATTTGTGGCTCTGATTCTTGTCTTCCGATTTCACTTGCGTTCTCAGGAGTGAGGAGTGAGGAGGAGGGTCGAGTGGCTGAGCCCCGCAGGATCCGCAGGGCGGGGTGAGCTCACGCAGCCCAGCACCGTCCAGGACCGTCCAGCTCCGTCACGCTCCCCTGACGGCAGCCCTGGTGGAGGCCCAGGTCTGTGTGCAGAGCGCCTGTGTCTGGATCTTTCTTTCGTCCCATAGTCCTCTCCCCCGGGCTCCCGTGTGAACCGGCGTTAGGATAGAAACATTCTTTATGAAGCTTTAGTGGCATTAATGATTAGTAATAAATCACTGCTTTAGAACAATATTATTTGCTTCTACTCAGAACCCCACCTCAGAATAAAAAGGGGAATACACATCAAAGCTTCCAGAAAACCCTTGAAGAGAGTGGGAAAGGAAGGGATGGATTTAGAGACTCAGTGCAGGCCTGGCAGAGCATGGTGAGCGTGCACCTGTCCCAGCGGCTGGCTCAGTGACCTTCAGGAAGGGGGCGGCTGCGGGGCTCGAAGGGGCAGCAGCTGCTGGACTGCCCGGTGGGTGTGCTGAGGGGGGACACAGCGCCCATTACCAGCGAGAAGACGTTCAACA
>NW_012267226.1:25281125-25281523 GCF_000151885.1 Dipodomys ordii
AGACACAGCATAGGTGTCTTCACTCGACAGGTGAACCAGTGGGCAGAAGAAAGCTGCAGCTGGAGTCCATGGTGTTCTCCACATTTCCACACAGGATGTCTGGGAAGAATGTGTTCAACACCAGGCCAGCGGGGGGCTTGTGAGGCCTGCAGTGTGTGTGTGTGTGTGTGTGTGCATGTGTGTGTGTAGCAGTGAGGCCTGCAGTGTGTGTGTGTGTGCGTGCATGTGTGCAGCAGTGAGGCCTGCAGAGTGTGTGTGTGTGTGTGCAGCAGTGAGGCCTGCAGTGTGTGTGTGTGTGTGCATGTGTGCAGCAGTGAGGCCTGCAGTGTGTGTGTGTGTGTGTGTGTGTGTGTGCAGCAGTGAGGCCTGCAGTGTGTGTGTGTGCATGTGTGCAGCAG
>NW_012267226.1:25281793-25304185 GCF_000151885.1 Dipodomys ordii
GCGTGGCGGGGGCAGCGGGGCTGGCCGCGGCAGGGACAGGTGCTCCCCGTGGTGGCCCCGTCGCAGTCTCTGCCACGAGGCATGGTGGGGCTGCCGTGGCGAGGGCCTCAGCCCCCTGGTGCCCTCCCAGCCCTGCGGTGGGGGCCGTGCTGCAACGCGCCTGTGGCCCCAGACCCTTCCGTCCTCTCTGGATCCGCGCGTTATGGTATTTTAGGATGGCCACTGTGTAAATGAATGAATAATTCCTAATGTAAGGGTGGCAGAGGCCCTGCTACCGTGGTGGCTCACACGGGCGTGCCAGACTCAGGAGCGGGCGTCCTGTAAGTTACAGTAAGTAAGACAGCTTCCACCCAAAGGAAGAGGAAATGGCTCCTGCGGTAGAGTGTCCGCCTTCCTCGTTCCTTCCGTCTGTGCGTCCGCCTGCTCCTCTTTCCTTCGTGGGAGTGTACTTTCTCAATAAAACGAAATGTGAATTTCTAACAAGAGGCTGACTGCTTACAGAACGACTGCCCGCTCTACTCGTGACCTGCGAAAGATGCTTGGTTCAATGCTCGAGTTTCTCCTTATTTTTGTATCCACACAGCGTGAACCTGCCTCATCAGGGATGTGATTTTCATGTGAAAAAAATCTCATCAAATACAATTAGAAAATAAACAACAGCTGTCTGGCGTGCGGCGGGCGGCATCATTGTCGTGTTGGCGCAGTGAACGCCCGTGGGCGCCACCAGCCCAGGCCTGGCTGAGCGCTGCGGGACCCGCTGGCAGCGCGGGGCTGGGGCTCGGGCCTCAGAGGGCAGCGGGAGCTCCGCTCCGCCCCGCCTTGCCCCGCCGCGCCCCGCCGCGCACCTGCAGAGCCCTGCTGACCAGCTCCTCTCTGTAACTGCACCATTGCTGTGCAAGTTCAGTCCAGAAAAACAGAGTGAGGGAAATTCACCCCCACAAAACCACCATCCTCCTCCCTGGTGCTTTCCACTTCTGGTCTCCAGGCTCCCCTGCAGGAGCGTCTCAGACTGGGAGGGGCCGGTGGCCTCCAGCTTGGGGTCCTCCCTCCCAGGACTCCGCTCTGGCTGGCGGCCAGGTTCGGGATATCAGGAGACGGAGCGGAACCACAGGGCTGAGGTGCTCCTCAGGCCCCGAGGAGGCCCGGCGGGCGGCTAGCTCAAGCTCAAGGGTAAAGAGGATTTCTTAGGCTATTTTTGGCCAGGAGGGAAATAAAAGCCCCGTAGGTCAGGTCGGGGTCTTTTCTCTGGAATTTGCTGTGACCTAGGGCCTTTCTTATGCGTGATGTGTTTCTGTGGCATAAGCGTTCTCACTGCATGTGTGGGTATTTTATAGCGGGTCGGCGGGTCGGCGGGTCAGCGGGTCGGAGGGCCACTGAGTTTGGCCCAGTTACGTCACAAAACAAGGCTGCCATCTGTGTGAACTGCGTAGCGGACTCTGGGAAACTGGGGTTTTCAACTCTCCACGCAGAGGGAGGTGTGTGTGTGTGTGTGTGTGTGTGTGTGTGTGTGCTGACAGAGATATAGATTGAAATATTAATAGTATTAGTGACTAATAGTGACAAACTTGCACTAGTGTAATGGGACATACTCAGGAATAAAAAGCATCCATGTGTATGTGTTGTCTCATTTCATATGACCCAACAGAAAAGCTAGTCAATAAAAGAACAAAGAAACATAGTCTAAGGAAATAGAAAGGCCAGAGACCCCATGTCACACACACGTGTGACCTCACATGTACAAATATGAGGTAGTGATCCTCATGTAGCTATATATATGTATGAGTGTATGTGTGTGAATATATATACCTACATCACTGAATATATCGCTGAAAATATAGCTAAATGTGTGTGTGTGTGTGTGTGTGTACATGCATGCGTGGGTGTGCTCCAATCCCAGGTTCCTTCTATGTATTCACAAAATAAATGTTCACAAAGCTACTTTAACTTCCTACACAACTGAAGTTACAAATTGAAGATGAAAAAGTTGGAAATATTGATGTCAAAAGTTGAGTCTATTTACTGGATAGATTCTTTTCCTTTAGAAAATAGGAACATATGAACTCATGGAATTATGTGATTTTGTCTTTAACACAAGTAGATATTCAGATGGCTTTGGTTGTTAGCTACTAAAACCATAACTGATGTAAAAAACTTCACAGTGAAATAGGGTAGAACCTCAGCTGCAAGAGAAGGGGGAAAGGAGTAGTTTCTGTCCAGGCATTTACTTTTGCCATATGGGCTCTCTGAGGGACGCCAGGGGTCTGAAAATCACAGCTCACGTTGCCATTATAAAGTAAGCATTCTTGTCTCAGTGCCAAACCTCGTTAGAACACTCTCTCTTCTCAGACCCGGTGCTGTGGTTTGAGGGCAGAGGTTTGTAGGCCTTTTCCTTTCTGGACCCTTGAGAATGACCTAAACCATGCTCACGGCGCGCGCCTACGCCATCCTCACCTCACCGATAGTTCCTCCCGAGACGCCACGGTTTGAAAACCTGGAGATGCCAAACCGTGAGTTTCCATCCCTCTGGAAATGTCTCTCCCCTGCAGGAACGTGGCCCGAGGCAGAGCAAAGCCTCACACACAGCACAGCACACAGAGTGCACGCAGCGCAGCCGACACGGTCTCACACGCACGCAAGGTCTGCGTCCTCACACAAGCACCCTCGCCCCAAGTGTGCCGTGAGTGTGCCATGAGTGTGCCGTGAGTGTGCCGTGAGTGTGCCGTGAGCCTGCGTGCTTGCCGTGTCATGCAGAGCTGTGGGGCTCGGGCCGCGCGTGTCCGCTGGGTGTTGAGGGAGGGGGACTCAGAGAGCTTCTTACCGACGCCACTGGTGCATTGTTTACTTGAAAGGCTTCTCCTGCGGGGTTTGGTGGTTTGCACCGTAACCCAGCATGTGGGAGACGGTCACAGGGCGAATGGCTTGAGGCCAGTCCAGGCTATGGCGCTAAACCCTGTCTTGCACCAAGAGAAAAGAAATAGACCCTCCATCAAAGACGGTGGCAGTCACTGAGGTCTACCTCCAAGCGGCCTCCTTTCCAGGGTTCCTAGCTGTGGGACCAGTGGGGCCAGGCCCGCCCAGCAGGGGACGGCTTCTCCCCGGGGTGCAAGGGGCAGGCAAACCTCGCCCCAGGCCGGGGTCAGGAGGCTGAGAGCGGCGGGCGGCCAGCTCAGAGGGGGAGCTGATGATTACGGCGGCGGCTTTGGGTCGCCCCCCCCAGTGTTATCATCCTGTTGAGCTAAATTTCGCACGGATCCAGCCACTGCCATGGTGATTTTGGTGATTTTGAAGCTTATTCCGGGCAAGCCGAAAGCCATCCCCGGCCCATCTTTCCAAACCCTCCTCGGAGCCAGTTGGAGACACAGAACTTGGCTCCTGTCCAGCGCAGGCCAAGGATGGCTTCAGCGGCGTGGGCTGCGTCCTGGGAGCTTTTCTGCGTGGAAGCCCGGCAGGTCCGGCTGCTGGGCTCTGACAGACAGAGACCTGACTTGAGCCTCTGGGGCCTGGGCTCCACAGCTGGGGCTTTACCATGCTAGCTTAGTGTGTGTTCTGTGTGCACCTGTCATTTCTCTGGCAATGGCTACAACAGTCACACAAGTATGCTACATCTTACCTGCCATGCAGGATAGACCATAGAGCAGCTACAATTCAGAAATGTGCCTTCTCCATGCGGGTAGATTTATCTAAGCATGGATAATGAAAATGCACAGTGACTACTGCTATTCTTATTAAAAAATGAGCGCATATCTTCCTGTCTTTCAAACCACGTCCTGCTGAGGCTTCTGGGACCCACGTGGCTGTCCTAACTCCAAGCCCTGAGAGTGGAGTCGACTCCAGCCTCCAGTTCCAAGTTGTCCCCCAGCTCAGCGAGGAATGGCGTCCACTCAGCCAAACCATGGCCATGGGTACCTAGTCCGTACCTTAAGTTTTCCCTCCTAGAAAGTTCCTGACTTTCTCGTTATTGAAGGACAATTTTCCCAGTACAGAGTGCCAGGTTGGTGTTTTTGGTCTGACTCTAAGCTTTTGCCTGTCGATCGGTGCCCTCAGTGGGGTACAGATGTTTATCGCAGAAGTGTCTCTGTGCTCCACATGCGCATCTTTCACTTGTAAAACACTGCACAGAATCTGGATAGATTTGAGTGTTTCAAAATCACACATGGCCTGGGAGTCCCGGGGCATTTCCTGCGTTCCTCCTGTCCTGATCTGAGAGGAAATCCCCTACGGAGAACCAGGAGAACGTTTGTAAGTGGGGGTTGAAGTCTGCAGATACGCACGGTGGAAGGCTCCTCCAGAGCAGAGCAGGGCACGCACGCAGGGGTGGGCTTCCCAGACATCCCAGAGAGCCTGCCATGTTGACATAGAAATGCGTCCCTAATATTGTCAGAATCAAAGAATCAAAATTCCCACTTGGGAATCGTGCTACACTCATCTCTAACCGCTCATGCGTGCACGCGAGTGTCTCTCCACCAGAGAAAGGCAGAGTCACTAGAAGGCGCAGGAGGATGCCACTGCCTCCTCCTGGGTCTCAGCCCAGCCCCGTGAAATCCCGCAGGCTCCCACGCGGGACGAGTCTGTTGGCTGAAACGCGGCACCCAGGGCCGCCCAGATGTCTCAGCTCGCTGGAATTCTATTATTTACAGGCTCACATGGAGCCCTAGAAGAGCAGCGACTTGAGGTCTTGAAATGTCACCATTTCAAAGCAGTCTCAGATTGGATTCCTCAGAGCATACGTACACAAGGCTGAAAGAACAGGGAAAGATAGTAGCAACATTTTTTTTCAGGGAGGGTAATTTTCTAGGCAAGAAGCAATAGTCCTAGCCATCAGAGTGCTGTTTTTCCATTAAGTGTTGGGGACACACGCGTGCGCGCACACACACACACACACACTCACAACTGATGAAGACATTTATTACAAGGAATCATGATCACCTTGTGAAGCTTGACTGTAACTATCTTTAGATAGTTGTTCCCAGTAAAATAGGATTTTAGAGTAGAAATACTCATAATTAACTAGTTGTGGTATGAAGTTAAAGAACCTTTATTTTTATTCATCAGCTGCTATATTAGCAGAATAAAGAATAATTTTAGTAAGGGTAACTTTGTACATGTACAAAAGTATTAAGAAACCTACATTTGCACATGTGTGTGTGTGTGTGTGTGTGTGTGTGTGTATGCATGTGTTGTTGATACGAGGGCCTGACTCAGGGCCTGAGTGCTGCTCCTGAGCTTTTTTCCCTTTGTTATTTTTTAAATTTAATTTGGTTGTCAAGGTGAGGTGCAGAGGGTGCTCCTGAGATTTTCTTGCTCAAGGCAGGCTAGTACTCTATGACTTGAGCCACAGCTCCACTCTTGGCTTCTTAAAAAATTAGCTGTAGGAGTCTCATGGACTTTCCTGCCCAGGCTGGCTTTGAACCATGAGCCTCTGATCTCAGCCTAGAGTACAGGCATGAGCCACTGATGCCAGGCTGCAATCTACATCTTAAAAATAATTATGTTTGCATCAAAAATTGCTTTTTCTCACTCAATTGCTCTGATTGATCATCTTCCACATTTCCTATAAATGAAATGCCAGAATAATATTAAATGCTTTTTTTTTTTTGCAGAAAGAAATAACCATACCTGTGTGTTCCGGCCACAGTTGATTAGAATCCTGTAGCAGGTGGCGATAAATACACCCTGCCAGCAGTGGCGGTGTCCCCGCAACCCTCGCCCCTGTACACAGAGCCAAGCTGTCTCCATCATACACTGGATTTCTGTTTGTGGCAACAAACCCTCAAGAATATGACATTAGATCACTTTCAATTAGATATGAAAGACAGTCAGACATAACTCCTGGGAAAGCACACTTTGACAATGTCAGTATATAAAACACAGACCACTCTTAATCTGGAAAAGATTAGAAATGACAAAATTTCAGGAATCTTAGAATCAAAGCTGGCATAAAGCATCTTCAGGATATGGTTTCGCATTGGTTTATGAATATGCCTTTCCCTCTTGTGTTGTCTTTGAATATAAAGCGGGCGAACGGGACTGCTCATTGGAGCCCCACACATAGTACGGCAGTGGACGGATTACCCTGAACTGTAAAGCTGGCCAAATGCATGTTAAAAGCTTCAATACAGTAGGATGGAGTGTGTGCTCTAGATTAAACATTTGCCAAGCCAACAGTACCTCACAAGTAAAATATGAAGGTGGAAGTTCTGAGAGGAAGGAAGAGGAATCGCAGCGTGCAGGCTGTCCCTCGCAGACGGGGGGAGAGCCTAGCCACTCCTCCTCCAGACATCCCAAGTGTGCTCAGGCTGCTCCGCTTCCTAAATGAGCAGGCGGCTCACCCACCAGGGAGCTCCACGGTGTGAACACCGGCGCCAGGCTCCATCGCTTTCCCAGATACGGGGTGCAGTCCACCTTTGTCCTCAGCAAGGCTCGGGGATTCTGCGCTCATGACTCATCACCTCCCCAGAGGCTGAGACTTTGGCGTCTCGGAGTTAGTTTATGTGCCAGCATAACGTAAATGCACGGAAAAGGTTGGAGGTAGGAGTAAAAAAAAAAGAAAAAGGTGGCTCAAGTGGTAGAGCGCTAGCCTTGAGCTGAATAGCTGAGGGACAGCGCCCAGACCCAGAGTTCAGGCCCCACAACCGGACCAAAAAAAAGAAAGAAAAAGAAAAAAAGAAAACTACTTTTGTGTTTGTGTCAACTCTTTGGTTATCACAATACAATCATTCAAAGCAATTATTAGTGTTAATTACAGTCAATCATATTGAATTGCTGACATGTTTACTAATTTCTAATTACTACCTATTTTTCTTCTGCATTCAATTTCTATATTATAGTGCACTGGGTTTTGCATTTTCTTAATCAGCCATAATTAATGGTCTGTTTTCCTGTGTTGGGAGATGTCATAATTTTACCTTTGTTCTTGAATGATCTGTTGGCAGAATATTTAATTTTAGGTTGACAAATACTTAACAAGTGTTTGGACACTGAGTTTGGTGAGGTATGATGTTGGAGTCGCTGTCATTTTCTGTTATATATTCTCTGCCTATTGAAAAGATGATTAGTTTTGTATTACATCCCTGTGTGTGGCTTTGTGATGTGCTCGTTGGTGGACAGAGGCAGAGTAGGAACAGTTTAACCATTGAGCCTTAACACTGCCATTGATATGATATAGAAAAGAAGCTAAACTCACGGACAACGAGGTGATCATAACTAGAGAAACTTGAGTTAGCCAGTGATTTGCACATTTAAGTAGATTTAAATACATTCCCTCTATTAATATACTCCCCGAGGGAAGAAAGCAAGCTCCAAATAAAACTAGAATACAGAAATTGTTGCAACAAGCATGAGACAATGAAGTAGATAGCCAAAGAAAGGGCTCCATGAAACAGTAGAAAAGCCAAAGAACAGGGTGACCGTGGAACAAGATGGCGCAGTGGGTGGTGTCTGTAAATGGTGAGGAAGCCTCCATTACCAGGGTCTCCCAACACAAGCATCCATTGGGTGAATCACATACTTTCACAGACTTAGAAGGCAAAATAAAGTTTAGGATGCCTCTGATAAGGCCAGAGAATCTACACAGGAATCCAGTCATAGCCCTTCCCAGATGCCAGCCAGGGTGGACATGGGGTTAATTAGCTAGCATGCATTCCCTGGCTAGTTCTGGTGAGAATGTCCCTTGGCCTCTTATGCAGAAAGACCTGACCTTCAGGCTCTGAAGCTCTGACATGGTGGCCAAGACGAAAGCCGTGGCTGAGGCACCCAGCTCCCCAGGACGCCAGTGCCGCCCGCCATTTCCTGAGCACGATCCCATTCCGTCTGTTCATTTATTGTAAAGATGATGCTCAGAGGGGTCAGTGACGTAAGTCAGGTGATGTGTACCTTTCTGACAAGGCCGCCCTTCCCTCACTCTCCCGATTTCCCCTCCCAGCCCCACCCGCGAGTTCACCGCACTCAGGGCCGCATGAGCACCGCTGCTGCGTTGGTCCACCTCGCCCCCTCCATCTCTGTGTCCACCCCGACTCCCCCAAAGCCTTTCATTCTTTAGGGTGCTGTGAGTGCTCCCCACGCGGCTTGCACGTTTTCTGGCTGAGTACCAAGATCAGCCGTTGTAGCCACGCCAGCTTACCGTGCGTACCGTCTCCCCCTTCCTCACTGTGGTGGGTGGCGCCAGGCAGGCGTGAGCTCCGGTTTGCACCTGGAGTGGAAGAGGAGGCTGCCATCCTTCACTTCTCGTGATTTCCTTCCCATCAGCCGTCTCCCACACAGAGACTGCCACGAGAAGCCGCCCAGCCCGGCCCGCGGCCGCCCTGACGCAGACGGGGTTTTGGTTTTGAAGGTTATTTACCTAGTGTTTTTTAAACACCCAATTCTACCATTTAACAAGTGTGATACATGGAACACTTCTTCTTGGTGAAATCTGATAAAGATGTATTTTTCTCGAGAGAAACGTGTGCATGTCAATGTGGAATTCAAAGCCTCGTCTCTGCCTATAAAGAAAGTGGCAGATTTCCAGGTCACCCCCACCAAAACAGGGTTCCAATAAAAACTGCCAATAAAGAAATTAAAGAACTGAATTTTTTTAAACTATGCATGTCAAGGCTCCATTCACAGAACAAAAAGCAGATGAAGGCCCTTAATCATTATTATTATCCAGCTCGCGGGGATGGCTGTATAATTAAAATTTTATTTTAATTTGCAGCCTGTACTTGGGAGAGCTGGCGGAGGGCTGGTGCCTCAGGCTGCTCTCCCAGCAAGACAGCCTGTCTGGAAGGCGGGAGGGTGATCTGGTTGGGACATGCTAATGAGCACCTTGTCTCCTCCTCTGCTCGGGACCCAAGTGTCTCCACCGTCACCACAGCCGTTTCTAGCAGCAAGGCTGTGTGGGATGTGCAGAACTTCACGAAGGCTCTTACTTAAATCTAAGGGACCTGGCCAGACAGGCCTTATACCAAGTCAGAACTGTGATTCATCCCCTGAGCAGTGTGGCCAGCAGAATTTACAAGTAAACTCTCCAGAGAATAGGTTTGTCCTTCCCAATGCAATGTCAAAAGACGCTCAACTATCAGCTTTAGGCGTTTTATGGTCTGTAACTCAGCTGTGCTGTTTGATAAGCAATAATTTTTGGTGTGGATGTGTTCTCTCAGTATAGACAGGGGGTAGATAAACTCCTAGGTGGAGTGTGGGATATATTTCTGTCAACTGAAAGGAAGTATGACTACAAAGGAGATGCGCATTGGGTGACGGTTACATAAGTCAGGTAGAGTGAGTTTGTTGAACAGCGTCTTTCCCTCTCTGGCTCAGTCAGCTTCTGACTGGCAGTGTCTGCCCAAGGGCAGGTGGAAGGCTCAGTTCACAGTGTGGCCCAGGTAAAGGGAAAACTTCATTCACTCCAGCCTCACCCTCTCCACACAAAACGGCTGAAACCATGGCAGCTGGCCTCGCCCAAGTGAATAACATCCGAACCGCCCGTGCTGCTGCTCAACACCCGCACAGAGACGCCTGCACCCCACACCCCCGGCTGCACCCCACACCCCACTGCCTGTACCCCACACCCCCTGGCTGCACCCCACACCCCCAGCTGCACCCCACACACCACTGCCTGCACCCCACACCCCACTGCCTGCACCCCACACCCCACTGCCTGCACCCCACATCCCCGGCTGCCTGCACCCCATCCCCGGCTGCCTGCACCCCACATCCCCGGCTGCCTGCACCCCACATCCCCGGCTAGGCGCTCCTGCTCTGTGGCCACGGGAGAGGTGTGGGAAAGGAGGAAGCTCCTCCTGCCAGACCCGCCCAGCTCCAGACACGTGAGCTCGGGAGTGATCTTGCCGCTCAAACGCTTTAATTTTTAAATGTTTTTATCGTTAAGAAGCTGTGTGGGGAGGGGGTCAGTTTAACGTGCAGGTTTGAGCGCCATCCATCTCGATCAATGTCACCCCTCTGCTGCTGCGTTTCTAAATCATGTTTCTGTCTTACGCTACGCGTCTTAATGTGAACAAGTATAGTCAGGAAACCTTTGAGAAAACACCGGCTTGCGCTTTTTTCTTTTTTGTCATGGGTCTTGAGCTTGGGGCCTGGGCGCGGTCCTTGAGGGTGCTTTCACTCCAGGCTACAGCTGCCACTTTGACCCACAGCTCCACTTCTGGTGTTCTGGTGGTTAACTGGAGGTTAGACTCTTACAGACTTTCCTGCCTGGGCTGGCTTTGAACTGTGATCCTCGGATCTCAGCCTCCTGAGTAGTAGGATGACAGGTCTGAGCCGCCCACGCCCGGCTCCAAGTTTATTTGTTCCGCGTGTTGGAGTCAGGCACTAGCATCAGCCGTCTTCTCTGCCTAGAATCTCCTGAGGCGTCTAACAAGGTGCGGGCCGGGGTGTGGTGGGAAGGCTTGCGGTGCAGAGTCTCCCTGTGGCCCTGGGCCCCCGGGCAGAATGCATCCTGGCGGTGGGAACACAGGTTCCGCCCCTCCCCAGAGCAGCAGCAACTGCAGGTTACAGCAGGAGGTGGGGGGCGGGGGCACTGGGGGGGGGTCCTATGTGGAATAGCCTGAAGTCAGCCTCACTGTTCTAGAGGATTCTTCAGAACAAGCAATGCATGCAGGCTGAGGTTTGCCCTGCTGATGTCAAATTTTATGTTGACTGTCTTTGAAATACTCTGCACTGCAGTGTTGAAGCAGGCTGTGTGTGTGTGAGTGTGTCTGTATGTGTGTGTCTGTGGTGTGTCTGGCATGTGTATGTGAGCAAATTTTTGCAAGTAAACATAGTCACAAAAAGAGGTTGTTCAGTTTAAAGGTGGGGAAACATGGGAGACATTCGGTCTGTTTTTCAATGGTACAGAAGTTTGTTGCCCATTTATTGGCTGAGATGAGCTTTGCAAATAAACATTACATTTATTATAAGAACAAAAATATTTCTATAAGAATGTTCTCCAAATAATACGTATTTTTCCAATTAGATGCAGCGTTTGGTTGCCTTCGTTCAGCCATCTACGTGGACCATCTCAGCTTGCATATACTTCTCCTTGAGAGCAGTGGTGGCTGCAGGCTGAGCTCTGGTTGAGATAAAAATAGTTGTGGTTTTCAGGGACAGATAGCATCAGAGAGAGGAATGGCAGAATGAGGCGGGCAGAAGGTGGGGGACGGGGACAGAAATGATCTCACCAGCCTGGACTCAATTCTAGATGCATTAACAACTCTTAGGGCAACCACACAGCCTGTTACAATGCTGCTTTATCCCTGACAGCCAGCTAGAAGCACCAGGCCCCATGTCCATTCTGTCAGCAGGCAGGCGGCAATGGAGGAAGAACCAAAGCCGTGCGGCCCTCCCAATTCACACCTTCTCCTGTGGCCTGAGACCAGACTCGCACAATTACCTCAGCCCACGTCAGAATCCAGGCTGAGAGGAGGTCCAGGGTGCCACTGGAAGTCCGCATCCTCAACAAGGACCTCTGGTCTACCGCATGCCAGCAAACACCCACTTGTCCGGTGGGGAGATGGATCTGGTCTTCGTCTCCAGCTGCTGTTGGACCCTTGAGCAGGGTCCCTTCCCTGACCACCACGGTCAGCCGTGGAGACAGGCCGTCCGGCTGCCTTCTGGACCTGTTGGTTCTGACTGGACGTGGACAGTCTGTTCTGTGGGCTTTCCCTGGGTGGGGAGTTGGCGATCTTCTCCAGCTCTCAGGATTTCCCCGCATGTCCAGGCTGAGCACTGTGTCTGACTTGAACGTCTTAGAACTTTGAGGATATGTAGGGAATTTTTTTTTGGGGGGGGAGCAGTCTTGAGAATGTGTTAGCCATTGTCTCTCAAAATGTGTCTGCTTTCCTTCTCTTGCTGGGCTTTATTCATTCTGGCCCCTCTGCTTGCAGGAGCCTTTCTGTCTCTGGTCCCCAGCCCACCCCATCATTCTGTGCTCGGTTCCCCAGGCTGCACTTCCCTGTTTCGGCTTCAAGGTCATTGATGGCTTCAAGGTCACTAATTTTTGTTTGTCTTCTGTCAGTTGAAATCTACCCTCCAGCTGCTCGAAGGGATGTTTCATACTGGTTGCTGTACTTGTCAGCTTGGAACTGCATTTGGATCTTTTTAATAAATGATTTACCTTAAACTATTCTTGATTACATTATATACTGTCTTCATATTCCTTTACCCATCCTTCCTTCCTTCCTTCCTTCCTTCCGTCCCTCCTTCCTTCCTTCCTTCCTTCCTTCCTTCCTTCCTTCCTTCCTTTCTTCCCAGGGCTAGCCTCATAACACAATTCTCCTTTCCGGTATCTGGGATTACATTCGAACACCACATTGACTTGAGAAGCTGGAGAAGGGGGTCACTATGTTTTTGCCCAGGCTGGGCTCAAACTCTGGTCCTTTCCTTCCTAGCCTCTGTGTAGCTCCATGAGGACCTTGGAATCCATCCTGGTCCACTGTGGGTATTTTGAGGCCTTGGTTAAATTGGACACAAACATGCCTTCTCCTTCCCGCTACCTCTGAGGAAGAGATGACAGTATGTGGCTTCCCCTTTGCCTCAGACGTTGGGAACTGGTCGTCTAAGCCGTTTCCTGTGGCGTCTGGTTCTGACCCTGCTGCCTCCCTTGCTGTGTTCTGTCAGCCCATGGTCGGCAGCGCGGCTGAAGTGCGTCTCGCGACTCTGTTCTCTGAGTCAGTTGGGATTGTGCCTCACGTGGCACCGTCCCCTGGTTATCAGTGAATGCTTGATTGTTTCTGACAGTGCCTGGTGCATACATTTCCCAGAAGTTTGGTCCAATTAAATTGGGGCTGAGAGGCAATTCCAGGGCCACTTTTGGATGGTTTGTGCCTGTTCTGTGTCCTCTCCCTTATCTTTCCCCGGGTCCTTGGTGAATCAGCTGGTCTGCAGTCTAGCCATTCCTTCTTAATTAAGATGAAATATTATCTGCAGAGTGCTTTTAGAGCACGTCACGTCCTGCGATCCTGCGTGTAATGAAGCCGGCTCCTTCTGGGAGAGCGTCCCGCTGCTCGGTGACGCTGTCCCCTGTCTGGGCCATCCCTCATACCTGGGGTTGCAAGTGGAGATCTGCCCATGGAGGGTGGCGTGGCTCAAAGACCGGAGAGGCTGGCTCTCGGTGATTTTCTCAAGTGTTTCTCTGGCTGCTGAGTCCCCGTAGGACAAATTTGCGAAAGCGCAAGTGACTGATTTTGAACAGACTGTTTCTCGGCCTGTGTTGTGCTGCTGGTGTGTGTCCTGGACACGCTACTTGGTGTCCCACTGAAGATGGCTTTCCCTGCCCTTGGATGGCTGGCTCTTCTGCACAGTAAACGACCCGTCTCCAGCACGCGTGTAGGAATCCGGGCCACGGTGGCCGCGGGGAGACCCAGAGCCAGCACCCACTTCTCCTGACACCTTCTCTCGAGAGGCTGAGAAGCGATTCCCAGATCAGGAATCCTAGAGTCTGGAGTTCATGCATCGCACCCAAATGTTGTGTGCTTTCCTACAACAGCAAACGCGCTGGGCACTGGGATCCCTTAATGATCAAGACCAACAGGTTCTGCGTGGGATTTTACAGGCGAAGGATGTTGACAACCAAGAAAGAGAACACACAGGACTAAGTCAGGTGACTATAAATGTTGGGAACCAAATGAGCCAGGCCCACGCCGGGCACGGAGCTGTGGGTCCCGTGCTGGCAGCAGCCGCAAGCCGCGGCCAGACAGTCTCCTGAGACTTGAGTTAATGGTGGTGTTGTCAAGGGTCTAGGAAGTAAGCGCCGTCTTACGTCGCAACAGGTGCAGCCACTTTCCATGCCCAGAACAGGACGAGGAGTGGAGTGTGACGGGGCACCCCAGACCTCAGAACACCAGAAAAGGACGGCTCACAGACTGGGGGCAAATCTGAGCATCCTCCCGGCCGTCCTCGGAGCCCAGCCTGGCTCGTGTGGCCCAGTCTCGACCATGCATAGGCTCTGTCATTTCCTGAGTGTGCACGAAATAGTATTAGTGCCCTGTGTGTATTGACGTTATGCAGAGTTTGAAAGCAGGAGTCCCAGAGGGGACTGAGCGGGAAATCTAGAACGTGTGTGGACGGGGGCAGGGGCTTGTGTGCTCTGTGGAAAAGCGCTTCGTATCCAGAGGGAAGGCCACCGGGAAGGAGCGGGGTGGTGCCGTTCGGGTTGGGCTGGGCCCTCTGCCCTGCCGTGCTCTCATTTGCCCATGCCACGGATGAGGATGGAGGAGGATTCCACCCGCTGGTCATCCCGGCTTGGATGTTTCTGACCTCCGTTTCTTCATCAGACCTTTAGATAATAGATGTGTCCTTGGCTTTGCCTGGCAGGCACCCTGGGAAGCAGGTTTGGTGATGTGGGTGGCTGCCCAGGGAATGATAACCGGTACAGGAAGATCACACAGCCCAACTGCTAGCCAACCCTGCCCCATCTATTTGTGAACAAGGCCTGAGAAATTCTAGCTTTCCAGAAGGAGAGAGAACCAGAACGGCCAGTTGGGGGAGCCTGCTGGGGGCCTGAGCCAGCTCTCCGGGCTCCTTTGGGACAATGACAGAGTAGCAGACACACTCCCTCCCCACGACTTCTCCCATCAGTCAAGGCTCCCGCAAGAACCGCAGAGCGTCTGTCTCCCTCAGCGGTGGAGGTGCTGTCTGCCAGCTTCTGTGTCTTAGGAAAAGCTGACTGAACCTGCAGCCATGTCTGCCGGTGTGAGATGGTCACACATCACACATCACACGCACTGCACACATTGCACACCTGCTGTGTGGGGCACAGACCCGCACAGGTCTGTAGCTCATGCTATCAACACACCACGGATTGTTTTCCTAGGACATCTGATTTCCTGGGCAAATGAATACAAGGATTTCATTCTCCCTCCTGGAACTATTATTAAAAAGTTGTGAATATTAATGTGACAGTAACTGAAACTATTTTTGATATTTATATATTAGTTCCTTACACGTAGATAAAATCATCATTTTTCTTTTTCATATTACTGTTTTACTCTTAAAGAATGATACCGTGTCCTGAAGTGTGCCAGGCCCAGAGCTCTGGACACACAGGGCTCTGGGCATGCTCATCCTGAAGTGTGCCAGGCCCAGAGCCCCTGACACACCCAGCTCTGGGCACGCTCGTCCTGAAGTGGGCTTCTGCACTCTGCACGACAGCTCTGGCCGTCGCAGGCGAATGAAGCTCTTCAGAAAGATTCCTCAACACCAAGCTGCCAGCGCCGGTCCCAGCTGGGTTGCTCGGCCTCCATGGCTCAGCCAGGCCACAGGCAAGCTTTCTCTGGATGGACCGGCCAGGAAGCCCTCCCTGGGCAGTCTGGCCCATGCGCTATTCTAAGAGGCCTCCCTTTGCATTTGCTTCTGTGGTGTTCCCGGTGATGTTTCTCGGAGGCCACCGCTCCGAGGGTACTCCGGAATGATCCCTGCTGTGGAGCCCGCAAGTCTGGAGCCCTGGGCATCACCAGGGCTCTTGGGGTCCTGGCCCTCTCGATGTGTCCATCGGGCCATGACAGGACCTATAGTTGTAAAGCAAATGTCCCGTCTTCCCCTTCCATTTGTTTCTCTGCTGCTACAGTCTGTGAAGCAATCTCTCTAATTACCACCTCTCAGGCTGGCCTCTCTGCCAGTGGCCTACCAGTGATACGAGAATAATCATAGGCTCACTATTCATTCCAAATGTTCACCTTTTGTTTTATTTTAAGCTGAAGTTCTATAAAACTCAGTACTCACAATTCTAAGAGGTATTTGCTCAAAATATCAAAGAATTCACTATTGGTGTTCCAACGGGATGTCAAGTTATAATCTAAGTAGCCTAACACAGACGACACCATCAGAAATTTTTTCCCCAGGAAGAAGAAAAACACAATATTCTCATGAGAAACAAAGTGAACTCATACTTTTTAACACATTTCCCCATGAGTGCAAATCTGAAACGTTTGAACAGATGCAGCGGATGATGCCTCTTATCACCTTGATGGCAAATGCAGAATAAATTTTCACAGGGCTGCTTCTGTTAATGGCCCTGGTAAATGCTGAGGTTATGGTGAAAGGCTGCTGAGAAAAGGAGAATTTGTGCAGCGATGAGCTAATAGGTCACTGCCCTTCTGATACTGAAATTTACAGGGTCCTGACTGTTTATCTTACGTTTGCAAACTCCCACACACTGTCCTAAATCATACCTCGTGGCCTTGTTGGTAAGGTAGGGAGCATTTTAGAAAACCACAGAGCAGCAAGCCATGGCTGAGGTAACTGAAGAAGAATGGAGACAAAGAGGTGTGGAGACAAATGGCCAAGGGAACCGGGGAAGAATCGTGGATGAAATTCCAAGGAATGCCAGGGAAAGGGCGTCTCCAAGAGCACAGAGGGGGAATTGCCTCCCAAGAAATGTTCTCTCTGCCCTAGAACAAGAGAGCATGCATAGCAATTCCTAGACTAAGCTGGGGGCAGACTTGGATGGTGGATGAGGCTGGAAACGTAAGCTCAGAGGATGGGAAACCATGGGAAATGCTCCGACTTTCTGGTTTGGTTGTTCATTGTCTCCTGAGCTAGGGGACAGGAAATGTCAATTCTTGGTTTTGTTCTCTCTCAAAAAGATATTTTATTTGGCATATATATATATATGCATATATATATATATATATATATATATAATGTAATGCCATGATCACATTGGATAGGGTTTTCTAAAGTGTTACAGTTTAGAGAAGACTCTGTATTAGAACAGTTATTTCTATCCTGATTTTTGTTGCGATGTGAGCTTTGTGAGTTCAGGGGTGCTGTGCCCTGTATGTTTAAATGTCTGCAATCTTGGAAGATCTTTCGCCCATGGTAGTGCAAACCTGTTGTGTTAACTCATGCTGTGCCCTCTCTCCAAGACTGAACCCCAAGTGTTCCACCCTTGGATCTCTGTCATGTACCTACACCTCATTCTGTTTCCACCTCTCATTTTATGTAAGCATTTCAGGGGATTGCTCTAATAACAGGGTTCTTAATTTTGCATCCTCTAGCTCACAATACTATGTCAAAGGATCGAATTGCTTTTCAACAGTATTCTGAGAAGATGTTTAGAACGTCAATAGTCTCTATCATTGTCCTGCTTATATTTATTTTCATCGTACTTTCATCAAAGTAGGCAAAACGTTTCCATTGAGTTGCCAAGTTGTGATTTCTGAAGTCCTTAGTTCAGTGTTTGAATATTGTTTATGGGTGAAGTAGGCATTCAGTTCTAGGGTCCTTGTGTAAAAAGTAATACAAATATTGTATCAGTCAGATTCTATAGAAAACAAAAGGTACACACAAGTTTGACCAACTCTGTCTGGAAGATCTGAACTGGGTGTGGTAAATCTGGGAATTGCATCAAGTGTAATAACAGCATCACCACCTTGTGGGGGCCATTACTAGGTACTTTGTAGCTCTTCTTCAGAATAAGCTACTTTTGGAAGCAGAGCAAAATGGCAGTCTGGCTTTATATCCCTAGAGCCAATACCTGGGCCACACCTACCCTGGGTTACCTGCAGCTTGTATGTGAGTGTATGGGTGTGTCTGGGCTGGGCTGGTCTCACGGCATGGCGTGTGTGTCTAGGCTGGTCTAGCCGGGGCTGGGCTGCTCTCATGGCATGGCGTGTGTGTCTAGGCTGGTCTAGCCGGGGCTGGGCTGGTCTCACGGCATGGCGTGTGTGTCTAGGCTGGTCTAGCCGGGGCTGGGCTGGTCTCACGGCATGGCGTGTGTGTCTAGGCTGGTCTAGCCTCTTAGGGTGCATGTCTTTCTCCAGGGGCGTCTTTGGCGAGGAGAATCCCCTCTGTCCGGCTACACTTTTCTTAGACTTGTGCTTAAATCAGAAGCCTTGCATGTCGTCCTCCGTTCTCCCGTTGTGCTCGCCCTGAGTCAGACCCGTACCAGATGCTGGCCTCTACCCACTGACCCCCGCAGAGGTGCCGCGTCAACCTCCCGCCCCTCCAACTCCATGATGCCCAGCCTACCTCCCAGAGCTCAAGCGGCATCCTCACGGCTCTAAGGGAGGAAGCCATTTTGTGAAGGGCTGGGGGCGTCAGAGCCAAAGCCCTCAGTGAGGAGGGGTTCAGGACAAATGACAGGGACACGGTGACTCGAGCGCCGATGTCCCCAGCCTGGTGACTCGAGCGCCGATGTCCCCAGCCTGGTGACTAGAGCGCCGATGTCCCCAGCCTGGTGAAGGCCTCTTTTTGGGAACCTTAGTGACAGGAGCTGTGCTCCCCTCCGTGCGGGCTGGGCCTCTGGATCTCGAACCAGACACAATATGATCTGAGGGCCAGCGAGGGCCGGAAGCTCCGGGCTGTCCCCTGACGACTCTGCTAGATCAGAGCAGACGTGATTTCTTCATTGGCTATCTCTGAGACTCAACAAATTTTGAGTGCAAGTACTCAGGTACTTCCTCTGAGTAATGAAGGCAAAACAATTCTGGTTCGTTTTATTTCTGTTATTATTAAAAGCATATTAAACTCATACTTTGTGCTGAGTATTTGATGATAAGGAAAAAATATTGATGGTACTCACAATGTAATAGAAAAAGAAAAGGCACAGGCAAAGTACACAGTGCATGTTCTCATTTGCTTCCTGGATGCCTTCTTATGCAAAAGAGATGGACATCTACACAGATGCATGTCTTGGTGTTAAGGATTTGGGTGTCAGAGTCCAGACATCCAATACAGTTGTATAAAAATAGAATTTTGGCTCCTGAGTGGGGGGAGAGAGAGATGTTAGCCATGATGGATCCATTTTGCGTGTGTGGGTTGTTAGTCAAGGCAAAGAGCAAGCTGTAGAGTTCGGTGGCAATTTGAATGCTGGCGGCGTGACTGAATGGTCTGTTCCCCTCGACCTTCACACAGCTCCTGAGCACTGACTTCTCTCTCTTAAACATGTCTACTTGAGACAGATGGGGGCTTTCTCTCATCTGTGGATATGAGCAGCCGGCTATGCTGCAGTAAGTATGTAGTGTGTGTGTGTGACTGTATACTGACACACAGATATAGATATATAGTGGAGTTGGTGCTGTCATGCAGATTAGCGCTGAGGCACTGAAGGGGGGTTTGTTACCTGGCAACCGAGCCTAGTACGAGGTGACAATGGGCAGCGTGGGAGGTCAGGTGTGTGGCTCTGCCTGCCCCAAGGCCCAAGGAGCCCGGGAAGGAAAACATGGTGCATTCTGGGAGTGGCAGGTGGCGCACAAAGACAGACGCGCACACAGTGGGTCGTGTGGAAGCTCCTGATGTCAGACTGGTAAAATCAGCCAGCTTGGAGCACACAAAAGCAAAGAACAACAACGTTTACATAGCAAAGATACACAGAAGAAAATTAGAGGAAGAGTCACTGGGCCCAAGTGGTACAGCGCTCGCCTTGAGCTGAAGAGCTGGGGACAGTGCCCAGGCCCAGAGTTCAAGCCCCATGACTGACAGGAAAATAAAAAAGGAAAAATTAGAAGTAAAAATGGCTGTGGTCAAATTCATAAATTAGATGAATGAGAAAACTGGCCCAGGGTGTGATGGAAATGTGTCAGGCTCCGCAGGAAGTTCGTGAATGGGGTCCCAGGAGTTAGCTCTTGTCTGGACGTGGGGAGGAAAAGGCTGAGTCGGGCTGGGGACTGAATGCTGAATGTAAATAAGTCCTAAGAGAAGAGGCACACCTTGTTAGAAGTTACGTGTTAAGGCAAGGCCAATGCACGGCACGAAGGGGGAAACGTCCTCAGAGGTGCCACGGAGGCTGCACTGTGGATAGGACGTTAGAGCCCCGAATGGCGGGACCCAGTCCCCCCGAGTCCCCGCCCCGCCGGTCACGCGCACAGCCCACACTGTACCGAATGGTGGGACCCAGTCCCCCCCGAGTCCCCGCCCCGCCGGTCACGCGCACAGCCCACACTGTACCGAATGGCGGGCCCCAGTCCCCCCCAGTCCCCGCCCCGCCGGTCACACGCACAGCCCACACTGTACCCAGCGAGGACCGGTGGAGGACACACTTGTGGGGGCCCCTCACAAGACAGACGTTCCACAGTCCAGGGACTTGAATTGGGAATTGAAGCGAATATCTTAGGCGTTTAATTTAGGAGAAGATACAGCGTCTGAATCTTTAACTTTACCTGAGAATTTAATAAGAGGGAACCACATCCAAATTTGAGGCCTCTCTATTTTGGCATTCTATTATTGAAGTATCATTTTTAAATTTCATCTTAGTTTCTGATTGGCTCTCTTGGACGATGTGACGGGCATACTTTTTAATTAGAAGTAGGATGGAGAGGAAAATTTTAACCCTGGCACAGAATGATTTAATTAATTTCCTCTCCTGACATCTTTCAGAATGAGAATGCTGAGATGATTGCAGGGTCGATCGAGACACACTGTCATTTCCTTCCTCTGGCCGGCCGCAGAACTGTCACCCACGGTTATTGCAAGAGGAAAGAGCTAGCACACCGTCCTCGCTCGCGCTCTCCCTGGGGACTCCTTCCTCCCACCAGAGAGTCAGGTGCCCTGATTAGTTTACGGCCTGAAACATACTAAGGCATCTGCTTCTCGCGTGCTTATCTGGGGACGGAGGGCTGCCTGTGATTCTGGGTCCAATGTGCTGAGGCTAGTTATGCAGAAGTATGAGATTTTTTTCCCAACAAAAATCTGACATTTGTATCTTCACAGATTTACCTTTCCTTATTTATTAAATTCTGTTTATTATTTTTAAAAGGCTTAGTTGCTACAGGAGGAGGGATGCTGCTAGTGAGTCTCTTGTGCCCCCCACCCCCAAAATTAAACACCAAAATACTTTAAAAGCTGTTAGAAAGCGTGGCGGTAAAGCTGAAGAAATAAGATCGGATATTCACTTTTGCTGTATTATATTCTTTTGCCTCCAGCTCAAGAATCCAAGGTAAAATACCCAGCGTTCAATGAACCTGCTTGCAGAGTCAAGTGGACCCCAGAAACAATCACTTTTCAGTCAGCACACGCGAGACACATCATGATGGTGGTAACCTCTTAATATTTTATACTCTGTAATGTCTGTGTGACCGACACGAGGGTGGTGGCCGCACACTGGGCACGAGAAAACGTGTCACTGAGCATGGAGGACAGGGGCTGAGCCGCAGGCCGGGACTGAAGTGGAGAGCACACAGCGTCCTTCAGACGTCCTTCAGAAAGACTTGTGAGTGTGCAAGTTGGAAAAACCCCTGCTCAATCAGAAACGGCCCTCTCCTCATTCAAAACCCATGATGTGGGGGGTGGCGGTGGGGGATTGGAAGGGGTGGGAAGGGGAAACAAAGGAGGAGGCAACAATGCTTGATAAGAAATGTACTCGTTATCTTGCTCATGTAATTGTAACCCCTCTGTACAGTATTTTTACAATTTAAAAAAACCCCATGATGTGCAAAGGGAGCGTTCATGTTCAGTGGGTGTGGGGTGCATCCACAGCATTTAAATGGAGACCTTGAGAGTCAGGGTGCCGGCAGCTCCCCACCCGATTCAGTTAGGAAGAAATCTTAGATTTCACGTATTTCCCATAAAGATTGGAGGGAGCTGTTTTGTTCCCTTTGCATTTCATAAATCTGGCAATGTGCAGATGTGCATAAAATGCCGCTGATGAAACTGCCATACGTTGTTCTAAAATTATCTGTGAATCTCACTCCACGGAGATCTTGAGTCAGGATTCCAGGGCTGCGGCCTCCCACCGTGGATGGAAAGTGGTGGAGAAGAAGGCGCAGGAAATTCTCATCAACTTTGAGACTCGCCGGGTAGGAAGTGCCCTTACTAATACGTAAGATCCCTGAGCAGGATCGCCACCGTGCAAATGTCCAGAGAAACCGGTTCCCACAGCCGTCCACCACTCAAGCGCAGTCCCATCTCCAGGGTGGCCCTCAACACATGAGCGTGCTTGAACAATTCCCACAATGACAGGAACATTGGAGGTGCATTTCCCTACGAGCTAGCAAACACGGATGCTCAAACCACACCATGCATGCCTTGTACACATTTAAAAAGCAACATAAAGAGACACTTCATAGATTTCATCTATGACATGATTAACACGATTTTGCTGTTTCCGCAGTGTGAATGTCCAATTTGCTTTCTCTCCCAGTCGCGGGTCGCATTAGGTCCTGGGTTCATTGTTCCTACAGACAGCCTGCCCCACGGGCGCGTTTGCTCCCCACGTCAGCTCGCTAATGTCAGATGCGGCTCCATCATGATTTCGGTTAATATCGGTGAGGATTTCCCGGACGCAGTCAGCCAGGATTTCCCTCATGATCTATGGAGAGTGGCGGGATTTCCGTGTCTGCAGAGCGCACGCGTGGTGTACAACGTGTGTGAGCTGTGTTCTGTGTGGGCGGCGATGCGTGGCGGGGCAGAGAGCGGGGCACGGGGCGCAGAGCGGGGCACGGGGCGCAGAGCGGGGCACGGGGCGCAGAGCGGGGCACGGGG
>NW_012267226.1:25304686-25309432 GCF_000151885.1 Dipodomys ordii
AGAGCGGGGCACGGGCGCCGACGCCACGGGCCTGCGTGGCGGGCGCAGACCCCAGGGCTCGTTGGTGATCAGGCTCTGCGAGCAGCCACAGATCCCCATGCGTGAGCTCACCGTGGAGACGCACACCCGCTGTTGGAACGCTGCCTGCTTTGCTCCACCCTTTGCTGTCATCAGAGCATGACGCACGCACCGGTGGTCAGTTTGTGTCTAGGATGCTCCCAGGTGCGTGTTGTAATCTTTTGATCATTATTAGACAGTTTTTATTACTGGTTTTTTTAATATAAAAATGAAGTTTTGGGGAAAAGGCAGTAATTTGAAAAATTAAATTATTCCACTTCGCTTCCTTTGTCGCGGTACGGCACTCAGGCCCTCTCTCCCACGCACCTTTTCAAATTTATTTTTAAATCTTAAGCTAGTGCTCTACGTCTGGCTTTTTGATGGTTAACTAGATATCAGATCTGTCTGTCTGGGCTGGCTTTGAACTGAGATTGTGGATGTGAGCCACCAGTGCCCAGCAACTGAACATTTTTCTTACAGCTCTGCTAGTAAGCTGACTATACATTTCAGCCTTTGTTTGCTGTGATAAAGATTGCAAAATATCGAGTTTCATGCACAGACTTGTTTGTTCGTTCATGTGTTTTTATTTTACTAGGGTGAAAATTCCCAGCAGCACCAACGCTGTCTATCTGGGCAGTGCAGTCTCTGTAATCAGTTAGACGGCTTATTATTTAGATTAGAAGATACTATATTTCACAGAATTTATCATGTTCCATGTGGATGAAAACATAAGGGGCATCACTAGAGCAGAAATGCATGATGATGATAAATTATAGATACCCCTGACTATTTCCTATTCAATCATGGCTTCGTCTACTTGTTAAGTTAGTCTATATATTCACTAATTATATCCGAAGCACAATTCTGAGAGCAAAGAATAGACAAACTTTCCTGAATGTCTCAGGCAATAAAACTATCTTTTTTGTTTTGGTGGAGAGAGTCAGGCACAAACAAGTAGAGCTGGAAATGGAGAAGGAGAGGGAGGAGTGTGGAAGTAACTTGGGGCAATTTTCTCCCTTTGAGTGGAATAGAAGTGTTGGAAAATTATTTTTGGTAAGGTTTCTAGCAGAATCCATCTGAGTAGTCTCCGAGGAGGCAGTGGAGGCAAAAGACTGTGGAAATCTGCTTCCCACACGGGAACAGTGGGAACAGTTGAGAGACGGGCGTGGAGTGAGAGGAATGAGTCAGGTAATACCATATGTTGTTTGTTTTTAAGAGTTTGCTTTCATCTGAGCAGCTAGAACAATGCACAATTTCCAGATCAGGGGGAGGTATGGAGAGAGGAGGTCTGGGGCCAGGGTAAGGAAGGACAGAAGTTGTCTGATATGAGCTTTGAAAAGTCTGTACACCAGACCCATGGAGTGTGACGTAGACCTGTGGGGTGTGATGTAGACTTGTGGGGTGTGATGTTGACCTGTGGGGTGTGATGATGTAGAGTTGTGGGGTGTGATGTAGACCTGTGGGGTGTGATGTAGACCTGTGGGGTGTGATAATGTAGAGCTGTGGGGTGTGATGATGTAGACCTGTGGGGTGTGATAATGTAGACCTGTGGGGTGTGATGTAGACCTGTGGGGTGTGATGTTGACCTGTGGGGTGTGATGTTGTAGACCTGTGGGGTGTGATAATGTAGACCTGTGGGGTGTGATAATGTTGTTGACCTGTGGGGTGTGATGTTGTAGACCTGTGGGGTGTGATGTTGACCTGTGGGGTGTGATGTTGACCTGTGGGGTGTGATGTAGACCTGTGGGGTGTGATGATGTAGAGCTGTGGGGTGTGATGTTGACCTGTGGGGTGTAATGTAGACCCGTGGGGTGTGATGTAGACCTGTGGGTGTGATGCTGTAGACCTGTGGGGGGGTATGATGCTGTAGACTCGTGGTGTATGATGTACAGTCGTGGGGTGTGTGACGCTGTAGTCCCGTGGGGTTGGTGCTGTCGACTTGTGTTGCTGCGGGGCGCGCACATTTCCCTTCCAGCCACATGTTAAGTCTGAGACGGAAATAAAACCATGTAATGCTTTTGCAATATTCCAAGGCTGGAGCACCGGCCCGGCCGCGGCCCTCTGTTCTAATGACCTCAAGAATCTCTATCGGCTCACCAGTCTGCAAGTCAGAGCCCGACTTCGCTTCCCGTGCTCCTCAGTGGAAAAGTGAGATAATCAGTCTAAGGGTGCTTCTTGCTAAAGGGTGGCATTTATTATTTTAAGTAATTTGCAATTTGTGCTACCAGTAAATGTCAGGGTGGCTGGAGAAGTCTGCACGCGCCAAACAGAAAAATCTTTCTGTTACGTGGCTAATTGAGCATGTAACCGAACACAATTATAATGCTTAAAAGAGTGGATTCCACATAAAAATAGATGCAAGGGTTTTTGTTTTTGCTGTTGTTTTAGTTTTCCAGTGCTTAATGTTCGTGAGGCGGGGTACAACACTTTGATGGATACTTGAAGCATGGGAAGCATTCCCACAGGCTGCCTTGTCTGCATATCACACACAGCGTGCATCACACACAGCGTGCATCACACAAAGCATGCATCACGCACAGCGTGCATCACACAGCGTGCATCACGCACAGCGCGCATCACACACAGCGCGCATCACGCACAGCGTGCATCACGCACAGCGTGCATCACCCGCAGCACGCATCACGCACAGTGCGCATCACGCACAGCGTGCATCACACAGAGCACGCATCACGCGCAGCGCGCATCACGCACAGCGCACATCACGCACAGCGCGCATCACACAGAGCGTGCATCACACGCAGCATGCATCACACAGAGCGTGCATCACATACACAGCATGCATCACACGCAGCGCGCATCACCCGCAGCGCGCATCACCCGCAGCGTGCATCACACAGCGTGCATCAAACGCAGCGCGCATCACGAGCAGCGCGCATCACACGCAGCATGCATCACGCACAGCGTGCATCACGCACAGCGTGCATCACACACAGCGTGCATCACACAGCGTGCATCACACACAGCGCGCGTCACCCGCAGCGTGCGTCACACACAGCGTGCATCACACACAGTGTGCATCACACACAGCGTGCATCACACAGCGTGTATCACACAGCATGCATCACACAGAGCGTGCATCACACAGAGTGTGCATCACACACAGCGTGTATCACACAGAGAGTGCATCACACACAGCGTGCATCACACAGAGCGTGCATCACGCGCAGCGCACATCACACGCAGCGCGTATCACGCGCAGCGTGCATCACGCGCAACGTGTATTACACAGAGCGTGCATCACACACAGCGTGCATCACACACAGCGTGTATCACACACAGCCTGCATCACACACAGCCTGCATCACACAGAGCGTGCATCACACACAGCATGCATCACACACAGCATGCATCACACACGGCGTGCATCACCCGCGGCGTGCATCACGCGCGGCGTGCATCACGCGCGGCGTGCATCACGCGCGGCGTGCATCACGCGCGGCGTGCATCACGCGCGGCGTGCATCACGCACAGCGCGCATCACACACAGCATGTACCATCACATGTACATCACACAGCGTGTAAAACCTTGTGATCTCTTCTTCCCTGGCCTTTGGTGAGGTTCCCTGCACCCAGCTGGCTGAGTGAAAGCATGGTGGCTCACCACAATGCCGAACAGCAGAGGAGCGTGGCACTGGCAGTAAAGCAGAGATACCGTCCGCACAAAACTTGGCCTTGCCTTTCTCGCGGAGGAAACGCTCGTCCCCCTCCGCGGTAGCCTGCTCCTTTTTATTGCTAGTGACTAGAATTTTACTTCAATGTATAGAACCCTTAAATCACTACACTAATGATATCGCGTGATTCTATACATATTAAAGCTTTCCTCCTGTGTGGTTACTTAGAAAGAGGAGAAACAGGAAAACCGAATGGAGACAGGATATTGCTGGAAGTGGGGGGGGGGGCACTCCTAGCTGACCCATCCCCGGCTGGAAAGATTCGCTTTCTTCATTGCTCAGTAAACCTGCATATGGAGTTATCTTACAAGAGCCGTTTTCCTTCTGTCAGATGCAGGGGAACAGAGGGGCTGTGCGCACACAGCTGGTTTCCATCTGACTCAAGAGGCAGCCTGTGCCTGGGCCTGTGGCCGGCGAGGGCTGGGCCCGGAGGCCGCGCTTGCAGCCTGGGAGCCACCCACGGCTGTTCTCACGCTCAGGCGCACGGAAGAGTGCTGCGCCGAATGGCAGACCACTGGTGCCGAAGTACTGGCGCGGCTGTGTCTTAAAATCAATGTCTTTGAATCATTCCCTGATCAAATGTAAACAGCCTTCTCTGAAATCGGAGATCGTCAGAGGCAATCTTTTGAAGACTGAGTTTTACCATATTATGAAGGGCTACATTGGCTCCACTAACTTATAAGTGAAGAAAATAGAGTAAATCACGTCTATGCTGAAAACACAGACGGTGTGTATCGCTAGAGGCTGAACACCCTAAATCTTGCTTATAACAAAATCACCTTTGGTGCTTCAAAGGTGATGTTGAGATTTTTAAGTCTCTAATTTGATCTGGGAAATGAACCCTGAGTTGTCTGTGTCATGAGTTGCTGGTGTCTTCCACCTCCCACTGCATCCTCCCCCCTCCTCACTGCATCCTCCCCCTCCCCACCGCGTCCTCACCTCCCACTGCGTCCTCCCCCCTCCTCACTGCATCCTCCCCCCTCCTCACTGCGTCCTC
>NW_012267226.1:25309735-25312577 GCF_000151885.1 Dipodomys ordii
CCACGTTCCCACCTCCCCACCACGTCCTCATCCACCTCCCCACCGCGTCCTCATCCACCTCCCCACCACGTCCTCATCCACCTCCCCACCGCGTCCTCATCCACCTCTCCACCGCGTCCTCATCCACCTCCCCACCGCGTCCTCATCCACCTCCCCACCGCCTTGTGGGAGGGGTTTACCTGGGTGCGAACTTTTTTTGTTTTGTATGTTTTTGGCTGTGAGCTGATCAACTGCACATCAAGGCAAAGCCTCAAACAGCCTACAGAGACTATCAGTAAAACTGTCCCCCGTGTTACAGAAAGAGTGAACAAAGAAGAGGTTCTCAGGATCACAGTAGAGTGCTGGTATGTAGGACCTGGGCATGGATCACGGATGGCGTCGCTGTGGGATGGGCACCAGCAATCGGAGAGGAGCGCACACCCATCCCCCCCCCCCGCCCTGGGCAGGCCACTGGCTCACCGCCGGCATTCACCACAGATGAGGTGTGCCTTTAAGTCGCACCTCATAATTTACTTTCATTCTGAAAGTAGAGAATGCTAAATAATACGGCAGAGGCATGTTCCACTAGGAAAACTGTGCTGACAGTAGGAGGCAGAAAACTTGCCCTTAGATGTTGTGAAAATAAAATTCTTCTTTGTGGGCAGCTGCCTTCCAGGGAGAGCTAGTTCCACCCCTCTGTCCCCCCCCCCCCGCCACGCAGACAAGGCTGAGCCGGAGCGTCTCCTCCAGGCCTGTAGGGCCTGCCCGGAGCCCCTCAGAGAGCCTCCACACACACACACACACACACACAAGGCTGAGCCAGAGCGGCTCCTCCAGGCCTGCAGGCTGAGCCGGAGCGTCTCCTCCAGGCCTGCAGGGCTTGTCCGGAGCCCCTCAGAGAGCCTGCTGCTACCATTGCTCTCCTCCACGACCCCCACAAGTCTCCGTCAATCGTCACTCACCGCCACGCTCCTCACAACTGTCTTTAAACATGACAGTGTAAGCAAAGTGAACAAACTCCCAAAGCAAACACCCTTCCAGAACCCAGAATGCAGAGCCCGGCAAGGCATGCAGTGCACCCATTCCACAGGGCAGCTCGGGTCGTTTTTGCTTCAGAAACTGTCCCTGGCATCCCCAGGCCTTAATCTGAGTATTTGCTGTATTTTAGAATCAGCGAGGCGTACGGAGAGATATAAAGATTGTCACACGACCTGGAGAGCCATTTTCCATTTAGATTAAGTTAAGCCATGTTGCTTCCTAACATATGAAATAATTAATTGAACTTGACTCTTTGGCATGAAGTATTGAAATATGCATGGGAAAACTCCGAGCAAACTTTTTCATTTATAATGCCACTAATGGCCTATAATCAAAGCACAACGAGTTAGCTCAATAAGGAGCTATTAGCCTGTTTGTCTGAGATCTAAACAAAGAATAATGTAATTGCCAGGGTTTCTTTTCTACTGAAGATAGTGCCCAGGCGTTTTTTCTTCATCAGAGCCAATCACTGTAGACAGTCAGTCTGACCAAAGAGCATTAAAAAGATTTCTCCTCCATCATAAGGGCTTTTAAAAAATTTGCCTGCATTATATTAAATACTCTTTAATCCCTCTTATTCAATTTGTCTGGGAAAGTTGTGGCCCTACATCACCAGTGGACATTTCAGAAGAAACTAGAAACTCACTGTGCCCTGTGGAAGGGCAGAGGAAGAGGTGTCAGCCGGTCCGGGTGGGACGTGGTCCCTCCAGGCTCGTTCACTCACCAGAACCGAGTGCTGAGTAGCTGCTGTCGAAGGGTGCTTATTACCAGCACTTTATGCCATCAGAGGGATTTTTTTCTTCCTCTGTCACTAGTCAGTAAAACTCTACTGCCTAATGCTATCAGTTTTGATTTAGCAATAACCTGATTGTTTCCCTTGTCATCTGAGCATTCCAAGGGAAGCTAATAGAAGTGCAGCCTTTAGTCAAATTACAAGGCTTGCAGATGCATCGGGTTTATGTGAAAATACCTACGTAGATGTCCAATGGCAGGAGCTAGCAGAGCCAAAGACTGCAAGGGCTACAGCCTTACCTGCTTTATTTCTGTTTTCTTGTGGATGTTGTGATGTCCACATTGTGATCTTCCTGACATATAGTTAGATAGAAGGAGCGTTGATCGGATTTGGAAATCTAATTGGTTTGGCTAAATCCATGTCCTTCTAGAGAAGTCCAGGGCGGCCACCTCACATAGGGTGAGCCGGAAGAGCCAGGTAGAAGATGGACTGAGCGGACACAGCGCGGGCTCCGGCAGGGGGGCACAGCAAGGGAGAGGCGGGGCCGGGCTGAGGCTCAGGGCTGGGGCTCACCTAGGATGTGGTGATGGCGGGGGAATGAAAGGCCAGCAGGGCCAGCTGGAGAATCTCCCGGAGGAACACGGCCCCCCACACGCCGGGGCTTCAGATCTGTGACACTGGAAGGAAAACACCCTTTTCTATCTCAGAAACCGTTTGAACTAGCATGACAAAGCAGGTTGTAAGGTCTAAGTCCTGTCTGTAGTCGGTCAACTGCTACAATTAGGAGATTAAGGGAGTAGCTCAGAACCATCCCAGCCCCAGCACCGTGCCTGGCAGGGTGACTGGGTGGCGGGTGGTTTTGTCTCAAGGCTCCTCTCAAAATTTGATTCCCTCAGTGTGCGTGGTGTATAGTTCAAAGCCCACAAAGTAAATGACTCATGGAGACAGCAGACAAGACCACAGTGCACCTGCTGCAGACAAGACCACAGCACACCTGCTGCAGACAAGACCACAGTGCACCTGCTGCAGACAAGACCACAGCGTACCTGCTGCAGACAAGACCACAGTGCATCTGCTGCAGACAAGACCACA
>NW_012267226.1:25313157-25313647 GCF_000151885.1 Dipodomys ordii
CTGCTGCAGACAAGACCACAGCACACCTGCTGCAGACAAGACCACAGTGCACCTGCTGCAGACAAGACCACAGTACATCTGCTGCAGACAAGACCACAGTGCATCTGCTGCAGACAAGACCACAGCGCACCTGCTGCAGACAAGACCACAGCACATCTGCTGCAGACAAGACCACAATACATCTGCTGCAGACAAGACCACAGTACACCTGCTGCAGACAAGACCACAGTGCATCTGCTGCAGACAAGACCACAGCGCACCTGCTGCAGACAAAACCACAGTGCACCTGCTGCAGACAAGACCACAGCACACCTGCTGCAGACAAGACCACAGTGCATCTGCTGCAGACAAGACCACAATGCACCTGCTGCAGACAAGACCACAGCACACCTGCTGCAGACAAGACCACAGAACACCTGCTGCAAACAAGACCACAATGCATCTGCTGCAGACAAGACCACAGTGCATCTGCTGCAGACAAGACCACAGT
>NW_012267226.1:25314112-25325640 GCF_000151885.1 Dipodomys ordii
TGCAGACAAGACCACAGTGCATCTGCTGCAGACAAGACCACAGTGCATCTGCTGCAGACAAGACCACAGCACACCTGCTGCAGACAAGACCACAGCACACCTGCTGCAGATAAGACCACAATGCACCTGCTGCAGCCACCGGAGATCTCTGTGCACGTCGCAGATGTGAGCCAGTTGCCCTGACATGCAAAGGCTTTGTCTCAGCCACTGTGCACACGTCTTTAGTCACAGAAAGCCGAGTGGCGCACCGCCCCTCACTGCCCCCACCCAGGGCCGGGCTCCATTTTCACTAGCAGACATCTGGCCGACGCAGCGCAGAGGTTTTTATTTTGCTTTGTTTTAAATTGTTCTCCTGCTTCTTCCACCGAAGGGTGTTCAACACAAAGGAAGTAACTGTAGTGACCAGAAACCCCGTGCTGGCTTGCTCTCTGCTCATAGACTCGACCCAAGCCTCCCCTGGCAGACACGTGCCCAGAGGACCCGTGGCATCCTGCAGGAAGATGGCCTTCTGCTGTCCTGGAGATAGCGTGCCATGGACGCTCTCTCCCTGCTCTCTAAGAGAAACACTAGTGACGTAAGGATGTGGTTACATTAGCTCCTACTGGGGACTCCAGGACAAAGGGGCATGGAGGCCGGACACCTTCTCCATGGGCTACTATTCAGTGACTTTCATTCTAGTTGTCTTCATTCTTTCTGGAGACAGGGCGACCCCCTCGAGCCCAGGCTAGCTTCAAACTTGCATTTCCCCCAGCGCCAACATCACAGTCTGGTGTTGCCAGTGTTTAGAGAAATAAGAGCACAGCATAATCCGTATGTCAATGAACACGAATCAAAACTGCCCATGCTCTTGAATAAAATTCCAGCGTCGCATGCTTCCTTCTCGTGTTGGGAAGAACGAGTTTGCAGGTGTCTGGCAGGAGGAGAGCCTTGCTGTCTCATAATGGAGTTCTCCAGGATTAAAACCGCGGTGACTGGGGTTGTCGGGGTGTATAATGAGCGCGTGCGGCGCGGGGTTTTAAACGACGATGAGCAGTGATGTTCCCAAGCACCTGCAGCACCCGCCTTGTCTCCAGCACTGCTCACTTAAACACAGTGTCTGCCTGGCGTTGGCGGCAGCGATCCCAAACACCTCACTTTCCAGCCTCCGCTGCGTCCCCACGCTTCCTGGGAATGCGTCACCTCCTCGCCCCTCCATCTCTGCGCCTCTCTTGTTGGACTGTTGCGGGCTTCCGACGTGTATGTTGAAGGCTTTGGGAAAGATCAATGTTATCAATAGTTAATCAGCTCCAACTTATTTTTCCCCAAACAGCCTGATTGCACACAGCTCACTCCAGACTGCACGTCCGCGCAGCTACGCCAAGCATTCACCTGCTGACCCGGTTTTTCCTGGGAATAGCACGTTAATACCTTCCGTACGTAGGACTTTTTCACAGTGACTAACTGCATGTTACTTTGCAAGAGTCTCTGAGAATAAGGATGAATCCCTTTGACAGAAAAGGAAACTGAGGCTCAGGTGGTTGAAGGGAACGAATGCCCAAGATCCCTGAAATGGTAACTGAACGAGCCGAGGCCGAAACCCAGGTCCTGTTAGGTGGCATCTGTGTTTCCACAGCAGGAGCCGCACCGGCTCATGAGGTTTCTCTGGGGGCTTCGAGCACTGCTGCATCTCAGAACAAAAAGGAAATTGTTTCTCTGCCTTTTTCTCTGTGATCAAGATCCATCTCCCGGGTCATTTATTTCCCTGAACTTCTAGTTTGCTTCGCCTGGCCAAATGCCGGAGCAGCGTGAGTCTTGTGGCTAGCCGCTGGTGAAGGGTGTGCCTGGGTCAGCAATGCCTAGCACAGTCCCTGGACCGTCACCGCAGCCAGGACCGGCATCAGCCTGGGCAACCTGTGGGCAGAAGCCACAGCACATAGCCGATCTAGGACAATGCACAACCTCTAACGGCAAACACAAGGCTTGCTGTGTCCAAGGCCCGCCCAGCGCCGTCGGCTACCGAGCTTCTGCCTATGGAAAATATCCTGTTGTTATTCATTGTGGAGTGCACGCAGCTCTGCTGGCACAGGTGCATCAAAATGGGATGTTTACGGCACTCTCGTCGCTGTGTGCTTCTTCCACTGAATGCTGCGCGCTGCTCGGTGTGGGAGCCTGCAGGATGAGCCTCAGCCCAGCGTTTCAGTCACATCGTCCAACAGCAGCCTCTCCGTCGCCACATACCACTCCAAACACGCAGAGTGCTAGAGAATAAACTGTTCACCAACAAGAAGCGTTCATGTCTGACGTGCACAACGGGAGGCTCTATTTACGGTTCAGTCAGACCTCTCTGGGAGGAGCTGGTTTGAGGCCGATTCAGTCAGGGTGGCTGGTTTCAGGCATGCTGCATTGCTTCCACACACACAATCCTTGCTGTACGTGATTTTCACGTGCATCGTGCCTAACTCAGAAGGGAGGGCGGAGCCGTGGTGTTTACAAAGGTCTTCCCCGCGCACTTCCAGACTTAGACCTGAATTAAAGCAGGCCAGACAGCCAGGCCCCAAATCGGTGGCAGGAGGAGTATGCTCTGTCTACACTGCACTGTGGAAACGAGGGGAGGGAGAAAGGGAAAGAAGGAGCTCCGTACGCCGTGTTTCTCGGACTTACTGCCTAGCTGCTTTTCAATAATGGATGAGTGAGCGTGGAGATAGTTCTAGTAGTCAAGATCAATTTTGGTGAGGCACACAGCCTGTGAACTTGATCAGTGCAGCTTACAGCACGACTGACGTGAGCTAAGTGTACCCCACTGGGATACAGGCGTGATGACACCTGTCCACGTGTGCACACGTGCCCCGTGCTGGCGTGCACACGCGCCCCGTGCGGGCGTGCACTCGTGCCCCGTGCGGGCGTGCACACGTGCCCCGTGCGGGTGTGCACACACAGGAGTCACAGGGTACTAATTCATAAAAGGTTAAAAACAATAAAGCCAAAACAAATCCGGATGATGGCCCAGAGCACGTGTTCTTTGACCATTTACAACCGTCTAGTGTGGCTGGGGGGGTTTCGAACGCCAGCCGACGTGTTGCGGAGGGGGGGGGGGTCTCTTCTTGCGGCAGAGATCATTTTACCACATCGGCTGAGTGTCCCGTGAAAGAGACGAGAAGTGGGTGTGTGAGTTCCCGCCCAGAACAGCTCCACATAAGGTTTTCTCCACACTCTCGTCTCAGAAGGAGCTGGCTCGCGTGCAGAGGGCTGAGTGTCCAGCTCAGCTAACAGGAAGTATGGAACAGATGAAAATCCTTTGGATTATAAAATCCATAACTCATTGTCTGGTATATATTACTCTCATTACACAATTAAAGTAGCTGAGTAGATCAAGAAAGAAAGCATGCGAAAGTTCATGAAAGGAAAGTTAATCGAAAGATCATGGGAATAATTCATAGATAGCTAGAACGCTGACCTAGAGATTTAAAAAAAATTGACACGTCACCAGTCAGATAAGTGATATTTGAAAGGGTTTCAAGTTCAACCTATTCTGTTTTAGAATAGTCTTTCATTTTGTAATAGCATCCTGCATACCTAAAAGCATTCTTGATTTTTAATTAAAATGAATTAAATTCAGCACTATAAGAAATTCATGACACATTTTCATTCCTTTCTTATCCATCTCACCAGCATCAAGATGTAATTAGACTAACGCTGGTTTTCAATTATAAAGCCAGGCCTAAAAACAATGCGTGCCTATCCCGAATGCCATTTCCAATTAGAAATTCACATTCACATTCATAGACTCACATTCTTTGTTCTCCAAATAGGATCGTTAAGTTTGGGTGCTCATTGATAAGCTGCAGCAGCACAGCCTTTCATTCCGACCTTCGTCATGCAATGCCCCGTGGGGGCCCTGGTGGTGCTGGGCTTTGAGCCTGGGCCTCCCTCTTGTAGGCCAGTGCTCGACCACTTGAGCCACACCCCAGCTCCTGTCACAGGACCACAAGTACTAACAACTCTTGTCTACATTTCCAGTGGTACCAAGTTACAGGTCTTTACCCCAGGGCTACATTTATTAAAGGATTCATTCACTCCCCTCCCTGTAAGTAAGATGGAGAGGCGGTTGCTGGCAAGCACTGTTTTAGGGAAAGATGGCTTCGGGGGTGGCTCTAGGTGCAGGACAACCAGCCTTGACCCAGAGAATCTTCCTTCCCTCCGCCAGGGCACTGGTGCTGGGCAGCGGGAGGTTGTCTTGGCATAAACCCCTCCAGGCCGCCCGGGTTCTGAAGGGTGTGCAGAGAGGCGCCTTTGAACAGCCGAGCAGACAGAGCAGAGGCCGCCATCCCAGCGACCCTCACCAGGAGGGGGGCATGGTGCTAACGGCTGGTGAAAAGCACCTCAACCTTGCATCACCCCTGAATTTCTGCTGTTCTCACTCACACGAATGAATGCCTTCTTACATTTCATAGTAGGGCCCCAACTTGTGTAAATGGTGCCGGCCGACGGAAAGCCCTTGCTTTGTTTCTGCCCTGGTGTCTCATATCCATTAAGCTGTTTTTATGAGTGGAAGAACCCCGGTTCAGTAGGGGAGAGAGTTCCCAGCAGAAATGCAGAGGCCAGCTGCCGATTCTTCTATAAATGCTGTCTATGAATCCAGTCTTTCCCATTCCCTCTACTCCAAATAGGAACGGGTACTCTTCCAGACCTGGCAAAGCTGGACATCTACTGCCACTCACTCAAGACCATGGTAGGACAGGAGAGAATATGAGCACAGTGCAGACAAGTTTTTTTGTTTCTGAAAATATTATTTACATTTTCAGAATGACATGGCCATTCCTCATCCTGAAAAAAGCATGTTTGGGAAAGCAAGAAATAAATAGATTCGAGGTAAGGGGGAAAAAAAGGATAAGTTCTTTCCCTTTTGTCACTCGACTCCATTTCTCATATTTCTGACAGCAATTGTTCCAGGGAACAAATTGATTTTGTCACTCCACGGATTAGGGCCAAACCAGTGGCTACTCGTCACCCATAGAAAGATGTGCAAACATTCTAGCGGAGCCACACAGGTCCCTGAGATCGGCCACTCACCTGCCCGCGGTTCCTACTCTGGAGCCAGTGCCCGGCAGCTTGTTTCCTCAGTGCCTGTAAATGTCTACACATTTGTCCTGAGAAACTTCCATTTCTATGCAGCCAACTCAAGTACCACTCCTGCAAAGATGCCTCTGAGAAAGGACCAAACCCCCTTCCTCCTCAGGACTGTCCTTGCTCTAAGATTCCGTTATTACTCATTGGTGGCTCTCTCTCCTGTGAGCTTCGTGAGACAGATCTCAAAGCATTATTTCTTGATGGAAAGAAGAAGATAAAGATTAAATGAGGCTGGATTTGCTAGTAAATCAAACAATAGGACTTTAGTACACACGTGGATGTATATGCTTGTTCATAGGTTTTGTGACTGTATATGTGCATGAATATTTATCACAAGGAACTAGAGAATAGAAAAGCATTTGTTTTTTTTTTTTTGGTCTGGTCGTGGGGCCTGAACTCTGGGCCTGGGCGCTGTCCCTCAGCTCTTCAGCTCAAGGCTAGCGCTCTACCACTTGAGCCATAGTGCCACTTCCAGCTTTTTTCTTTTTGCTTATGTGGAGCTGAGGAATCGAACCCAGGGCCTCGAGCATGCAAGGCAAGCGTTGTACCACTGAGCCACCTTCCCAGCCCCTAGAAAAGCATTTGTGTAGGTTGTCTCACTCCACCCAAGGCTGGAGAAGAAAAAGTCCACTTAGAAGCCATTTTCACATTGTCAACTGTTCATATCTAAGTAGGTACAAAACAGATCATTTTTTATCTGCAACAGTCAGTTTCTGACTTTTGTAAAAATCACCTCTGCCGATTCTGAGAAAATCAAAACAGAGAAAATTCTTCTGAATTATTTACCCAGTGTCTGCGTACTGCTTCGGTGTGCCATTGTTTCTAGAACTCAAGGTCTATCCGCAGAGAAAGCCTGCAAAAAGCATTCCTGAAGTACAAGGCCAAGAGACTGCTTCTGCCCTTCGAATCTGGGTTGTTCTGACACACTGGTGCATCTAGGCAGGCGGGTCAAGGCAGCTGGGCTTTCTCCTCCCGAAGGCTGAAAGTCTAACTTTTCCAACACCTTGGCGATGTGAACATTCCAGAACAAAGCTGTGTGAGAGGGCATGCTAGCCCACGCTCTCTCAGGTATAGATCTGCTTATAAAATACCCCAACTATGGTACAGCTACCTGATATGTACATCGATATTACTGTAGGGTTCTGATAACCTCATGTGTAATATCCAATTCCTCTGTGACTTGTGTAATATATGTAATGTTTGGGAAGTGATTAGAAAGCTCCACAACCTGGGGAAACAAGATTCTAACCCAATTTGACAACAGATCCTAGCCTGAGTCCATACCTCGTTAACTCAATAGGAGAGAATCCGTTCACCAGCATTTATCTAACCAACACATTGATCTACACAGGGATGTCAGGGTATGACAGCACACATCTTTTAAATTGGTGAGAATCACTAAGCTTTGAAAAGAACCACCAAGCTGTACTTCTCAAGCTACAACACAGTTTACAGTGTGTGTATGTGTAATATGATAAATGTTTGTATATGAAACTATGCAGCTGTTTATTGGATCCTATTTTAGTCAGTCAAATAGGCCATAGTCTTTTTCCCCTAACAAACTAATCCTTAGTGGATGTGATAGTCTCTATTTTATGTCAGCAGTTAACCTACCCCTCTACTCAAAATGAACTTTTCCCCCCCTAACATAGTCAAATTTGGTGAACCATTAGGTAACGTCTCAAACACACACCCATAGAGAGCTCGTTCGGTGGCGGGAGGCCCGGCGTGCTGAGCTGGGGTCGTCAGAGCTTTCCTGCTGCTCTCCAGGGCTACAGAGGGTCGGGCTGTCCCCAGCGCGGGTGTCGCGCGGGTGTGGGGAGAGCCGAGGATGCAGAGAGCTGCTTGTGAAGGCTGTGAGCCTCCATCCACTCCTGACCCCGTCGCTAAGGTTCACAGCTGGGCAACGCCTGTCCGGGCTCCATCATTGTCTCTCGAGCATTCCAAACATGCCCAGACACCTGTGGGTTTGGCTGCGATCGCTGCGAGCCACTTCTCTGTCCTCTCTCTGCCCCCTGCCCCGTACGTCTCGGAGCACAGGGATTGGCTCTGAGGTCACAGCTAATAAACACCGTGAGCACTGAATTCTGTCTTAGCTTCTGCTACCTGGAGCCCAGCCGAGAGCGGCGGGAACAGAAGTCATCTCCGACCATACCACCGGTCTTTGTGTATTGATTTTAGGCTTCAGAAGATTTGCAGAGGCAGTGCAGACTTCTTCTTAAATTATCTATCTGGTTTAACGAAGAAATTAACATTGGTACCAAACTAATTAAATTGCCCAGTCCTTTCAGTAATGTCCTTTTCCAGACTCATGCAAGATTCTACGCTAAATTTCATGTTTCGTTTTTCATCTTTGCCCGAGCTCCACCTTCCCCCCGTTTTGGGGCCTTGACTCTCTCAGGCGTGCGTTTAGGCAGCAGTACTGCTTGAGCTCAGGTTTCAAACGTGGAAAGGGGCCTCCCATGGGAGCCACACTGCCAGCCCTTCTCTGTTCTGGTTGAGATTGGGCCTTGCCTGGATCACGACACCCCGACTCCTGCTTCATTGCAATAGTAGCTTGAACTCTGAGCCTCACACTTCCTCATCATGTTTGATGGCCAGCATTCTACCACTTCAGCCACATCTATAGCCAGCTTTCTGCTGGTTGTTCTGGAGATGGATTCCCAGTGACTTTTCTGCCCCAGTTGGCTTTGGGCTGTGATCCTTTGTATCTTGGCCTCTCGAATAGCTCGGATTACAGGCTTGAGCTGCCAGTGTGCCCGCAGCCCGACCTCGACCCTTCTTAAAAGAAGGTCCAATGCCTCTTCTTACAGAACTCATGATGTACACAGGGTACCAGTGGCTCACGCCTGTCATCCTAGCTACTCAGGAGGCTGAGTTCTGAGGATCTCAGTTCAAAGCCAGCCGGAGCAGGAAAGTCAGTGAGACTCTTATCTACAACGATTAAAAAAAAAAAACACTAGAAAATCAGAAGTGGCACCAAGTGGGCCAAGCAGTAGAGCACTCGCCTTGAGCTGAAGAGCACAGGGACAGCGCCCAAGCCCGGAGTTCAAGCCCCACGACTGACCAAAAAAAAAAAAAAAGAAGTCACCATGTAGTGTGTTCAGGCCTGTCCTCCATGCCCGTGAGGTCTCAGTGTTAGTATTTATTTGATTATTGTAAAGGTGATGTGCAGGGGGTCACAGCCATGTAAGTCAGGGGTGAGGACACTGAACGGCGCCACGCCTTCCCTTGCTCCTTCCCAGTCCCCCCCAAATCGTATAGTTCATTTCCACATAGTGTCTAGTGAGTACCACCACTGCATTTGTTCACCCTTCGTCCCTCCATTTCTGTGCCCTCCACTCTCCCAAAGACAGATAAACAAGACAAGAGGTAAAGAAGACAAAGCAGCAACAAAGAGAAAAAATATCCTCCATTTCTTGGAGTTCCTTTTGATAAATATTCATTTATCTTATCTTATATGATCAGATGCACATAGCTATTGAGCCTTTGTGTTCTCTAAGAGTATCCTCCTTCTGTGTGAATGTCTAAAATCCTGTATCATTTTTCATGTACTATGTATTTTTTTTAACCATCCAGCATGCTTATTTGTAGATTTATAGGCACATAGTTACCACAAATGAGGGAAATCATGCAACCTCTGTTTCTTTGGGTCTGGCCTACTTCACTTAATATAATTTTTCCAAGTCTTTCCATTTCCTTATGAATGGTACACTATCATTCTTTCTGATAGAATTCCCAGATACACACACACACACACACACACACACACACACACACACACACCCTACATTTTCCTCATCCATTCATCTACTGAGGTGCATCTGGGTTAATTCCATATCTTAACTATGGTGAATAATACTGCAATGAACATGGTTGTGCTGGTGGCTTTAATGTGGCCTTGTTTGTTTTCTATTGGATAAAAATGTCCAAGAGTGGGATTTGTGGGTGATAGGGAAGCTCTATGCTTAGTCTTTTTTTTTTAAACCAGTCCTGGGCCTTGAACTCAGGGCCTGGGCGCTGTCCCTCAGCTCTTCAGCTCAAGGCTCGTGCTCTACCACTTGAGCCACATCGCCACTTACGGCTTTTTTTCTTTTTGCTTATGTGGTGCTGGAGAATTGAACCCAGGACCTCATGCATGCAAGGCAAGCGCTCTACCACTGAGCCACCTTCCCAGCTATGTTTAGTCTTTTGAGAACCTCCATACTGCTTTCCAGAGTGGTTGAACAAGTTCACCTCCCACCAACCATACATACAGCAGCATTCTCTTTTGTCTACATCTCAGCCAGAATTGGTTATTGTTAGTTTTCTTAATAATGGCCATCCTAACTGGGGTGATAGAATCTCAATGTTGTTTGATTTGGATTTCTTTTAAGGTCAGAGATGTTGAACATTTCCTCATGTGTGTATTGGATATTCTTCTGAGAAGTCTCTCTTTAAGTCTTTAGCCCATTTATTAATTAGGTAGTTGTTTCTTTGAGGATTTGTTTTTGGGAGGTTTAATTTTTTGAACTCTAAGTATATTTTAGATATGAGGCCCTTGTCTGATGCATAGCTATAGCTAGTTAAGATCTTCTCCCATTCTGTGGGCTTTCTATTTTTCTTGCTATCTCTGTCTTTTGCCCTGCAGAAACTCTTCAGTTTGATGCAATCCCATTTATGCAGTCTTTCTATGATTTGTTGTGATTCTGGATCTTTACTTAGGAAATTTTGACCTGTACCTACCCATTCCTGTAATATTCTCATGATATCTGGCCTTACACTGAGGTCTTTAAGAATTGATTTGTGGTGCAGGATGATATATAAGGATCTAACTTTTCTGCATATGTATAGCCAATTCTGCCGGCACCATTTGTTGAAGAGGCCGTCTTTCTTCGATCCTGTGTTTTTGGCTCCCTTATCAAATATTAGGTTGCTATAGGCCTGTGGGCCCATTCCTGGCTCATTCCTGGGTCATTCTGGGTCATCTGTTCCATTGGTCCTCAGGTCTATTCTTGCATAATTATTTCACGTCACCTCATGGGCTGGAGTGACTGGCCTGGGAAAGGACGATGTATGAGCCTGGGGGCCTGTAGTTCTCCCTTAGCCAAGTGATCTGGGAGCAGCCGTTCAGTGGTGACATCAGAGAAGACAAGGCTACCTCTAGGGATCAGTATACAGCTGGAATGAAGTAGAACATGAGGCTGCATGTGTAGACGCTGCCTTGTGTGGAGAGCGCGGGAGCTGAAGGGCTGAGGCAGCTGGGGTCTGGTTTCGGTTGAGATTCTCTCAAGGTGCCCTGCATGCTAGAGAAGCTGCTCGCAGCAAGTGTGACTACATCCTCAAGGAGGCCGTGTGTGGATTCCCAGATGGCCGGTCCCTGTTGCAGTTGGTTGCAGTAGGAGCCATCCAGCTGCAGAGCCCTTGTTCCTGGCTGGCTGCGGCTGGTGACATGGCCCCGACGTGCGTGTAGTCTGGGGGGTGCTGCCGGGTATCTCAGCGTGCAGCTCCAGGAGTGCAGAGTCGTTTCTGTCACACTGATCTCCTCTCCCTCCTGTCCTGCGCCCTAAACTCTCTCAGGTGCAGCTTCAAAGAGGACTGGGGCGCACAGCCCGTGGTCTTACTGTGTGGGTGTGGACAGTCCCCGCTAACCCACACGGCAAGGCCTTTGCTGTGTGGCCCAGGGCGTGTCCAGGGGCCGACGTTGATGGCCGGGGCAGTGCCCAGGACTTAGTAGGCATTAGGTGAACGCCAGGTCTGCAAGAGAGGGATGCTGGTCACACACACACAGTGTGCCACTGGAACCACACACATCTACCCAGTGCACCTGCCCGAGGCCGCTCCGTCCACCCAGTGCTCCCGCCCCGGGCCGCTCCGTCCACCCAGTGCTCCCGCCCCGGGCCACGCGTGTGTGCCTCCCTCACTGAGCTGCTGCGTCTGCACTGGTGTGCTTGTCTTGACACTGGCTTCGGCCGTGCCGTTCCCCGCACAGGATGGTCATGAGTGGGAGGGAACTGTACCAACAAGGTTGTGCGATCTTAGCACTCGATGTGGTTCACAGGACTAAGAGCTTCTGTCTAACAAGGCCCGGGTCTAACCAGGTCTGTCATTTTATACAACATCTCCCTAATCCATTTATTGCTCAGTCTTCATAACACAAACCATGTGGGTTCAAATTACATTATTTTACTCACTTCATGTTGCTTTTGGGGGGGGATCCGGTCATGGGGCCTGAACTCTGGGCCTGGGCGCTGTCCCTCAGCTCTTCAGCTCAAGGCTAGCCACCTTCCCAGCCCCTCATGTTGCTTTTTTAAAAAATGAGCTGCAGGGGATATGACCAAGCTTCCTGCCTCATAACACGCGGCGCTGACTATGGTCAACACGGTAATTAAACCAGAGGAGCAGCCAGGGGCTGTGTTTGAATGCTGTCCTTCCCCCCATGC
>NW_012267226.1:25327770-25336946 GCF_000151885.1 Dipodomys ordii
CCCTCCTCCCCCTCCTCCTCCTCTTTCTGTCTCTGCCCTCCCTCGTTCTCCTCGGCCTCCCTCTCCCAGGTCCCCTCCCCCCTCTTATCTGTAGAGGACAGGCTGCACGTGGCAGCTCTCACAGCCCTCTGGCCATTCCCTCGTGCCTGCTTTAAAGACTTGTCATCTGAAGTTAAGTATTTCTCTGCAAAGAAACTGGCACATATAGCCTCTAATTATAGACATCAGAAGCCCATTTTGAGGGAGAAAAACATTAAACAGCTTGTTCATAATGCTGCTTCAGATGTGTGTGTCCTGTCACCGTGTTCACCTAGTGTGCATCGTTGGGGTGGCCGAATTAATGACTGGGCTATAAAAACCTTCCCCCCACTGGACTTTCATTTTGTAGAACGAATGTTGAGCTGGGCACTGGTGGCTCACGCCTGTAATTCTAGCTGCTCAGTAGGCTGCGATGTGAGGATGGTGGTCAACACCAGCCTTGTCAGGAAGAGTCCCTTATTCCCAATTAACCACCCCAAAGCCAGAAGTGGCTCAAATGGTGGAGAGCTAGCCTTGAGCAAAATTGCTCAGAGATGGTGCCCAGGCCTTGAGTTCAAGTCCCAGGAAGTGGCACACACACAACCACCACCACCACCACCACAACAAAACCAACTTAATGTTCAGGCTGGGACACTCGGCAGGGCAATCCTGCTTGAGTTATTTAATCTCCATGGAAACTACAGGGGCCCCGGCTCACGTACAGGGAGGGGGGCACAGCGGGCGCGGGGCTCTGTGGGACGGCGCAGCTGTGGTCCGTGCAGAACTGACTCCACAGAGCTCTGAGCCACAGCACCTCCCAGGGCAGGGAAGGAATGAGAGTCTGAGGGGACCAGAGCAGAGGCCAAGGCCTCCCGGAGCAGGGGCCTCCACAGAGCCGTCCAGGCCCACGCCGGAAGCCCTCCCGCAACAAGCCCCTGCCCAGCAGTCTCTGTGCAGGACCCAGGTCACCACGGCCGGCTCGGAGGACGCGTCCCTTCCTTCCTCGTGTCCACACAGCTTTCATTGTCTTCCATTTCTGGAGACAGAAACCCTGGCAAGTCCTAACAACTCACTTGAGCACGCGCTCCGCGGGAGGACTTGCTGTCTGGTGTGCCCGGCAGCACCCGGCACGGCCCCGCCACCCGTGGGTCGCCCGGTCTGCTGTCCGGGAGCTGGTCCTGCACCAGGAGGCTCGGCCGGGGCTTGGGGATGGAGGGTGAGGGGTGAGCCGCTGCCGCTGCAGAGTCTGAAATACTTTTGAGTGAAAATTATCTTCTCCTTCGGGGCATTTTGAGTCTATCTCACCAAACGACTCCTGAGGTGGGACCGGCGGCACGGAGCAGGCTTGCCCTTTTGTGGGTCAGCGTCTTGTCATCAGTGAATCGCCTGCTCTGTGTGCATCCTATTTCCTGTGGAAGCCCTGGCAATCAGCCAATGGTAATATACACATATGTGTGCAAGGAGAAAGATCCCAACGGTGACTGGATGAACTGAGGGTAAGCACTAAGTTTAGCTCAAGGGTGGTCCTGGCACTCTCCTTGCCTGGACAGTGAGATTTGGGGTGGGGTGTCATTTTGCGGCTGCTGGCTCTCACATGGCTTATAAAGTGGGGTTCGTGCATGAGCCTCGGGGTTTCCGCAGCCTTTCCCTCTCGCACCCTGCGGCTTCTATTCTGTACCTGCATTGTCTCCACAGTGTGCCTTTCCTTTGCTTTGTTTTCCCTTAATAGCATCTTCTTCCTTCTGAAGACACTGCTGCTTTATCCCCACAAAGGCTACCTGTAATGTCATGCTTTATGGGCCAATAAAATGTGACAATAAACACATGACCACAGTCAGGGAGAAGTTTCCCAGTGGCAGCGTTGCACACTTCACCTGTGTGAGTTGCCACGAGGTCGTGTGATTCCACCCAAAGCACCTGGCAAAGCACAGTGAATGATTGTGTTGATGACTGTCCCAGACGCATGCTCAGAACGGGCTTCCCTGCTGTGATGTGTGTTGGCATGATGAGCGTTCACAGCCTTGCAGTGGTCATGGAATTTGCTGGATTCCTGCTCACAGATTTTCACATAAAAACTATTTTAAGGCCTCTCTGTGGCGGCCCTTGGGAATTCATTACCAGCCCGGCGCAGCTCCGGCACGGATCGATGGCTGCTTTGCTGACCTTTCTCGGGTTGTCTGCTCTGATTGAAGCATTGACAGTACACCGTGCCCTCCCCATTTCAACTCTGCTCCACACTTCTCTTTAAAAAGGGTATGGTCCCTTTGTCAATAGACACTGTCAGAAAACACGCTGGATGGCTTTGTGTTCATTCCTCTGCTTTTTTCCATAGCAACAAACAGCATGTGAGGCTCCCAATAGACAAGGCCATAGAGAATGTAACAGAGACAGAAATGTGTGTGTGGTGCCACACACAGGCAACAGTATCTGAAACCTCAGGGCAATATGGACTCACACAACAAATTAGCCAGCCAGCATGACCAGGAAGAACTTCAGTTCCAAAGTTCCCAAAGCTATGCTTGCTGTCCATGCAACACCATATCTAACAGGATGAGAATTTGCTAATAGATCAGTGTTAATATACGATGTATAAATATTAATAATGTATATTTATTATACAGTTGTCACGTGGAGACTGAAGCCAGATGGGGGGAATGGGGAGGGAGGGCCGGGGGGAGGAAGGCCGGGGGGAGGAGAGGGGAGGAGGGCAGGGCATGCTTCCCACAGGCTGGGCAGGAGCCCAGGCTGCTTACGGAAGAGACAAACCAGTGCTGGGCACACCTGTATTGACTGTGAGTTCCAGAACACCTCCACATGCCTCCTCTGCTCAGCCTCACAGAGCGGACCTGGCTGTGCGTCAGAATCCATCTGGGCTCCCACTTGGAACACACTGGAATGTACCAGTCCACACCGGAGTACACAGGTCCACGCCAGAATACACAGGTTTGCCACACCGGAATACACAGGTCCACACCAGAATACACAGGTCCACACCGGAATACACCGGTCCACACCAGAATACACAGGTCCACACCAGAATACACAGGTCCACACCGGAATACCCAGGTCCACACCAGAATACACAGGTCCACACCAGAATACAAGGTCCACACCGGAATACACAGGTCCACACCGGAATACACAGGTCCACACCGGAATACACAGGTCCACACTGGAATACACCGGTACACACTGGAATACACCGGTCCACACTGGAATACCCAGGTCCACACCAGCATACACCGGTCCACACTGGAATACATCGATACACACTGGAATACATTGATACATACTGGAATACACCGGTCCACACTGGAATACACCGGTCCACACTGGAATACATCGATACACACTGGAATACACCGGTCCACACCGGAATACACAGGTCCACACCGGAATACACTGGTCCACACTGGAATACATTGATACATACTGGAATACACAGGTCCACACCAGCATATACCGGTTCACACTGGAATACTCTGCCCAACACTGCCTTTCCTACTAACTGAAACATTTGCTTTGTGCCAGCACCTGCCACGCTTGGCACCCAATTTTATCTAATATCTTTCGAATATGTCATTTAAATTAATTTTTGTAGTTAAGGTCTTATGCTACTTAATTATTTGGTCAACATGGCTAGGCCACAATACCTAAATATATAGACCAATAATACCTTCTAGAAGTTTCTATTAAAGTTTTAAGACGAGTTAAACATCTGACTCAGTAGACGTTAAATAAAGCAGGTTTCCTTCCACCGCTGTGTGAAATGAGTCCCCCTCTGCGATTCTGTCTGACACTCACATGTACGCCTCTCCATTTCAATGGAGAACCCTTTGTGTAAAAGTCCTGAGCTATATTTTTGTGCATTCCTGCTGGGCATTGCTTTCTTCCAATCTTTCTGCAAACGTTTACAGGGACAATTCTATGTATTGTTATTTACAGTACCAGTGCAGAGCTGTGCCTTTAAAATAGTCATTCACACACATATATCTTCCGAGTTAATATTAATTTTAAATTCACATTTGTTTACCCAAGAATACGCATTTTAGCTTAGAAAGTGACTTTGCCACTAGGAGAATATGAGTCAGCACACGGGGAGGAGCTATGACTTAAAGCAATAGCCAACTATCTTAACTATGCTAATAGGAAACTAACCTGTAATTAAGCTGCAGTACATTTCAACCTTCCAAATCAGTTCTGAATCTCTTAGTCAATGTTTCTAGTAAGTGTTTTTAGTGTTCTTAGGACATTTGTTCTGAAGATGAAGTCGAGAGAGGTGGGATTCTGGGATATACACACAAAATGAATGCATGTGAAGATCTAGCTTGGAAGGAAGCGTGAGGAGTTAGAAAGTGGAGTACAATGACACCGTCTAAACTATACCCCCGTCTGAGAAGCGTGCAGGTGCACAGACTAGGCAAAAGGTTCTTGAATGTCAAAAAGTAGGAACAGTAAATACCGATCGTTGTCTCTCGACGCACTCAGAGCTTTTACACCAGGCGGTGTGGAAATCTCAGTGGCTGTTGTCAGGAGGAGCGCGTCCTTAGGCTGCTTGGTGCCCTTCCGTTTGGCCTTTTCTCCTGTGTAATCACGTGTGGAAGATCTCACCTTGCCACAGGAGCATATCACACATCATGCCAAAGTGAGCGCATGGTTGTGTTCCCCAATCTCCCCGGTACGGGGGTCCCTGGGACTTTACCACGTCACCGGGCCTGGGCGGATGCCGAGGGCTGCTGGGCTGGGCCACGCTCGTCCCCATGGTGAGCCAGTCGATCTCAGAACAAGGCCTGACTCACAGCACCTCAGCCTCCATGTAAAATACCCCTGCACTAGCCGCACTACCCCAGGGAGGCATGGGCCCGGGGCTGGGGTGACCACGCGTGGGGCTCCTGGGCTTGCAGGGCCCTGCGCCTGAATCACACGAGCACTCGCTGCTCTCCCCAAAAACTCCAAGTGGACGCACGCCCAGATCCCTAATCCTCAGCCATCCTGTGAGATTTCACTATTTAGCTGACCACAGCATTGTGCTGCATCCATTTTAAATGTTACAAAGCCACAATGGATCATCTCACTTAGGTCCCATAACGTCCAGTCCTTTGCACATGATTCTTAAATGTGTGGTAAACAAAAATCACATTTCTCCAGGCCCGATCTCAGGACAAGGAAAGACAGAGGCTCACCTGCTCAGCTACAGTGGCCAGCAGTGCTACACAACCCTGCTGCCTTCAGCCAAGTCCTGACCCAGGATGCTCACAAGAGTCAGTCCTGAGCAAGGACGGCTTCGACAAACACCAGCCACATTTGTTCCTTAGGCAAAATATCAGGATTTCTGCAACCCTACACGTTGTACGTTAGTTGCTTCATTTGTTGTGTAACACATGAAGATATTAAACTGCAAGTGGATGAGCAGCGAGCTGAGATGCAGGCCCAGAAATAAGCAAAACAAAAATCGTACCTTGGCATGTGTAACTCCGTCTTTCCACGCTCGACCACAGGTTCTTTCTCTTGGGGGAGGAGGAGGTTGGCACCGTGGGGGGCCCGGTTCTGTGGAAGTTTCCCATCGCAGGGTGAGGGCAGACACAGTCCAGATGTCTGCACTGGATGTGGGAAGCCAGGGCGGGGTCCCTCGCTGCTCCATCCCTGCATCTAGAACAGAGGTTTTCCTTTGTTAGAACGGAACTCGGCCTCATGGATCACCAGAGAAGAGCCTTAACTGCTATGTCGTTTACTATGATGGGAAGAATTTGATTTTGTCCATATTCGTCTAATTTTAAATCTCCTGGTATTTAGAATGTGGAATATGGTAAACTACAAAATCCTTTAGGTCATTAAAAAATTCACATTAAAAACACAAACTATATTATTTCCAATAAACAACGTGTAAATTTTTAAAAAGCCAGACTATCCGGTCACGCCCAGACTCGGGTGCTGTCAGCAGAGGTCTCTATACAAATGAGCCTTCCGCTCTGAAACTTGAAAGCCACCGATCACAGGTTCCTCCCAGGAATTTTCCTATCAAAGCTGAGTTTCCACTAGGATTTCTTAAACTATGTGACTTGTAGTTTCTTGAACTGTATGTACTCATTTTGTAAACCTAAGTCAGCCAAAAATCAGTAATATGTTCCCTGGGAAGGTTTAGAGAAACATTTATTAGAAGAATTATAAGAATATAGCTTCTAGTAAAGACCCAAGTCCAAAATTTTGTGTTAGGTCTGACATTATTACCAATAGTAAACATCTCATCGTTTTATAAATTATGCAAAAGTGATCAATGTGCATTAAGGGAAACTTTGACAATTCAAGAATACTCTACAAGCTAACCACACTAAAGTTGAAGCTAGAGTCTCATAGCTCTGAAACTTCCTGTCCCTCAATCAGTATAAGTGTCCAGGATTCACAAAGGTGAGAACGTGTTTAACGCATGGCTCTTTCAGTCAGAATGACCGGATATTCCACGATTCTACAATCGCAGTGCAATTCTACAATCCCATCGCCGTTTGTCTCCAAGATGAATGTACAGGCACCTTCTAGTCTTTGATTGTTTTCGATGCCCAAGGTTTGTGAGTGTGTTTCACAGGTACACTGCTATCTTTGAACACTTCTCCACACGTCAGCCCGGCCTCTGGAGGTGCCGCCTGGAGGTGTGCGCATACCTCGCTTAAGCGGCTCTGAGTCTGGTAGTTTTTGGCTCACCCCCAGTTCAGAGCGCACAAGCCATCGTGGCTGATGGAGCCTCAGGGAATGAATGACTCCTGGAGGCTGGCCTGGGGCCTCTTCTCCCCACAGCCTCTTCCCTGCCCCCCCTCCTCCTGCCTGGTCAACCCCCGCTTCAGGTCCCAGCTCTGCTCCCCTGGTTGGCTGCTCTCCGTCTTGTTCCAGAGTGTTCCGCAGTGAACAGTGCACAGACGCCTCTCGGAACAGGAAATCTGGTCTCAGGAAAGTGCTCTCCATGTATTGGAGATCCTGCCCATAGGCAAGTCTGGGCTCTTTCATCTGTAGTTAATGTTTTTCTGAACTGGCTTTTTCAAAATTATTTAAACTAATATAAACCAAGGCTTTTTAAATGTCCTGACACTCATTGACCAGTTCTTGTCTTCCTGGCTCTTCAGCAAATCCTTGGAGACAAATCTGTTTGAAGTTTCCTCTTCCACAGACGCTAACGCGTGTAGGATCAACTATGTTTAGAATTGTCTGTTGTCTTGGCAAAGTGTACCAAACGCCACTCTTTGTTTTCCTAATCCTCCTTAAATAGCAGTTTTTGACTGATGCAGAAAACTTTGATTATTTTCTTTTGAGAACATGTAGTCTTCTGGTAATATTTGCTGCTATTTTAAAGTTGTTTGCCATTTATTCAATATACTCTTGATTTTATGCTTTTCCATCTAGAGAACAGTTTGAGAATTTCAGATTCCAAATTTGGAAAGATGCCTAGCACCTCTAATACCATTCACCTTGCTCACGGGTTAGAACCTTCTCACCAGAGGTGCTCTGGGCTCTGCTTTTTCCTTTTGTCTCTGTGTTGTATTGAAAACAAATGCCCCAAGATGCAGGCTGACCCATTGTGATGACCAGATGTATAGGACACTATATTGAAAATGAACTTTACAATGTTGGGGTGTGGGGGAGGCGTTGGAGAGGTAGGGAGGGAAGGGATGGTAGGGGAAACAAAGGAGGGGTAACAGTGCTTGCAACAAAATGTACTCATTACCTTTCTCATGTCACTGCAAGCCCTCTGTACGACATTTTTACTATATATATATATATATATATATATATGAAAATTTAAAAAACCCAGACAATTGTTTGTGAGAAGATTAGAATTCCAATGCCTACCTGTTAATTTACTCTGTTAAGGTCCAGTCTCAGAAAAATACTGTCTTTTCTTACAGCAAAAAAGAGAGAAAAGAGAGGTGTGTGTGTGTGTGTGTGTGTGTGTGTGAGAGAGAGAGAGAGAGAGAGAGAGAGAGAGAGAGAGAAATGGGCACAAAGAAAGCAGACCCCTGAAAGAAAATCTGTAAGACAGCCCCTACCACCTACCAGCGACTTTAGGTTCAAAAGCAAACACGAGAACAAACATGGGAAGCTATTAGAAGAAGGGTTTTCACGTGTGTAACTCTACAACAGCATTCAGACCACATCTGCAGGCGGGGAAGCAATGCTCCCTGAGCAGCTATCTGGTTTGGGGGTGGCCGATGGATGGACTAACTCCAGATCCAGCCAGGGTGGGGAGGCGGCGGCGCCCTGACCCTGGGGGGCTCCGGCCCTGTGCAAGGCGCCCGCTGCACTGCTGTACATGTGTGAGCTGCTGCTGCTGCTGCTATAAAACCTGATATTAACATTTCATTTGATTCCTGTATTGTGCCACCACCCACAGCTTAAAGCCGTCCTAATTACATACAATTATATGGAAACCCATCTCCTACAAAGGACGTGGACGGGAGGGACACCCACAGATCACAGAAGGCCGCGCGGTGCGTGCACAGCCTGGCTGCTCCTCTTCTTTCTACGCCGCGCTCTTGTGCTCTTCTTCCTGGCTTCACAAATGTGTTAAGCTGGGTAATTGTCTCCAACTACTCTGGTTTCAATTACGTTGCTTAGCAGGAAAGTGCCACATCCAGGGCCTGGCCTGCGGGTTGAAAACCACAGATTGTCGGCAAAAAGGGCTTTTGCAATGGAGGCCTGAGGCCGGGGAGGAGCACCTGCCATGCCAGCTCACCGTTGGGCTGAAAGGCGATGGCTGCGGAAGTCAGGCAGACCTATGCTGGATCGCTGCAGAATCAGACAGACCCGTGCTGGATCACTGCGGAATCAGACAGACCTGTGCTGGATCGCTGCGGAATCAGACAGACCCGTGCTGGCCTGCAACGTCAAGGCCCGGGCTGGTGGGCGCTGTCTCAAGCTGCAATGTCTCCCGAGGCTCTGTCTCCCGGTGCTCTGTCTCCCGGTGCTCTGTCTCCTGGTGCTCTGTCTCCGGTGCTCTGTCTCCTCATGCTCTGTCTCCTGGTGCTCTGTCTCCCGGTGCTCTGTCTCCTGGTGCTCTGTCTCCGGTGCTCTGTCTCCGGTGCTCTGTCTCCTGGTGCTCTGTCTCCCGGTGCTCTGTCTCCCAGGGTGCTCTGTCTCCCGGTGCTCTGTCTTCTGGTGCTCTGTCTCCTGGT
>NW_012267226.1:25336996-25338166 GCF_000151885.1 Dipodomys ordii
CCCCGCGCCTCCTCCTCCGTCCTGCTCCTTTCTCCACCCTCCCTCGCTCCTTTCTCACCATGTCTTCTCTCGCTCCCCCCTGCCTCTTCGCCTCTCCTTTCCCCTCTCCTTCTTTCTCTCTCTCCTTTCTCATCTTCTCTATCTGCTGCTCTTCTCACTCCTCCCCGTACTCCTCCCTTCTTTCCCTCCTCCTCTCTCCTCTCTCCCCCTCCCTCATCTGCTCTCTCTCCTGCTTTCTCCCCGGTTCCTCCTGGCTGGCTCTTCTTCTCTTCCCTGTGTCTCTTCTGCCTCCTCCCTCTCCACTCTCCTCCTCCTCTCCCCCCCTTGTCTTCTCTCTGCTCTTCAGTCTCTCTCTCTGTCTCTCTCTCCTCTCCCCTCCCCTTGTCTTCTCTCTGCTCTTCAGTCTCTCTCTCTGTCTCTCCTCTCCTCTCCCCCCTTGTCTTCTCTCTGCTCTTCTGTCTCTGTCTCTCTCTCTCTCCTCTTCGTCTCCTGTCCACTGACTGCTGCTGCCCCCTCTTCTCTGTTCTCCTGTTTCCTTCTCCCCTTTCTCTGTAGACATGGCTCCTCTCTAGTCTATATTCTTCCCTCTCGTCTCCCACTTTCCTTCCTTCTTCCCCCTCTTTCCTTACCTCCTCTCACTGTAGCCTCCCCCTCCTCCCTCGTCCTTACCCTCCTCTATCTGCTCTGAGTCTCCTCTCACCCCCTGTATCTTCCTCCTCCTGGCTCTCTGCCCCTACTCCATCTCTCCACCTGCTTCTCCATCTATCCTCTTCTCTCTCCTCTCCTGAGTCTCCTTTCTTCGTCCCTCTTCTCTCCACTCTCCCCTCTCCCCTGTCTGCCCTCTCCCCCCTTCCAGCTCCCTGTCCTCTCCTCTTCTCACTCTATCCTGTCTCTCTCCCCAACCACCATCTACTTCCAGCCTCTCGATCCTCCTTCCTCTCCTTCTCCCTCTTTCCACATCCTCCTCCACTCTCCTCCTGACTTTATCTTTCCTCCCCATCTTCTCCTTCTCTCTCTTCCCACTCCTCCACCCCTCCCTGCCTTGCCCCTCTCTTACTTTGTCTGTTTCTCCTTCTCTATCTCCCCTCTTTTTCTCCCTTTCCAAGTCATTCTCTATCTTCTTCCTCTTCCCCCTCCTCCCCCTCCTCCTCCCCCTCCCCCCTCCCCCTC
>NW_012267226.1:25338732-25362284 GCF_000151885.1 Dipodomys ordii
TGTCTCCCGGTGCTCTGTCTCCTGGTGCTCTGTCTCCCGGTGCTCTGTCTCCTGGTGCTCTGTCTCCCGGTGCTCTGTCTCCTGGTGCTCTGTCTTCTGGTGCTCTGTCTTCTGGTGCTCTGTCTCCCGGTGCTCTGTCTCCTGGTGCTCTGTCTCCCAGGGTGCTCTGTCTCCTGGTGCTCTGTCTCCCGGTGCTCTGTCTCCCCGTGCTCTGTCTTCTGGTGCTCTGTCTCCGGTGCTCTGTCTCCTGGTGCTCTGTCTCCCGGTGCTCTGTCTCCCGGTGCTCTGTCTCCGGGTGCTCTGTCTTCTGGTGCTCTGTCTCCCGGTGCTCTGTCTCCGGTGCTCTGTCTCCCGGTGCTCTGTCTCCCAGGGTGCTCTGTCTCCCAGGGTGCTCTGTCTCCTGGGGCACTGTCTCTGGGCACAATGTCTCCGTGGGGGTGCTGTCTCCCAGGGTGCTGTATATTTAACAGAAACCTGTGTATTTAAACCAGCCCACAACATCCACATTCTTTTTGCTGTGCACAAAGCTGACAAAATTCATGACAGACTTCTACAGATCTTCCTCCTTCCTCCTGACCGCAGGCCGTCCATCTGCCACTTGGCGCAGTGCTGCCTGCACCCAGAGAAGCGGAATGTCACCCAGGAGCCCAAGGAAAACTGGAACCACCGCCCCCGGCCAGCTCGCCGGCTCCTGCCCCAGGATCTCCACCCTGTGTCAGAAATACAGAGAAAAACACTTTTCCCGGCTTCTCAGGGCTCCCATGTCCAGTGAGTCTTACGCTGTAAGTTCTCCTCCTCTTTGATTGTGTCGCAGCCTGTCACGGGTCTAGCTGTGGACCCATGACTTGGTGAGGCAGGTCGGAAGCATTCCTCATCACAGCTCAAAAGAAAATGCGTCTCGTGGTGGAAATTCATAAAAAACAGCTGCATGCGATGCTCTGTCCACACCGTTACACAGCTGCATGATGTTCTGTGGACACTCGGTTACACAGATGGACGGTCCTGTGGAAGGCGGGTCCCCAGCATGGGAATGTTGGGGTGAGACACGGTGGGACTGACAGACTTAACGTGGGACTTTAGGAAGATGACTGGCCAGGAGGGCAGAGCCTCCCGGAGCAGACTGACCCTGAGCGGGGCTCGCGTCAGAGGGAGCACACAACTGTGAACCGTCCATTCCACATTCTTCTCTGTGGCTGTTTTTGGCAGCCCCGGGGCAGGGCGCAGGGCCCGCACGGCTGCAGTGCCGCGGCCTGCACGCAGGTCCTGTCCTCTGTGTGCCATCGGTGCGGTCTGCGAGTCCATGCGTCCATTTGTACGATCCGTGGTATTGAGAGCCCCCTCCGCCCCGGCCCTGGGCCTGCATTGTCCCGGAAGCCCCCGGTCTGAGCACAGAGCAGCGCGGCCCACCTGCTGCACACTTCCTACCTCCCTTCCCCTCCACTGCTGGCGGTTAGAGACGGCTCTCATGCAGGAAAGTTTCTCTCTGTTTCTCTCTCTCTCTCTCTCTTTCTCTCTCTCTCTCACACACACACACACAAGGCAGGTAGACCATGACGCATCACCGTCATTCTCCCTAGGCAGTTCACTTGCAGCAGAGGAAACTCTGCAGCTCCAGATCCTGCTACAACCCAAGACAAAACAACAACCAGACAACAACCACCAGAACAAGATAACAAGAAAAGGACAACAACCAGAACAAGACAACAACAACATGACAACAAGAGGACAACAACCAGAACCAATGCTCACTGAACTACGGAAAGCGCAGAAACACGCCGGTACTCCCCGGGGGAGCCTTGAACAATGGAGAGCCAAAACAACCTTCCTCGTCATTTATCAAAGATCACACATCTATCACTTCAAGTTGGAAAACACTAAGTTGGAGCAGTGAGGCAAGCACAGCATTTCTCTCCCACTTGACTTTCTCTATACCCTTCCCATGAAGAGGAAAACATAGACTTATTCTGTTTGATACTAACAGTTCCTATTACAAAACTAACAGCGTGCAATTAAATAATGGGCACAAAAATTAGTATGTGTCCAATTAAATTTGTAGAATATGCACACATGTGAAATTAATCATAATACTTGAGCAAATGTACTTAATAAACATACACAAAGGGAGCCCAGCAGGGGCCGGGGGCTTAGCTCAGTGGAAGAGCGTTTGCCTGGCAAGTCCGAGGCCCTGCGTTTGGTCCTCAGCTCTGGGGGGGAAAGCTATGAAGGACAAGAGGATCCTACGTGCTTTCAGATTTTATTTCATATACTGCTTGCATGTGTAGGGTGTGAAAACTGAAGAATTGCTTCAAGACAAGCATTTTGGGTCTTTGGGGCTAAAGCTCTCTCAATATCTCACTCTGTACATTTGATCTGATGCCCCCCCCCCCTCCATTAGCTCCTTCTCACCACATTAATGCCTGTATCTTGTCAATCACTGCTCAATCTTCTGGCCGAGGAAGGCCACTGCCACGTGGACTCTGTGATTTATAACCCCTATCTTCTGCCATTAATTTTTGCATCTTCAATCTCAGCTCCTGGCTGCCTCCCAATTCCCTCTAACTAAATTGTTTTAAGATGACTATCGGATATCAGGCGCTCATTATTTCTGGAAGCTGTCTCCTACCTTTCAACCTTTATGTGATATATATAGCTGTCAGAAATCTGGATGTAATCCCAGACAGGGGGAGCACCTTCAGGCTGCCGGGGTGCATCCTGGGAGCGAGCCGAGGGGGCTTTACGCGGGACGCTCTTCCTCATAGTCAGCTCGCAATAGCAGGGGGACCGCTGTGTTAGGCTCCAAGGCAAATGCGAGTAAAATATATGGATGGCCATCCCTCTATGAGCATCCCAAATACCCCACTGCCTATCCTCAGGGAGCAAGTTCCTGCAGAACCCTTGAAGCCCTGTGCATCACAAGATGAGCCCCCACACTGATCACCGGTGGTAGCTGTTAGGGTGCGTTGAATGAAACAGGCACTCGGGTGGAGTTTCTTGTGTTGATCCATTATTTCCTCGTTGGGCAGGGCATCTGCTATAGCTAGCCACCTTTGGGGAGCAAGCGGAGCAGAGGTGGTAAGGCAGACTTGAGGTCGAGGAGAACACAAATGGCAGAGTCAGAACTCGACCCCAGACAGTCACGTCTGTATGACGGTAAACTCTGAGCTGTCTTCCAGGGGTCGAGGGACGGCTTCGCACCAAACTACTGTTTGTGCACAGCCAGCATGTAGTCCATTGACCAATTATTTTCAGTGCTGTACGTGTACTTCTGCTTACAACCACAGGGAAGGATGAGGGGACCTCTCAGAAGCAAAAAGTTACTCTTTGCTACTCAGTGCTTTGAAGGGTCCAAGGCGATGTTCATGTACTTCTTAGCTTGAGAAAATAAAGAGGAGAGATGCCTCTGAGGGACAATCTGCCAGTTTTGGACTCTATGTTTTCTTTTTTTCCATTTTCATCTTCATTAGATAAAAGGTTTAGGAAGGTCAAATGAGAGAGGCTCCAGGCAGACAAAGTGCAGAGACGCCTCCAAGACAGAGTCTCCGACACCTCTCGAAAGGTCAGGTGAGCTATTATAGCTCCACTTCGTTCTGATTTAGAGATAGAATAAAACTCACATAAAAGCCAAAGGCCAAAGTAAAAATAAAGCCTAGCTGGCAGAAGGGTGTGTGTGCACGGGTGTGTGTTTGAGAAGGGGGGAGAGCTCTGGCTAGAAAGTGGTAAAATAATTGATACGTAACAGGTCCCAGCCGTGCACACGGGTGAGCAGGCGCCACCATTTATGCTATTTAAATGCTGGAATACGTAAAAGCTTACACACAACGTCAGACCCAATTCCAGTGCTAGGCCAGGCCAACGCCCCAAGGTCTGTGAGTGAGTCTGTGGTTACCACAGGGAGTCCAGTACTACGCTCAGTACTACGTGCTGGGTGCTGGGTGACCTGCTGCCCTTCAGCAAACTCTTGACAGGGTTGCAGGAGGAGGAAGAGCGCTCATCCTTTCTCACAGAAATTCACACGCTGAATTCCAACTTGAAACTTATTTTTCACCAACACACAAAGTTTAATAATTTCCAAGTGCCATATGAAAGTCTTGAAATATGAACACATTAACTACTGTCCCTTGCATCGCTAATAAAGTATTTGGTTTCATGTGGCTATCCTAGGGAGCTTAAAATGAAATACATATTCATATATCCTCTATTTACTAATTTATAAGGCAGGCGTTGAATATTTAATATCTATATGAATTAATAGAAAAGCTATAATGCCAACAAAATGGATAGCTATGCTTGAACATCCCTCTCTCTGAGCCATCTCTGCACGACGTACAATCCATACGACGCAGGATCGGCAACGCGCTGCCTTCAGGCCAGGAGTCCCGTTTCCACGCGGGACCCGGGGTGCTGGGCTGTGTCCACAGAGAACTCAGTCAAGGAAGAGCCCTTCCTCACAAGTCAAGCCCTGCAAGGCTTCTGATACTTGGCTTATCTTTAGACACTCCTTCGTAGTAACTCTGGAGCTCGGCCTGCTGAGGGCCGGGGCTCAGGCCTTCTGGAAGAGTCTGGATCGGGATGGCCTTGGTGGCAGTTTCCGAGGAGACGGAGGAACAGGAAGCCTACGTTCCACGCTGTTTCCTGTAAATACGCAGTGATTTAAAATGAAGGGGACGGGCTCTCTCCCTCTGCCTGCCTGTGTGGCCCCGGCTGTCTGCCCTTTGCCGTGCGGTGTGTGAATCTCTACAGATCCCTCTCCCCTCAGCAGCTCGGCAGAAAACAAAATTCCCTTTCAGTCGCTACAGAAAGTTTTTTTTTTTTTTTTTAATCAGCCACAGCGCCACAGCAGGGAGATTATTGCTTTCGGCGGCCCGGGCAGAGGCGGCCGGGCTTGCGTCTAACGCACTAATTGAATGGAATCTATAAATTATCTATGAGTCACGAATAGACATCCTGCGAAGGAGCAAATGGCACTCTTGAATCAGCTCCCAAACCTCCTCCCACCCGGTGCCTCTCCCCGCTCGTCTCCCTCCGTCCTGTCATTTGTTTTTAAGATGGGAACTTTCTAAATTCACTTTAGCATCTCGGCTACTCAAGGTCTTTGCTGGATGTGAGCACGGCGGTGCACGGGGCCCTGGCGGCAGCGACGTGAGACCGGCTCTGTGCTCACCTCCCGTCCCCGGGCCTCTCCTCAAACGCTCCGCTTCGCTGGGTTCTTCTCCCCGTGAGGACGGCGGCCTGGCTCGCCCGAGGCCCACTGGACACTCAGGACACTCAGAGGGCACTGGACACTCGGAGGGCACTTCCCGCAGGGCGGGGGACACTGGTGGGCGTGGCGAGTGTGCGGTTGTCTATGGCTCAGCACATCACACGCACACACACACGCACACACACACACACAGGTGCCACGGCACACACACACACACACAGGTGCCACGCTGCTTGTCCTGCGCACACACACATGCACACACACGCATACACACACACATGCACACACACGCATACACACATGCATATGCACACACACACATACGCGCACACACACACACACACAGGTGCCACGCTGCCTGTCCTGCTCACACACACGCACGCACACACACACACGCACACACACATGCACATGCGCACACACACGCGCACACACACGCGCACACACACGCACAGGTAAGCGTGGATGCGGAGGGAAGGAGCAGGCAGGAGCAGCACAAGCGGCATGCGCGCCATCGTATCCGCACCTCGCGGTCTTCACCACGGGGCTCCTGTCGCCGCAGGAGGCCGCGGCCCCTGTGCCCACCTGGCTCGGGAAGACGCACCACAGCCAGACACGGACGGCGGCAGAGCGACCGGCCAGGCCGCGGCCCGGTGCCACGCTGACCCCGGCTTCCGGAATAAAACCAGCTCCTCCACGAGAAATGAAGGAAGCGCCATAGCCGGTGCGGGGCGTGCTGACGGGGCGGGGCACACGTGTGCGTGTGTGTGTGTGTGTGTGTGTGTGTGTTCAGGGGGTGATGCTCGAGCCTCGAGGGGCACCATAGACGTCCAGCTTCTCCCCACACACACAGCCTCCCCTGACCTGTGCACACCCGCCCCAGGGGAGACTCGGACACCAGTTCACAGGCCTCCTGAGGGGTGTGCTGGTGCACACACCTGCCTCACACCCAAGTGTCACGTGAGGCTTCCAGACCCTGTTACTGCAACGTGAAGAAGGCTGCTGCCTTCCCCACTGCCTCCCTTCCCCACGGCCGCTGCCTTCCCCACGGCCGCTGCCTCCCTTCCCCACGGCCGCTGCCTTCCGAGAGTGGAGGGGCTGTGACACCCGCGCTCTTCACTGTCAGGGGCCCTGGGGCTGTGGCGCCACTCACGTGGCCGGCTGGAGGACCCGCTCGCGAGGTCGGCAGGGGAACCGCCGGGCGCGTGCCCCGGAGGAGCCTCGTGTGCGGAGGCTGGTGATCACGAAATGCCAGACACGCTGCCCCTGCCGTTTCCGCAGGGCTGGTCTCTAAAGCAAGGGTGGCATCTGCTCTGTTCTTCTCCCCCAGGACTCTCCCATTCCTATTAGCTCCGGTGATATTAGTGCGCTCATGACCTTACAGTACGTAAGACATGCAACTTCATTTATTTCTCCTCACAATGCAGATTAATCTTGTTCTTAAAGAAAGGCACGTGCGTCAAACGCTATTGACATGTGTGTCTGAGAGTGGCTTACTCTGAATAGATCAAATCACTTCCATCCATTTTCTGCTGTTCTTCCAAGATGGATGGAGATGCTAGCATCATAGATCTATCTCTTCTTAGACTCACTGGGGCCCAAAACACTGCTCACTTCGGCCATCTCTTCTGTACATGTTCACTATCGCATGGCAAGTTGGATCCAGAGTTGGAGAATCAAGAGCAGAACTTGGCTTTCTCCTCTCAGGAGCGCGCACCTGCGGCGGCAGGCAGCACTGGATTCAGATACCGAAGCAGACATTAGATCAGCGACACACTCAGCACTCAGGAGCACGCACCTGCGGCGGCAGGCAGCACTGGATTCAGATACCGAAGCAGACATTAGATCAGTGACACACTCAGCATTCGCGAGAGAATAAGCTAATGTGGTGCGTGTAGACTTCCTTTATAGTTTCTAGGCCTCAAACTTCTAAATACCACATAAAATACACAGATAATGGCAGGACCGTGCCTTCGTTACGTTCACAGGGACAGTCTGTAACCGCCAGGAAGGACAAATCAGTGAGAGAATGGCGCCAGATACTCACACAGAAAATTATTTCCAACAATTTCCAACAATCATTACTTTTGAAATCCATCGTCAGGAAAGAGACCTATTTGGACTATGAACCAAAAACCTGCACCTGCTCAAACTCAGGGTGGACCGAGGCAATGGGGTCAAGCCACACCCACCACCTTCGTGCCCTCCGGGACAGGAAATCACTCAGCAAAGCAGGAGTTTGCCCCTGAGTTAGGCTCAGAGGCGAGGAGTCTGGCCGTCTGCCTTCCCTGCCAGTGTAGCGGTACGATCTTAGGAACGTCACCAAACCTGACAGAGCTTTTCTTCCTTAACTGGAAAATGTGAATGACTCCATCCGCGCTGCCCACGTGAGCGGCAGAGGCGTCTGCTCACACCGCCATGAGGCTGTGGATGCGGGCAGGGCACCGGTGTCTGTTCTCAGACATGAAGCCAGGACGGCCACGCAGAGAGGTGCAAGGCTGACAGCCACCAAGACACAGCGAGCGCAAACGGGCTTGTTGGATGCCACCTCCTTGGTGCAACTAACACCTACGTATGTGTGTACACACACAGACACACACAGATATACACACAGATAGATATACACACACAGATATACACACACAGATATACACACAGATACACACACACAGATATACACACAGACATACACAGACACACACAGAGATACACACAGATACACACAGACATACACAGATATACACACACAGAGACACACACACAGATATACACACAGACATACACAGACACACACACAGACACACACAGATATACACACAGATAGATATACACACAGACACACAGATACACACACAGATATACACACACAGACACACACAGATATACACACAGACACACACACAGATAAATATACACACAGATAGATATACACACAGACACACACAGATGTACACACAGATATACACACAGAGACACACAGATATACACACAGATGTACACACACAGAGACACACACACAGATATACACACACAGAGACACACACACACAGATATACACACAGACATACACAGACACACACACAGACACACACAGATATACACACAGACACACACAGACATACACAGATATATACACACAGACACACACAGATATACACACAGGTACACACATAGATATACACACACAGACACACACATATACACACACAGACATACACAGACACACACACAGATATACACACAGACATACACAGACACACACACAGACATACAAACAGACATACACAGACACACACAGATATACACACACAGACATACACAGACACACACACAGACACACACAGACATACACAGACACAGACACAGATATACACACACACAGACATACACAGACACACACAGAGACACACCCATATATATGTTTGGGTTGTGATATACCTGTACATACATTATCCCAACCCAAATATGTTACTGTGGTGTTACACATCACACATGTCCTTCCATTTGGACAGCATAAAGCTAAAATACACTATTTATTGTCATGTGTATTGTATTTGGCTTAAGGAAAACAGTTCGTTTACATAATGGACAATATAGAAATGGATTTTTCCTGTCTTCCCTACCTACTTCCTCTTCTTATGTTTCCTCTCTTCCTCTGTGACACTATGTTTTTGAGGAAAAAGCATCACAGCATACCTATTCACAAAGCCTGATTTGGGAAAACTCTGTTGTGTAAGAGTCAGGATTTCTTTCAAAACAAAGAGCCTGTTCTCTGTTTGGCAATGGACTTTTATCTGGGTACTTTGTTTTATTTTTAACCCAATGATATAACAAAGAGTTCATGAGAATTTGAATTCTCCCCCCCCCCGATATTTCCCCCAAACATACTGTCTGTTTTGTCTAAAAGCTCATATACACACATCCAATTTTAAATTTTAAGCATCTGCTGTTTAGCCTGGGAAGAGTCTTAGAGACTTCTGTGCCATAAAAATATTTTTCCTGGTCTGCCTGACTGACCATAGCCTCCCATCAAGAAACATGGGCAAAGAGACTTCCAGGTCCCGACCCATCCTTTTATAGAAAAGCTCCTTGCTGTTTATTGTCATTAATTATCATAGCAGCATACACTTAAGAAAGAATTAGCTGGATTTTACAAAGTGAAAAACAGAACACGGGGGATATAATGCATATAATAAAATTAGAAACACATTTATAATTTGTAGAAAATGATCTGATACCAGAAGTCTTAGCACCATCCTGCACTGTGATAAAAGGTAATTTAACAAGCAAACAAATAAAGCTGAGAAATTGAAAGGAGAAAGTTCTATAATGGGAAAAATATAATGCCACATTACCATTTTTAGCTGTCTACAAGTTAATTTATTCTATTTAAACCTTTAAAATGAAAAGATAAATAATTCAGCACAGGATTAATCAGCCTCGGCTCATCAAGTGTATTTGCGGTAAGACAGAATCTGAGGAACATATGGAGCAAAAGGCAGATCACACGCTAACCATCACTTCCTTACTTTTTAGGCTTAGCGTGGTGGGTGAGGTCAGTGTGCGTGGGCTCTCGCCCCACCCCCGCCCCCGGGGACACCTGATCTCCGGCTGCGTCCCTCTCTCTCTCTCACTGGTGGCTGTGTCCCTCTCTCACACAGGTGACTTGATTCTCCAGCACTCCTGTCTGAGCTCCAGGAGGCGCTCCAGTCTTGTCCACAAAGGTTAGGACCAGGTAACGGATAGAAAGCTTTGATATCTTCACACGAATATTGTAGGATACGGTAAATAGCGGCAGCTAGCAACACCAAGTCCTTCCTAGACACAGGAAAATGTCCTGAGTGCCTTACACCTCCCAGACCCAAGCCTCAGGAGAAACCAGGGCAGGTGCTGGACTGTGGAACATTTTCCAAGGCAGGCAACTGGAGCGAGCAGGCATGGAGTCACACACAGTGTGAGGGGCTGAGCCTGAGCCCAGGGCAGACCTCCAGCTGTGCTTTGAAACCGTGCAATTAACGAGCAATGAACTGGAGTGCTTCATGAAGACCATGTGTCAGACCAGGATCATCCAGTTCTCTCCCCAGAGATCATGGCAAGGCTTAGAAGTGGACCTGCATGGAGACACACACTGACCTATTTCTCCTGGAACTCGACAGTCTATCTACATGGAATCCATCATCTATACCAGTCCATCTACCTGCAACCCATCCACACCAATCCATCTAGAGCAATCCATGTACATGCAATCCATCTGGAGCAATCCATATACATGCAATCCATCTAGATGCACTCCATCCACACCAATCCATTCATATGCAATCCATCTGGAGCAATCCATGTACATGCAATCCATCTGGAGCAATCCATGTACATGTAATCCATCTAGAGCAATCCATCTACAGCAATCCATCTACAGCAATCCATCTACACCAATCCATCTACACCAATCCGTCATCTATACCAATCCATCTACAGCAATCCATCTACACCAATCCATCTAGATGCAATCCAACTACACCAATCCATTCATATGCAATCCATCTAGACCAATCCATCTACATTCAATCCATCTACAGCAATCCATCCACACCAATCCATCTATATCAATCCATCTAGATGCAATCCAACTACACCAATAAATTCATATGCAATCCATCTACACCAATCTATCTACACCAATCCATCTACACTAATCCATCTATACCAATCCATCCATACCAATCAATGTTCATAGAATCCATCATCTATACTAATCCATCTACATGCAATCCGTCTACACCAATCCATCTTTACCAATCCATCTACATCAATCTATCATCTACACCAATTCATTTATATGCTATCTATCTAAGCTAATCCATCCTCACTTCCCAAAGACTGAATGGACTGATATCATGACTCATCCCCTGTAAACAGACCCATGCTTGTCAGTTTCAGGCTTTCAGACATAGCTTTTGGCCATAAATATCACTTTTCTTGGGTGTACTTAATGTAAACATACTCTATAAATGGATCATTTATTCTATTCCAAATACATTTAGAAAGGAGAAATAAACTAATTTCCAATCTATTGGTTGATGTTAGTATGTCCAGTTACCAAAACTAAATAGGTATAAGAAAGGTCTATGGTAAAAGTTTTATGTCAGTCTGATCATAAAAATAGACATAAAAGTTCTACATAAATATTAATAAGAAACATCCAGAAGACATGCAACTTGCCCCAACTGAGTTTATCCCGGAAGACAAATGCAATTTATCCTTAGAAGGATGTGTATATGTGGATAATTTGTGTTACTAATAGATTCAAGTAATTAACACAGTACATTATTTTACAAAACTCATCACCCATTTATTTAAAACTCATCACACTAAGAGTAGGCGTTACATTTACCTCATTACAGCATATAATTAAAATTGTCACCAACATTATTCCAAATAAGAAGAAATGAAAATTCAGAAAGGTGTTAGTTTCTGGTGAATGTGATGAGAAATTTCTATAAACTAGGTGGCTTGAGACAACTAACATTAATTCTCACCATTCCGGTGAGCGTGAATCCGCACTTGCCGTCACTGTTAAACCAGCGCGCGGGTCAGGCCGCCCTCTCCTCCTCCTCCTGGGTCCCTGGCTTTCCTTGGCTCAGGGCCGTGTTCTTCAGGTCTCTGCCTCCCAGGCCCTGGTCTTCCTTTCTGCCCGTGTGGGTATCACTGATCTCTCTGAAGGACGTTTTCACCATCTTCAGAGCATAAGTGGGTGACATTGTTTCTTTCTCTGCCTCAAAACGCTCAACGTAATCACATCTACAGAGAGCCTTTCTGTTCCATGGAGCCTTCACAGCCCAAACTCTTCGGTTTGGATTTTTGTGGACACAGCAACATGAAGCTTACTTCAATATCGTGTCTGTCTGTCTGTCTGTCCCCAGGCCTGTGTGATGATATTGGCACCAGTGATCCTCATCCAATGATGGTAAAGTAAAAGAAATCACCAAGCTTCAAACAATGAAGGTTCTGGGCCAGCCACTACCTATACTCCTAGATACTCGAGAAATCTGAGGTCTGAGGATCCTGGTTTGGAACTGGCTAGGGCAGACAGATCTGTTATTACCTCCAGCAGAAAGCTGGACCTGGAGGTGTGACTTGCGTGGTAGAGCACCAGCCTTGAGTGAGACTCCCGCAGCGCCGCTCTGGCTCGCCTGCCTCCCCGCCCCAGCCACGTGCGCTTGGAACATTCTGAAACCACCCACTGCTGCAGCTGAGGCAAAGGACATACAACTGGACAAAGCAGAAGCCAGTCTCCCGGCCGCTGTGCATCTGATCATGGCCGCACAGCCCGAGTCCCTCGCACGCAGCACAGCCTGTGCTGTGGTTCTAGCGCAGTTACTTCTCAAATTCCTTTTGGAGGAAGAGCACTGCAGGCAGTTCACGTCAGATCACACCAGGCTTCAGCTTCCAGTGTCACCTGCCTGCCCTCCCTGGGCGGTGGACGTAGGATCCGGTCTTAAGCCCATTTGCGGTTCTGAAGCAGAGGAATCTAGGGCAGAGTTTCAGTGATGAGACCGGGGAGGGGAGCAGGGGATTCTCTGCTCAGCACCCTGTGAGCCAAGCTGGTAAGCAGCTGGCTCCGTTTCAGTAAGTTAAAAATAGACTAACCAGCAGTTAAATTTTCAACACAGCAGAAAAGCAGCAAGGACGGGGCTGCCTCTCGGACCCGCAAGGGCTTGCTTCCTTGGGTCTGATGACGGCCGTGACGGGGAGACTGTCAGCTGGGCTCCGGCCGAGGTACCTGGGTTTTACTCAGTCATCAGTGTAATTTATCTAAGAGTAACTCGCTGCTAAAAAAAGAGCTCAGCTTGAAGCCATGTGCTTACACAGCAGGGGTCTCCAGAAAGGGAGCCCGTGTGTGGATTGGCATTCCTGGTCTGCAGTCTGACTGCACTGGCTGCGGGCGGAAACTTTTATCTTGCATTTTTTTTCTGTTCTGTTGCTGGCACAAAGCTGAAGCACACCAGAATGGACATTTAAAAGCAGAAAGGATTTTGTTCTATTTGAAACTTGCTAAAAATTGTTTTAAAAGGAGGAAAGAAAGAACACATGGTTGCAGAAGAGTCAGGCGGATGGGATGAATTTGGCCACAGTGAAACCCCTCAGTACAATTACTTACATGAATAAACCGCACTAGAAATAAAAGCAGTAAGCACACTTTGGAGAGGTGGGCAGGCCACACGTGCCGTGCAATCTGACTAGGACGGTCATCCTGAATGTGCAGCCTGTGGACTCAAGGCAGAATACAGAAACAACGTAATCAAATCCAGGCACTGGCTCTCGGAAAAATAACCCTAAGATGAACTGCAGCCTTTCTGTTTGGACGCTGCACGGCGAGCTTATCGGCTGCTTGCTGTAAGAGCACCCATGTTTGCAGAGGTCCTACTTGGTAAAGACTGAGGACTGGGGTGGCCGCTGCTCTCCCTGTGCGATTGGGGCAGGCTGTCCTAGCCAGAGGTGATCAGAGGAGCAGCGGGAAACAGTTCTTTAGCGGATGCTCTCAGCGGAGCGCTGACACGAGGCAAAGGCACTAAAGCACACACACTCTTCAGGTACCTTTAAACCCAGTAATGCATCAACAAGTTAATCTGTTCACGAGATTGCATACCCGTCACCTTTCAAAGGTCCTTGCTGGTCCTAAATGTTTAATGTCTCACAAAAGGGGTTATTTCCACATGAGACTGGAGGACAGGAAATTAATCCTATTCAAACTATAACACTCCTCAATAAGCAAGTCCCAAGTAATCCAATTAAAACATGGTCAGTAAATGAGTATTTCTACAAAGTTACAAATGACCATTGGAAAAGCACGTGTTAAAACATCTGATATTACGAGCTTTGAGACAAAGGCAAACCTAAGCTGCTAGGAGGACAAAATTCACATTCTTCAAGGTGGCTGCAGAAAGAAAGCTAGACTACGGAAACTTGCAAGATTACAGAGGGACTCCAGGCTCAGACACAGCTCAGCAGAAATCAAGTCAAGCACACACTTCGGTAAAACATCCTTCCGGCCCTCTCAGGCTTAAGCAGAGCCCCAATCCTCCTCCAAGAGAAGTGAGGCGGAGCTGCAGAAAAACTTGCACATGAATTGTGCATCATAAATGCAGTCATAGAAGTCACTATTTTCCCTTCAGAGCAGGCAATCCCCACGCTATTATTCTAGAACTATAACTAGAATTATTCAAAGTCACGCCTGTGGTCATTAATGTCCCCGGACCTTATTTCCAATGTACCAAAATCCAATTTCCCTTCTGAATAGAAGCTTAAAACGTCCACTTTGTATCACTGAAACAGCAGATGTCACGTTGATAATAACACGTTAATCCATCAGATGGCCGAGCCTGGAGCAGAGAGGTCAAACCTGGTGGCCTGGCTTGCACGGAGAGGAGATAGTCAGGGCCCTTTGAAATACGGGGCCATGAAATAAGGCACTTTAAACAGACCTCCTTCCTTCCAGTTTTCTACTTTCCAAGTGAAGCTGCTTAATATCCCAAGGAGGAGGAGAATGAGCATTAAAATGGATGGTCAAAGAAAATCCACTTTGACGTGAGAGGCTGCGGTCAGAGGAGCAGGACCTGAGCATAGCGGTGTTGAGTGTCAGAGCGGCTGGCTTCTGCCCGGGCATGGCGTCCAGAATCACAGAGGTGCGGCCTGCGTTTGCAGGGACAGAGGTGCGGCCTGCGGTTGCAGGGACAGAGGTGCGGCCTACAGTTGTAGGGACAGAGGTGCGGCCTGCGGTTGCAGGGACAGAGGTGCGGCCTGCGGTTGCAGGGACAGAGGTGCGGCCTGCGGTTGTAGGGGTGAGGCCCCACCCAGCGCCCGCCGTGACCAGGCCCAGCCCTTTGCTCGACAGCTCCTAGGCACTCGAAGAAAGAGCACCAAGGGGCAGTGCACAGTGGACGGACACTCACACTGACCACACTCACCAGACAAATGCGATTTCTTTGCATGAGTGTTAACCTCCGGTGCTTGTGCTACTTTGAAATAGATCAGGATAAATAGCTGGTATGATATATTACACTTGTACACACACACACACACACCACGTTCATGCCTTGTAATCCATAAAAAGCTAGTTTCTTTATACACCACCACTGTAACTCAACAAAATACTAACGGAGTGCCCTGTGGCCCCTGTGTCATTGTCCGCAAGAAGAGGTCGTGCTGGCCGAGGGCCAGGCCCCAGTGGACGCTCTCCCCGAGCCTGAGGGACTGGCATCGGCATGGAGGCGGAGGCCATGTTGGGGAAATGTTTCCCAAGCTCTGCCTGGCGCTTTATGACTTCAAGGATGGAATGCAGTTTGGAAAGAACTCGTAAAGGACACAAGTTTGTGTTTATGTGTTTTTGTTTTTTTCTGATCTGAGTAAAGCTGAGGCTTTCTTGAAATTCACACACAGGGACGCCTGGGCCGCAGACCTGGTGAGCTACGGCCGCGGCCCCCGCACGCACGCTCGGTCTGCTTTCTACGCAGACACAGACGGGAATGATGCTTTATTTGCAAACTTCAGACCCCAGCCCGAACTCCAGGAGCTCCTTCCACACACAGGTCTACTTGTAGAGTTCACCTGACCCAGGGAGCGGGGGCAGGACTTCAGCACCCCTCCTCCCCTCCACCAGTGACCGCTGCCGGCCCTGCCCAAAGCCACCCAGGAGAGGAGGATCAGCTCGGGGCTCAGCTCTGGGTGGCGGGGGGGGGGCTGCTGGCTTTGCTGTTAGTGAATTTTGAGGCCCAAGTCAGGAGTCGTTTCTCAGAGGAAAGCAGTTTTTAAGAAGCCTCACACATTGGTACACACATGTGTCCAGTACGTGTGTGTGTGTGTGTGTGTCTGTCTGTCTGTCTGTCCTCATGCGTACAGGGGAGGAAGCTGACACAGGTCTGAGGCCCCTGCTGTGAAACCTCCAGGCCTCCTCTCCCCTCACGGCATGATTCCGCTGGAGCCAGAATTGAGCAGTGGCTGACTCGGCCTGGGGTGCTGGGCTTTGCTTGCCTTGGTTGCTTTTTTGTGGTTGTTTTATCCATAAAGCACAGACAGACTCCTGTTACACAAGGTCGTTATAATGAAGGTCAGGTTATAAAAACAACACGGGAGGCCACTGGTGATTTGACACAGCCTCCAAGCAGCCCGGCCTGGCCAGCGCCAGTGACCCTTCAGATCAGCTCCTCCAAGCAGCCCAGCCTGGCCAGCGCCAGTGACCCTTCAGATCAGCTCCTCCAAGCAGCCCGGCCTGGCCAGCGCCAGTGACCCTTCAGATCAGCTCCTCGGTGGTTCAAATAAGTCGCTGTAAGAGGAATTCCCGGCATGGGCACACTCAAGGGCAGGCGTGTTCCTGGCTGCGCCCTGACCTTTACGGCCTCTGGGCCCCTCTGATGCTCATGCCCCCCCCCCCCCGCGTGGCTCAGGGGCTGATGCTCGCGTCCCCCACTTGGCTCAGAGGTCCGTGGGGCCTGCCCCTCCCCCCCGCCCCCACACCTCAGCATTCCCTTGGCCTGTGGGGGGCGAGATGCCGCAGTTCCAGGAGTCGCCATTTTGAATGCTGACGTGAAGTAATGAGCGCGAGGCAAAGCACCTCCGAGCGCAGGCCCTGCCGCTCCATCTCTTTCAGACAAACAATGGGAGGCTGAAAATAGCCCGGTGTCATGGCTGCTTTGAGAGGAATAAAACGTCCCAGGTGACAGAGGACATCTTGGCCTCTCCCTGCAAGGTCGCCGGGCGATGGGGCAGGGCTGGGTGATGGCCGTGGCCCTGTGCGTCCAGGCCTCTCGAGGGTCCAGGGGCTCCGGGCTTTGTTTATGAAGCAAATGATAAATTATCCTTAGTGACTTTGCAACATTTCCATACAATTATTTCTCCTTTTAAAAGTGTATGTCTTTTTTTAAGGTTATTACTTTGCACATCTCAGTGTAAAATAAATCTAAATACTATATATGGAAAAAGAGAACCCTATTTAGCTGCAGTAGTATAAAAGATGGCATTTTATGTCCAATAGTGGGACATAGAATTAATTAAATTATGCCATATAAATTCATAAAAACCTCATTATATTTTATATCCATGCGGTATGAAAATTATATCCTGCCTATAGAAACTTAAAATGCAAGAGTTAGAAAAGCGTAGCAAAGGCTCTATGTCAGTCAGAGCACAGGCACATGTCAACGGGCCCCTCCAAGGAGCTACAGACTTTCATAAAAGGGCTCTTCACAGAATTTGGTGGGTAAAGAAATCGATGGTGAATTTCCCAACGTCTTTTAGTAATGAGAAGCTCTTGGTGTCATTATCACACCTACCTGTGAGACAAAGGGCTGAGCGGAACTATTGAAAGTGGAAGTCAGCCCACTGCAGGTGGCGCAAGCCTACAAGCCCAGCTACCAAGGAGGCTGAGACCTAGAGGCTGGAGGCTGGAGGCCAGCCCAGGTAGAAACATCCATTAGACTAATTCTGTTAATAACCAGCACAAAACAAGACTGAAGGGGAGGCTCAAGTAGCAGAGCAACGATTCATTTCATCATATCTTATTTCATAATGAAATGTATGAGACACTATTAAAAAATGAGAATTCCAACTCAGTGCTGGATATTGGGAAATTAAGGGCAAAGAAGGAGAGGACCTCAGCGTGAGCAAGGTGACGTCTCTGTCCTCCTTGGCCACATCTGCGTGGAAACTCTCTGCACGCAGAAAAACCAGTGGCTGTGTGACTTCCCATGCGCAGACGTGGCCTTAAATTCCATCCAAACACACTCTAGTGCTCAGCCACAGTGCTGCGTAGCAGTTACCGGGCTTGGAGTTGCTTCTTTTTCCACAGACCCACCTGCTGGGTTTTCACCAGCTCACGGTAACGGTGGGACTGCAGTCTTCGTTTAGATTCATTTTCTCACAAAGTAACTTCTGTGTAATTATTAAAGCTTGAAGGAGGGGGAAGGGATAGAATGAATAAATGAAATTCTGACCCAGTATAAAAGCCAGCATTGGCATCTACTAAAATACACTATTTTCTGCACACAGGTAGGCTGCACATAAGAAAAGAGGAAGGAAGGAAGGAAGGAAGGAAGGAAGGAAGGAAGGAAGGAAGGAAGGAAGGAAGGAAGGAAGGAAGGAAGGAAGGAAGGAAGGCAGTCAAAAGCAAGCAATCAAGGATGGAGCAGAGCCTAAGGACTGAGTCAAAACATGAGGAGTTTGTCAGTTTGTATTTCCCCAAGTAACCAATATGCACAAGTCTCCTTAACGAGCTTCAGAAAAATTCGAATTTGCAAAGAAGTCAGAGAGGGACATTTCAGTGTGGCAGGAAGTGGGAGAGACAATGATGCCGACAGAGAGGCCCAAACGGGCACAAGTCCATGTTATTCATGTCCCGTTCCTCATCTCCACGTGGCCACGTGTGTACATACTCACGCTCACAGTGTATACCCGTGTGCATGGTCACGGTGTATACACACATACAGTGCCACTGTGTATATAGGTATACACCGTCACTGTATACACACACACCACCACTGTGTACACATACATACACACCACCATGTATATATGCTCACACTCCCAGTGTATACACGCACACACGGTCACTGTGTACAAACGTACACATGTGCACACACGGTCACTGTGTTTACACACACGGTCACTGTGTACAAACGTACACATGTGCACACACGGTCACTTGTGTTTACACACACGGTCACTGTGTACAAACGTACACATGTGCACACACGGTCACTGTGTATACACACACGGTCACTGTGTACAAACGTACACATGTGCACACACGGTCACTATGTTTACACACACGGTCACTGTGTACAAACATACACATGTGCACACACGGTCACTGTGTACAAATGTACACATGTGCACACACGGTCACTGTGTTTACACACACTGTCACTGTGTACAAACATACACATGTGCACACACGGTCACTGTGTACAAATGTACACATGTGCACACACGGTCACTGTGTACAAACGTACACATGTGCACACACGGTCACTGTGTTTACACACACGGTCACTGTGTACAAACATACACATGTGCACACACGGTCACTGTGTACAAACATACACATGTGCACACACGGTCACTGTGTACAAACGTACACATGTGCACACACGGTCACTGTGTACAAACGTACACATGTGCACACATGGTCACTGTGTTTACACACATGGTCACTGTGTACAAACGTACACATGTGCACACATGGTCACTGTGTATACACACACGGTCACTGTGTACAAACGTACACATGTGCACACACGGTCACTGTGTTTACACACACGGTCACTGTGTTTACACACACGGTCACTGTGTACAAACGTACACATGTGCACACACGGTCATTGTGTACAAACGTACACATGTGCACACACGGTCACTGTGTACAAACGTACACATGTGCACACACGGTCACTGTGTATACACACACGGTCACTGTGTATACACACACGGTCACTGTGTTTACACACACGGTCACTGTGTACAAATGTACACATGTGCACACACGGTCACTGTGTTTACACACACAGTCACTGTGTTTATGCACACTTGTGTGTATTCTCACATGTTGACACAATTTCTCTTTTACTCCCAGGAGTCACACTTGAGTCAGGCTAACGACTCCCTTAGGAAATTTCTTACTCTTTACTTAGTCTGTCTCAATTTTTTAACACATTTTTATTTTTACTTTTGACTCCATTGCCTCCACAATTCTAAGAAACTGGGCATCCGGACTCAGTTCGAACTCTTCCTTACGCCGCAAACCCACTGAGTGTGGGCTTTACGGTTAGGCTGCTAGTGGGGTTTCTGGCACATGATGTGGGCTTGCAGAATTTTGGTACATTTAAGTTTTAACTTCAGGTTTCGTGGAGGAGGTATGTATAGCCTGACTGATTATTACCAACACCACACACTGCATGGATCTCTGATAAGATGTAAAATAATATTGCCTGAAAATAATTATTATAAAGGAGAAGACCCCTCAAGGAGAGCTATTGCGTGGGGATCTGAGATTACACGCGAGACAATAAACTGGAATAGGAGAGTTGGGACAGAAGCCAGGATCTGAACATGTCTTCGCTTCAGGAACTTATACCACAGAAAACGACATTGCAGAACTCTCTTCTGTAACCTCAGATCTTAAGCAACATCAACGTATACGTGTTGAGAGGAAGAGGAAATGTGGTCCAGAGAAAGGCAGAGCGTACGGCCATCTCTCCAACACCAGGCCAAGCACAGCCGTTTCTCACTGAAGCAGCCCTGACGCACACCGAGCAAATGGCTCATCCTTCCGCGGGGTTGACTTGAGCTGGCATCCCTGAGAAACGAGATCCGCCATCACACCTCTCGCCCCTCGGCCTTTTCCATTTTCAATCTCATTTCTTAGGTTCATTTAAAGGATATTCTCCAGCTCCTAAGCGGTCCATTTTACAGTCTGTTTTTGCAATCTACTTGGACCACGTGAGGCAGAAGTCACAGCTACCCAATTAATTCTCCTAATTAATAAACCCGGCTTCCCCTTGGGCCATTGCTGGGTTGCTGTGAGTGTCCCATCTCCTCCCATTGACCCTTTATGGCCCACACAGCATGCAAGACTCCCGCAGCCTCCACACACATTAAAAACACATTAACGCGGCTTCTGCAGATCTGCCCGTGTGCACGGGGCTGCGTGCCTGCTTAGCTGGTCGCCCGTAACTGTAACAGTGCTCAGTTTAAGTCCCCAGCTCACGTCAGTAGTAGCTTGCCAAGGTTATATTTCCTGAGCCCAGGAGCTGTTCATGGAGACCCCACAACCACAACTGTTGTACCTGCACACAACCCTCCTACCTACACACAACCCTCCAATCCACACACAACCCTCCAATCCACACACAACCCTCCAATCCACACACAACCCTCCAATCCACACACAACCCTTCTATCCACACACAACCCTCCAATCCACACACAACCCTCCAATCCACACACAACCCTCCAATCCACACACAACCCTCCAATCTATCTGCACACAATCCATCACCCCGCTTCCTCCAGGGAGCCCTTCATTTCCTAACTCGAGCATCTGTTCCAAACATTTGCTTTCCTGTTGTAAAACCTGCAACGGTGTCTTGCCGGTTTCCTCAAGGAAGCGTAATACCCTTCCCCCAGCCCTGGCCCTCCGCGAATGGCCAGTTCTGGTCAGAGGGTTCTCCCCGAAGCCCCTGCTGCGGCCCTGTAGCGGCTCCACTCCCAAGCTCAGCCCAAGGCAGAATCGTTGGCTCTTGCCTGGTTTGTATTTTCTCTTTCTCCCTTCACTTTAATACAATTACCGAGCTAAATAGTATCGATCCACTGAAAACTGTCTTGTGCTATGAATCCTAGAGGCCTCATAGATCAAAGTAGTAAATACGGTCTGTCTCTGTCCGACTGGCTCCACAGATCGCCGAAGGCACAGAGGACTGAGCTCAGCGTCCCTGAGCAGATCCAAGGGGCCTTCTTCCCCAGCAATCCTACCACTGGCTCTTTATGACCTGCTGAGCATTCGGGTAAGCCTTGAAATGAGGCACACCAGTAGAGAGTCACATATGGTAAGGGCATGATAATATCATATTTTCCCTGGCTTTGATACGGCTCTGCCCCTCATATTCTTTTAATATAGAGAGACAGAAAAGAAGAAAAGTGATGTATGTTGCCTACAGCTTCTATAAGACATAATGAAGTAGTCTAAACAGTGGTCAGTACAGAGGAAACGACCTCAGATCACCTGCAGCACCATGGCCACCATTACTATCTTTGTCGTCAATACCATCTGGAAAATAAATGAAACCTAAAGAAGGCCTAAGTAGTACAGGATATGACACCTTTTTGCCCTAATCGATCTATGGACATGCAGACATGAGTCTTTACAAACGAACCTGCTTGAAACTGGAGAGCGAGATTGGGGCAGAAGGCAGGGCCTGGTGGTGGGCCAGGAGCTTGGACGGCGGACGGACAGTCACCAGCAGGGGCTGTGAAGGGAGGAGGATGAGGAATGCACACACAGAAGAAGCGGTGGCTGCGGTGCTGCCTGCAGTTCCCAGGGAGTCACAAGCGAGAAGCAAGCCAGGGGAAAGAGAATAAAAATGTCTAACAAATGATGAAGCGGGGAGAAGATGCAAAGCGCAGTCTGAGTTGAGGAACCTCGGCCTGGGTGTCAGGTCACAATCAATCAGAACACCACGGCAGTAGAAACCAAGGCATTTTCCAAAGTGTGATCTCCGTGAGGCCACAATTGCTAATGATCGCGATTGTGAACGTAAGAGGTGCTTAACGTGTGCAATCTAAGTGGGTCTGGAAGATGGATGCCGTACTTGTGGCACAAGTCATTCACACAAGGAGATCCACTCACCATCCCGCTCAGTAAAACTGTGCATTGTGTGTGCATGAATTATCTCAGATCTTCAGCAGGGCTCAGACACCAGATTGCACACCGGACCGTGAGCCTGGGCTCCGGGCGGAGGGTGTGTTGAAACGGGCTGCCCCCATGTGTGGTGGCAACGGTGTAGATTTTCACTCAGGTTAATAGTTAGCCAAAAAAACCCTAATGAGGACGCAGGTAGATCTTTTAGTGTCATTTATAGTTGGCCTCTGTGGTACAAGATTTTCTCATGCAAATCAGATGTGAAGGCCATTTCTGTTCCCCAGACCTGGCTCTCTGGGCCACACATCTCCTGAGCTTTCATGCAGCAACACGCTGCTTCAACTGCGTCTCGTAAGAGATGGTGCTGGAGACCTAGCCCCCAGGTCTGTGCCCTGGTGATGTTCAGCGCCGGAGTCTGTGGACGTGTTTAGGATTAGAAGGGACTGGGGGGGGGAGCTTTGTGGACAAGGAGAGAGACCCCGGCTGGCCCTGGCTGTGACAATACCACGCGGGCAGTGCCACCCATGCCCCATTTGAACGAAGCAAGGATGTCGTCAGATCCCAGAGGTACGCTTCTGACTCCAGAGCCAGGAATGAGCTCAAGCTCTCCACAAGTCACTCGGGTCTTTGGTATTTTGTGACAGCATCAGAAAATAGACAGAGACGGCAAATGACTTTACAATCAGATCTGTGTGCTTAAGGACTTTGTAAAGTCTGTAGGTTTCTATCATACACAGAAGAAACCTGCATTCAGTACAGCCAGGGTAGAAAGTAAGAGCCTGGCGTTTATGCCCTTCCCACCCTCCTGCAACTGCGGAGCGACTGGTGATATCTGCCGATCTCCTGCTCACCCTCCTACCTAAACACAACCCCTCCAATCCACACACAGCCCTCCAATCCACACACAACCCTCCAATCCACACACAACCCTCCAATCCACACACA
>NW_012267226.1:25362779-25367733 GCF_000151885.1 Dipodomys ordii
CCCTCCAATCCACACACAACCCTCCAATCCACACACAACCCTCCTAGACACACACAACCCTCCTAGACACACACAACCCTCCAATCCACACACAACCCTCCAATCCACACACAACCCTCCAATCCACACACAACCCTCCAATCCACACACAACCCTCCTAGACACACACAACCCTCCTATACACACACAACCCTCCAATCCACACACAACCCTCCTATACACACACAACCCTCCTATACACACACAACCCTCCAATCCACACACAACCCTCCAATCCACACACAACCCTCCTATCACACAACCCTCCAATCCACATACAACCCTTCTATACACACACAACCCTCCCAATCCACACACAACCCTCCAATCCACACACAACCCTCCAATCCACACACAACCCTCCTATACACACACAACCCTCCTATACACACACAACCCTACAATCCACACACAACCCTCCAATCCACACACAACCCTCCAATCCACACACAACCCTCCTAGACACACACAACCCTCCAATCTATGTGCTCACCCTCAGGATCTCTGAGTGGTAGCATGTCACTGAAAAACAAATTTAATGCTTCTAATTAGACTTAAATGTGTTGGTATGGAATTGAGTTTTACATCCAGAAAAAACCCCACAGGTATCTGGGAAAAGGACAGTAACTTAGAGAAAAATTTAGTTTATTGTGTTTCAGGGAAAACCAGCACGTGGATGGTCCCGGTACTGGTGGATGATGACAAGGCGGCCTACGCCAGCTGCCCGGCCGGGACACACCGGCCTCTGTCTGAGGACGGTATGGGGTCCCGCAGAACCTCAGCCCTGGGTCTCCCCGTGTGGCGGAGGACAGGGGCTCTGGACGTGGCTCCGAGGAGACCCACCGAGGGCACAGCGGAGCTCACCGCCACACCGCCGGAGCCTCATCTTTCCCAGAACCCATGTCCCACCCACGTCGCTCACAACAGGCCGCCCTGCGACACGTCTACGCGTTCACTTCATCGTAAGCCAGGAGCACCGCATGCCTGGTTTCCCATGAGCAAGCCGCCCTTGGCCGCGCTAAGTGGGGTAAAGGAGAAGCCGAGCTCTGAACCAGGTCATCTGTGGAGTCACTTCAAATTCCCGAGCCGCTCGCCTCCCTGGGGGCCTGGGTTGAAGCAACAAGACCGAGTCAGGGACAGAGACACGAGCCCAGGAGCGGGCATCAGCAGGACCCCAGGAACGTGGGGGGGGCCTCCTCACCAGTGGGCCCTGGGGCCACTCGTGACTGCGATGTAGCAGAACTCGAATTCAGAGCTTCGCTGTCCGCATTCCACTGAGCAGAGGAGGCCAACGCTGTCCCGGTGACTTCCTCTATAAACTGAACTATACACGTTCCCTCCCACTGCCTCAGCTCTTCTAGAAACTCCTTGAAGGAGGGTCAAAGGCAGGTCAGAGCCCAGGAAGACAGTGGAATTCTGACTGGAAGATGCCATGGTCATCCGTCCCTGTGTCCTGAATTCATAAACAAGCTGGTGATAGTTTTGATTCGAGTTTTAGGCAGACAAACGTGCATGTTGTTTTTGTTCATTCGTGAAGAATCTTTTAGCTATGCCAAGGAGTGCGTTCACATAACAGAAGCCAGAAGAGGTCACGGTTCCTGCCCGTCAGCACACAGAAACATACACACTCACACACCACACACACCACACGCAAATACCACACACGCCCCACACGCAAGTACCACACACACTTTACACCACACACTTTACACCACACACTCCACACACCACACACACCACACGCAAATACCACACATGCCCCACACGCAAGTACCACACACACACACACCACACACACCACACGCAAATACCACACACGCCCCACACGCAAGTACCACACACACACACACACACACCACACAAATACCACACACACCACATGCAAGTACCACACGCTCACACACACTCACACACCACACACACACACCACACACACCCACACGCAAGTACCACACACACACACACCACACACCTCACGCAAATACCACACACACCACACACCACAGACACCACATGCAAATACCACACACACCCACACGCAAGTACCACACACACACACCACACACCACATGCAAATACCACACACACCCACACGCAAGTACCACACACACACACACCACACGCAAATACCACACACACCCACATGCCAGTACCACACACACACAACCACATGCAAATACCACACACACACACGCAAGTACCACACACACACACCACACTTTACACCACACACCACACACTCCACACACCACACACTGACTCACACATCACATGCAAACACCTTATGCACACACTACACACACTCTAGAATCACCACAATTTCAAGAATAGAGAAAACGTCAATGATCCTTAACATTGAAAAAGAGAACTCCATCAGGCAGTTCCTAGCATTTAAAAAAATTTAAAAAGATCAGCAAAGCTAGGGATTTTTTTTTTTTAAAAAAAGATAGCCACGCATCTCTTTATCCAATTTTACAACAGTGTAAAAATCACTTCAGTGGGATTTCAAAGTCTGATACAACGTCACTGAAGGCAGAACCCCCACTCTGGTCAGTCTTCTACAATCGGCACTTTGTCTCTTTTGCCGTCAGTGCCACTGACTTGGAATTTTCATTTGTAGAAGAACTGGCAGAATTCAAGGTGGCTGGGATGACTGTTAAAGAGAGTAACAGAGCTCAGCTCCAATTTGGGGCACAAATGGACACTATCACAATCGCAAACTTACAAACACAGACCCCAATGAAAAGTAACTCCTTGGGCGCGTTGAGCGCCGTACACACCGTGCTTGGCTTGTGGCACCCACGCCCTGCCTCCAGTTCTATCTCCAGGGCGCCAATCACACCTTCCTTCCACAATTTTGCCATTTTGTTCTGAAACAAACGACTCTGGAGCTTAAACTAGCACTTAATTTGAGATGTTGCTCTCACATAAATCTCTCCTGACATAGATTTATAGGTTGCACCGTCGTGTATTTTAACCCCATAGTTTGGATATTTTATGCTATTTTAGTTGTTTCTTAAAAAAAATTAAGTGTCAAACCATATAAATTTCAAATGTCCCTTAAAGCCATTTAGACGTTTTTCTCATTACTGGTGATGAGTAAAACATCACTTTTGGAGGCGGCAGCACAGGCTGGCCCAGCTCGTTTCCCCGGACGTGAGCTCCCCCCTCCCACGCTTCAGAGACAATAATGCAGCTGTGCTCAGCCCTGGCGATCGGGGTGTGTGTGTGTGTGTGTGTGTGTGTGTGTGTGTGTGTGTGTGTGTTGATTTTACTCTCTGATTCACCATTCCTCAGGCCCACAGAAAATACCCACGAGATCTCCAGCAGAGTTTCTGAATGCCAATATCTGCCTAGACTTTAAGTCCTCAAAGATCTTCTTAGTCATCTATTTTTCTGAGTCTGCAATAATAATAATAATAATAATAATAGGATCTGGCAGAGAGACTTCCAGCTCTAGAAAGGCAACTCCTTTATACAACCACTTAAATATATCATATACGATACTTTGTAAAAGACTGTTTGGAAGATTAAATGAAACAATGTATATCAAGCCCTGTGCCTGATTCAAAGTAGTTAGTGAAGAACAACAAAGATGAAATTCCGAGTGATCCCTTGGGAGTTTCGGGTGGCCGTGGAAATGGCTGGCGCAGAAGTCTCCAGAGTTTGTCTCTGCACTCAGGGCTGGAGCAGAGCCCGCGCTGTTTGGCGTTCCGGCACATCTCATTAGTGGCTAATGGAGAGACGCTGTGTCTGCTCAGAGAGGGGGACGTGGCCTGAGGCGGGCCCTCTCCCAACGGGGCAAGGAGCAGCTGTCCGGTGGGCCTCAGCCCCGCCCTGCCCACACCTGGGCCGGGCTGGGCAGGCCCCCAGGGTGGGGAGCAGAGGGCTGCAGTCACGCCGACAGAGCCTGAGCCTGCCGCTGGAGTTCAGGAAACGTCATTTTCGTGGCTGTCTTCCTCACCACCTCTAGCACTGCTTTGATTTCCTCCCAACCTTGAAAAGTCATGCTACTTACTGTAATTACTTTGAAGGGTCAGGGAGAGAAATGTCAACCTGGGAGCACATTTCTGCTCTCCACCGTGAATGACCGCCTCGCCCCCAGGAGTCTGCCTGGCGCTCGGTTCTCGCCTCAGGCCAAGACCCGGTGATGAGCGTGGGCTTCCTGCAGACCCTGCACCGCGGCTCCCAGCCCTCTGCCGCCTGACGTAACAGGACCACTTCTTGTTCCCAGAGTCCCCAGAACGCGGGAGCCTCTGGGCCGTGCCGTGCCCTGTAGTCTTAGAAACACCCACAACTCAATATTGGAAAACGAGCTGCCAAAGGGCTTATCTAATTTAGACTTCAATGAGCATTCTATTAGTCTTTTCCTTTCTGACCCTAATCTGTTCCTATTTCAACAGCACCACTTAAACTACTGGGAAATCATTATTCCTGTCAATGTTTTATATTTATATCTCACACCAAACTTTGAGAGCAAGTTTTCAATCATTGCTGCCCTGCGATATTACAGATATTACTAACTTCTAAATTAGATATATTGCATTTTCTTTGTGAGCGATGATTTAAGTACTTAATTCCAAGATCCCAGCCACAACCTGCTTCAAACAGTCTGCCCTGAGTCGGTCTCTTCTCACGTTCTATGGAGATATGATTGGCAAGGAGCAACTGCATTTATATAACCCATATAGCTTGATGTTCAATATTAAGTATACCTGTGTGATGATTCACACAATCAAACTAATTAATATAGCATCTCTTCTTAGTTACCTTCTCTTCTCTTTACAAAACAGAAAATAGGTGGAATCTCATTGCTGAGCAAACAGGAGCTGGGAAGCAGCAGCAGACCCTGCCGGTGACAGAGCAGAGACAAGCAGGGGAGGGGAGGGCAGGGCAGGGCAGGGGAGGGCAGGGG
>NW_012267226.1:25368562-25374697 GCF_000151885.1 Dipodomys ordii
GGGCAGGGCAGGGGAGGGGAGGGCAGGGGAGGGGAGGGCAGGGGAGGGCAGGGGAGGGCAGGGGAGGGCAGGGGAGGGCAGGGCAGGGGAGGGCAGGGCAGGGGAGGGCAGGCCAGGCCACACTGCCCCACAGCTCCAGGCCACTGCAGGCCTGCTGCCCCAGGACCCTGTGGAACTCCACTCCTCAGTGTCAGAAAAACATCTGTGATACTGAGTTTCTGACCCCAGAAGCAAATGATTGAGGCTAGGGAGGATCCTGTTGAAGAGGCATGGAGGTCTGGGTAAGGGGTGTGTGTGTGTGCGCGCATGTGCGTGTGTGCATGTGTATGTGTGTGTGTGTGTACATATATCTGAACAATCCAACATTAGAAAAGCACCTCACTTTCCTATGTCAAGTAACAAACTTTAATTACATGAGGTGTTACTTCAGAGGACACTTCTACTTCTCACTTGTCACCCCTTTATAATCAACTTGACTGGGGCTGGGAAGGTGGCTCCGTGGTAGAGCGCTTATCTAGCATGCATGAAGCCCTGGGTTCGATTCCTCAGCACCACATTCACAGAAAAAGCCAGAAGCAGCGCTGTGGCTCAAGTGGAAGAGTGCTAGCCTTGAGTAAAAGAAGCTCAGGGACAGTAAACGCCCAGCCCTGTGTTCAAGCCCCAGGACTGGCAAAACCCACCCCCTCAAAGCCACAACAAACGTGATAGATTATCTGTGGGTGTCCATCTTGCTTCCGCACCGTGACGGCAGCGACGCAGCCTCACCTGGAACAGCCCCCCTGTGCCTGGGCGGGGTCGGCTCCACACACTGCTCTATCACCTCCTATTCTCCACTAGAAACACAGGAAACCTCCCGGCATCCCCCTCACACAGGATCAAGCATGACATGACGGGCCATCCCAAAGGGCCTATTCTCATTTTTATTCTATATTACGTTTTGCTGATGGTTACTGTCTCGGCTCTGTGATTCAAGCGAACCGCCGTGAGCCTGTCTGAACCTGTGCGGGCCACAGGGCGGACCTCTCTGGGAGTTCATTAGCAAATGTGTAATGCAGGCTCTTCTGAGCTTCCGTGCCATCCGTGATTTCCAACGTTCTTTAACACAGGAAAGAGCTCCACAAAGGTAATAGAATAAAAGGGATTTTCAAGAGAGATTTGAAGATAGTTCAAGTCATTGATTTGGAAAGTCACGTGCTAAAATGCTTCTGCAGAGCTTAGGAACACTGCCTTTGTACGCGTCCAGTGGGCAAACACACAAGGATAAATGATGGGGAGACAGAAAATACAAATCGATACACCTGGAATAAAAAGGAAAAATCAAGAAGGCAATTTAAAATGGATCTCAGAGTAAATAGGAATCAGCTGATTTATATAAACCCATGTGTGTGTGTGTGTGAGTGTGAGTGTGAGTGTGTATGAGTGTATATCTGCTTTTAGTTCCACTGACAAGGCGAGTGTGGCAAATGTGTGGCACTGGCCGCTGCAGTGCACAGAGTAAAACAAAATAATGAAGGAAACTTAAAAATCCTGTTTCCAACTGAATAGGTTTGGGAATGTTCGCGGTCCCCTGTTTTCACTGTTGTGTTTGTAGAGATAAACCTGCACTAGTCACCACTCTAATTTCCAGCACTTTATTTTGTGTGAGTTTCGAGGCCCCCTGGCCAGGTTTGAATCCTGTTGCTCTGGGATCTATTTCCAGACGCCGGACTTGCTCTGCAAGGAGATGGTTGTTTGTTTGCTCTTGTCTGAGGCCCACGGGGTGCGGGGTGCTCTCTGCATGGCGTGCTGGCTGAAGTGGTGGCCGATGTGGGAACCATCCTGGATCACACCCCGGTCTACACACAGGGGCGCACAGGCCTTCCTGCAATCCCGTTCCTCTCCGGGCCTCGGGGAATGGACGTCTGCAGGAAGAGCCGCATCACCCTTCGGGCAGACGCTGGAGCACTCTCCGGCTGATGTGTTTTGGACTTGCGAGGTAGCAGTCGTGGGGCCTGGGCACAAGCCCCTGCCTGTGCATCAGATCTGGCTCCCGGCCTGTGCACGCTGTTCCCTTGGCCTCCCGGCCTCCACGGAGCTCACCCTCCCTGCTGTGCTGGAGGAGGGGGCGGGGGGGGGGAGAGGGGGGACGGACGTGCCCCTGGCTCTGGGGTGAGGGGGCCTCAGCCACGGACGGAGGCCGCGGTCCCACAGAGAGGAGGGTGTCCTGGAGCGGCAGAGTGAGGCGCCCAGCCCTCGGCCACGGGGCTGGAAGGACACGGCACCCACTCTGGGACGGTTCTGGGGGTCCATGTTTAATGAGGAGCCGCCTCAAGGCCTCACCCCTCCCGTTTTCACCCATCCAGGTGTGAAGAGACGCAGGAGCGGGAACCCGCTGCAGCGCAGGCTGGGGCGGCAGGGAGGAGGGGCCGATCGAGCCCCCTTTAGACTGCCGGGGACTGCAGGGGGGGGGTCTTCACGGAAGCTGCGTTTGTGACACACGTGACACAGGCATCTCTTGCTTTAGAGCCAGCACCACACCTGTGAGCCGTGGGCAAGCAGGACGATCTCACTGCAGTGAGGTACGTTCCCAGAGCGAGAACATGAACGCCATGGATGACTGCAGACGGACACGCAGCATTTCACCACGGAGTCACCTGTGCCTGGGAAGCGCGCCCGGCACCCCTGTGCCACCAAGGTAAGAATGCCACCAGGCCCCACTGGCCAGCACGCCCGCATCCCGTCCACAGGCCCACCGCGCCTGGAGTGAAACGGACCGGGACGCAGGGGCCTCCGCAGGCGTCGGCCGGCGCCCTGTACGCGGCCTTGGTAATTCAGTCAAAACCTGAGGAGGTGTGTAAGGACAAACTGCCTTTGAGGCCGCCCAGACACTCAGAGCCCAGAGGGAGCTTGCGCGGGCTGCGGCGTGAGCTGTGCATTCGGCCCAGCGGTGACCGCGGCTCTCGCCCCAGGTTCTCAAGGTTCGCCGTGGCCACGGGCGAGTGTTACTTCTCCACGAGCCACGTGCTCCGTGTTAGAAATCAACAGTGGTGCTCAAGCTTAGAAAGCTGCATTTTGTACCTTTTTTGCCCCCTCCACACGCTAACACATTCAGGCTGTTAAGTAATGTCATACGTGTTGATAATCACCGAGTTCTATCTAGAATGCTATCTACTGAATGCACTGGCATTTCAAGTTGCATTTAATCCCACAATTTTGTAAGAAAAAAATAAATGTTTTTTAAGGCCGGAGGCTGGAACTCGAACTCACACCTGACACCCTTGCTCACCGGTGCTCTTCCCACTGAAGAAAAAATTAAAACACAAACCAACTTTACCCCTTAGCAGTGAGGAACCAGAGCCAGAGAGTATTATACCCCCCAGAACAAGTGCCCAGGTGTGTGAATCGCCCTGGTGTGTCAGGGGAGGCCCAGGCCCCGCCCGGCCTCACTGGCTGCTGAGCGCTGGGGGACGCGCCTCCCGCCAGGCAGACTGGAGCTGAACGGCCATGGGGGGCGTCTGCACGTCAGCCACCAACCTACAGTAGGGGTAGGAGCTGCCTGGCGCCTGGCGCCCGGTGTGTGTGCCCGCCCCATCCTCACCCTGTGCCCCTCTGGGAAACGGCGTCCTCACCTCAGCCCCGTGGACGGCTGTGGGAAGGGGCCTGTGGAGAGTTCCAAAGCCCTTTGGTGAAGGACGAGACACTGGGGAGGGAGAGACTCGAAAACCCGCCCCTGGGACTGCGTCCGGCCAGAGCCTGCGCCGCGCCCAGCAGGCGTGGTCGGAACTACGGCTCTGTCTCTTCATTTAAAAATGAACCTGCTAGCTTAAAACAAAAGCTGGCTTTGAAGCAGTTTTCACAGTAGATCGAGTGTTTTTCCCCTAAAGAAAGCTCAGTAAAAATCCACTTAATTGCCCAATCTTAACTTCCCATTATTGAAACCGAAATTAGTAATGATAGGTGTTGAAATAAGCAAATCCCAATCAGCATGAGCAATTCATTATTCCCTGCAATCACGAGGCTGTGGAAGGGTGGCCTCGGCTCTGCCCCGCAGCGGGCTGTGGCTTCTGGCCTCGGATTCGAGGTCCCACGCTGGCCGCACGCCCCAGGCCGCCGTCCCAGGCAGCTCTGGCGTCACGGGCTTATTTTTTTCACTTTCCAAGTTAAAAGCGCGTTGCAGATTGTGACAGGTTCAAGTTGGCTATTCCAATAAGAAACACCCTTGGTGGTATCCAAGCCTGCTGAGCACCTCCGATGGCAGTGGTCTGCGGCCTCATCTCGATGATGGTCATTTGACTTCCATCCATGCTCACGTCTGCACGCAGGGGCAGGAAGAACCTGGAAACCACACAACACGCAGACTGGCTGCAGTGGAGAGGGAAACCCGTCTGACTGCGCGATCGACCATGGATCAGACAGTGAGGGCTGTGGAGGGGAACAAAATAAAACACAGCACCAAAGGCCTGGGGTCCCCCACGAGCCCGGGGCCACACGGGACGTGGCAGGGCCCCGGGGTCACCCAGCCAGCCAACAAATCCCCGAGAGCTGCAATGACTCTCTCTCATTTACAGAAAGGAGACCGGATGCCAGTCCTGCCATCATGTCATGCGGCTTGGAAGCTGTGCGTGTGTCCAGCAAGGACAGCTTGCTGGAGGCGGCCTGGGGCCACAGGGACTTACAAACCAGAGGGAAAGCGTCTAAGTGCTGAGCAGACATTGTGCTCACGAGCGACGTGAGATCCTCTCTGGAGATGGGCAGAGAGGGAGGAGTCCGGCCCGGCCGCTCTCGGCATCGTGCTTAGAGGTGTGAAGCGGCTTGTTACGGTTGCCCAGTGTTTCCAGTTCTCCGTGTATGAAGTCGCCCTTGCACTGGTGTGAGATTTTGTTGTGAAATGGTAAGGCAGAGCTGAATTCTGACGTGGACCGCGGGGGTGCGAAACCCTTCTGAAGGACCTGAGCTGGCCAACGCCCGCGTGGGGACCATGGTTGGAGCACGAGGACTGAGGGAGGAGGGTTCTTGTCCGCTAGGCTCGGAAGGCTTCAGATGAAAATGACTTAATGCAGACTTAGATAACACACACAAGCTAACTCACTGTTTGGCCTATTCATATTCCAAATACCTCAAATTAATGTACATACCTGATAAGATGAATGATTGGCTTTTGACAGTAACAGCTGAGACTTTCTATCTCAATTAACATCTCATTTATTTCTAATTAAAAATTTAGTATGAGAAAATAACTAAATAAACAACATGGTGTTGGAATTAGGTCTGCTAAGCAAGGGTCCTGGGGTCTCACTCAGCAGGAGCGAGGATTAAGAGGCGCGAGGTTCTGTTTCCCATTGGCCCTCCTCACAGGCTCCATTTCCCATTGGCCCTCCTCACAGGCTCCGTTTCCCATTGGCTCTTCTCACAGGCTCCATTTCCCATTGGCTCTCCTCACAGGCTCCATTTCCCATTGGCCCTCCTCACAGGCTCCGTTTCCCATTGGCTCTCCTCACAGGCTCCATTTCCCATTGGCCCTTCTCACAGGCTCCTTTCCCATTGGCCCTCCTCACAGGCTCCATTTCCCATTGGCCCTTCTCACAGGCTCCGTTTCCCATTGGCCCTCCTCACAGGCTCCATTTCCCATTGGCCCTTCTCACAGGCTCCTTTCCCATTGGCCCTCCTCACAGGCTCCATTTCCCATTGGCTCTCCTCACAGGCTCCGTTTCCCATTGGCCTTCCTCACAGGCTGACCGGGAGGGCTGGCTCGGGCCCCCTGAGCCTCCACGTCCCCCCCACCTCCCCATGCAGGGTGCCCGGGCATCACGCTCGCTTCTCAAGTGCCCAGGACACGAGCTGCCAGACGCCATGATGTCAACGAAGCTCTACTGACGCTAGGCTGGTTCTTACACGGGCCCCAGGCAGACGCTCCCTGCGTGTGAACTGAGGCTGGCTGGTCAGGACTGGCACCGCGGGCTGCACCTTGGGCAGCAGGAGGTGGCGCTGGAGCCGCTCCTTTTCCTGCAGAACCGCCGGTCCCCAGCCCTCGTGACCTTCTCCTGCAGAACCGTCAGTCCCTGGCCCTCGTGACCTTCTCCTGCGGGACGGCCGGTCCCCGGCCCTCGTGACCTTCTCCTGCGGGACGGCCGGTCCCCGGCCCTCGTGACCTTCTCC
>NW_012267226.1:25375076-25376487 GCF_000151885.1 Dipodomys ordii
TTGAGGTGAAGAGTTGAGGGACAGCACCCAGGGCCAGAGTTCAGGCACATGAGGGGAACCCCCCAAAAGAAAGAATTAGAGGAGGGAGGAGGATGGGAGGGAGGGAGGAGGGAGGAGGATGGGAGGGAGGGAGGAGGGAGGAGGACGGGAGGAGGAAGAGATCACAGCAAAGACAAAGAATTGAACCAGAGGAGGGAGAGATGTGCTGAGATTAAATACACCAACAAACAGAAGATCCAGTATGAAAGGATTTCTTTATATCCCAGAAAATAATCTGCTGTGGTAAAAATTCGTTTATGTTTCTTTGTAGGGAAGTAAAACCCTGAAACAAAACACCCATTAAATCACTGGGCTAAAATTCATGGATGGTGTCATTAACATCACTCTGAAGAACAGAGAACGTGACTTACGGCCTGAGATCCCCATGGGGTGCGGTGCCGTGTCCTTGAACATATCTGTGGGGTTTTCCCCGTGGTGGAACAGAGTTCCGCTACCATCTCACAAAGGCAATTGCATCGAGTTAATTATCTGGAAAACCCAGGAATCGGCAGAGCCCAGAGATACATTTGTTTGCGTTGTGCATCTTGTCTTTGGTCCACTAATTTCTTCAACAACATTACCAGTTAGGAAAAGTATTTACTTTGTGCTTGCCAACAAATGATCCATGATAAACGATGTGGGCGAATCATTCGAAAGCGTTCATTGACAACAAGCCGGTAATATATTTGCCCTGACATCAGGTAAGTATCCATTCTGAAAACTGAGGCCTAACGACTCTGCATGTAAGGCAGACCGCTGCACTGCTGCTGATGGCTGGTGTAGAGTCTGACGGACTCCGTGCTGGGACAGGTGCGGCCAGGCCGGCCCTGCCGCCGGCCGTCCTACGATTCACCCATGAAGGCGGCCGGGCCACAAGGGCTCAGTGCTGTGTTGGGCTGCGCTGGCCCTGTTGATCCTGGGGGACAGTCTCAGCACTAAGCACACCGCTCATGAGCACCCCTCACGCAGATCATCCAGTCTCACGTCCCACGGGCGTGAGGTCTGTCAGAATCTTAAGTGTAGAACCCCATTCTCCACTGGAGTCCCCCAGGACCAAGTACCAGACAGCTAAAGATCTGCCTGGGCCACCCAAGCCCAAGCCCAAGCCCTCCCCCCTCCCCGCCCCCACCATGTCCAGGCTCCGCCTCCTCTCCCCGAGGGCCCCCCACCCTGCCCAGGGCTCACCCTGACTCCACCACCCCGGGGCACTGCACAGTGACCCTGTTTTCTTGGGAACCGCTTAACACCATCTTTTCAATGGCAGTGTTCTCCATCAACACTGTCTAACTACACCTGAACAGAAGCAACGCGGGGAATCACCCATCTCCCAGACGGGAGCGTGACGCTGACCACTGTGGCGATGCGGGGCGGG
>NW_012267226.1:25376537-25380166 GCF_000151885.1 Dipodomys ordii
TCGTGACCTTCTCCTGCGGGACGGCCGGTCCCCGGCCCTCGTGACCTTCTCCTGCGGGACGGCCGGTCCCCGGCCCTCGTGACCTTCTCCTGCGGCCGGTCCCCAGCCCTCGTGACCTTCTCCTGCAGGACCGCCGGTCCCCGGCCCTCGTGACCTTCTCCTGCGGGACGGCCGGTCCCCGGCCCTCGTGACCTTCTCCTGCAGGACGGCCAGTCCCCAGCCCTCGTGACCTTCTCCTGCGGCCGGTCCCCAGCCCTCGTGACCTTCTCCTGCAGAACCGCTGGTCCCCGGCCCTTGTGACCTTCTCCTGTAACTGAGGGTCGTAACTCCCCAACGCCCCATCCTTCCTACGCTCACCTTGCTAGGTGATTTCTTTCATTGATCTTTGTGTTGTGGAATTCAGTGTACACAGAATTTAATTTTATGTGCTTGCTGTATTAGGATTAAATCACACCTAAAAAACGGAACTCCAGGTAATGGGCATGGTTTTTCCATAAGTTGAGATAATTAGGAGAATGAGAAGTGGATTAGCTCCGCGGAGATCACATCTAAACCCTGCGTGACGCCGAAGGAGAAATTACACATGGCAAAGGAGAGTGGGTCTTCCTGTAAGAGGCAATTACGGAGACATTTTCTACTCTGCCCCTCCTCCTTGTGCTCGACCAGGGCTGCAGTAATAGAGTCATCTGCCCAGCGGTGGGGGCGGCCAGCTGCTCCCGGCGCAGGGGAGCCGCGGACGTCCCCCCCGCCGTCAGCCCAGTCCCCCCTCCCTCCCTCCCTCCAGCCGTGAACTCTCCTCAGCTTTGTGGGGTGGGCACAGTTCCCTTAGCCCAATAAATGCCACCCACCTGGAGGCTTTTCCCACTGTGAAATACTGAGCTCCAAAGCAACAATCACCTGCCCCAAACTTCACCGTCCCATAACACAGGAGAGCAGCGTTGATTGCTACAGGTATTTTAAACAAGAGGAGGAAATCTTGCTTCACTTCTGAGATCACAGGTGCACCCGCCACACCCAGCTTCCTTTCCCTCAAAGCACTCAACCCTCCGTTTTACTTAAACGTGGAAGGCCTGACAGGCCTCTGCACGTCTCTGTAGCCTGGTCCCTGAGACTTCCTGCAGCTCCTGTCTCCATGCCCCAGGCCCTTTGCTCTTGCTTTTCCTGGACGGCTCTTCTCACAGTGAAGGTACCGCTTGTTTCCTTAGCTCTGTCTGTGAAGCACTCGCCAAGCACGCTACTGACCGCACTCTCTCCAAGAGAGCACACTGCCCCATTTCCCCCCCAACCTGCTCTGCAGGGTGGTGTGGCTGAATGTGAGCTCGGGAAGGCGGCGTGGGCCAGCCCTGCATTCACACACACGTGCCACGCACACGGCACCAATCTCTGCACAGTAAAGCGGGATTTCATTCTCATCCAGTGCCCGATAACATTTGCCGCCATCACAGTCCAAGAGCCCCGCGCTGACAGAAAAGAAAGAGGAGGAGCTGCAGCCTCCCACCTCTCTGTGATGTGCCATCAGGACAGATGGACGGATGGACATCCACCTGTGGCTCCTGCGGCCCGGCCCGGCAGCTCTGGGATGAGCTGTTTCCACAGAGTTTCAGGTCTCATCTCGCTCACCTCCTGCTTCAGTGTAACCTCTCCCTCCACCGCGGTCACACCTCCTCCCCACCCCAGACCAGAATCCGCGCCCCAGGAAGAGGCCTTTGAAGGTCTGATTGCCCCACAGATCGGCTCTCAAAGATTGAATGCCACGCTGACATTCAACGTGCATTTCCACAAAGGAAAAATCAAGGTCACGCCACCCAGATTTCAGCAGAGCGAGGACACAGATCCCCGCACCCCATGGCCACCCACAGCATTTTTCAAAGAAAAGAACAGAACACTGCACATGCTTGCTCCACAGTGACACAGGGCCTGGCTCAGGACACCAGAGCTCCAAACACACGCAGGGCCTGGCTCAGCACACCAGAGCTCCACAATGACACAGGGCCTGGCTCAGCATACCAGAGCTCCAAACACACACAGGGCCTGGCTCAGCACACCAGAGCTCCACAATGACACAGGGCCTGGCTCAGCATACCAGGACACCAGAGCTCCAAACACACGCAGGGCCTGGCTCAGCACACCAGAGCTCCAAACACACGCGGGGCCTGGCTCAAGACACCAGAGCTCCAAACACACACAGGGCCTGGCTTAACACACCAGAGCTCCAAACACACACGGGGCCTGGCTCAGGACACCAGAGCTCCAAACACACGCAGGGCCTGGCTCAGGACACCAGAGCTCCAAACACACACAGGGCCTGGCTTAACACACCAGAGCTCCAAACACACATGGGGCCTGGCTCAGGACACCAGAGCTCCAAACACACACAGGGCCTGGCTCAACACACCAGAGCTCCACAATGACACAGGGCCTGGCTCAGGACACCAGAGCTCCACAATGACACAGGGCCTGGCTCAGGACACCAGAGCTCCAAACACACGCAGGGCCTGGCTCAGCACACCAGAGCTCCAAACACACACGGGGCCTGGCTCAGGACACCAGAGCTCCAAACACACGCAGGGCCAGCCACCTGGGCCCATCATTTTTTTGTTGGTGGTGGTGGTCGTGGGGCCTGAACTCTGGGCCTGGGCGCTGTCCCTCAGCTCTTCAGCTCAAGGCTAGCGCTCTACCACTGGAGCCACAGCGCCACTTCCGGCTTTTTTCTTTTTGCTTATGTGGTGTTGAGGAATCGAACCCAGGGCTTCCTAAATGAACCCCGCCACACTGCTCCTTTCCAGAAAACAAGGTGAAGCTCTGAGTTTTTGCGTCCACAAACCCTGCCCGGGACGAGAACTTTCAGAGGCAGTGTGTGCCGTCCTCCGTCTGAAGAGATCCCCGTCCCACAGCTCATTTTAGACATTTGGCGAAAGAATGAGTTAGAATAACTTTGAGGTGAGCGTCTGCCTCGCCCCTCTCCTTCCACCCCCGCCTTGATCACCCACAAGGCCCATTCTTGGGGGTCTGCTGAGGCAGGCTCACACGGCTGTGATTTCTCTTAGTTCAGCCTCTCGTCTCCTCTCTAGGGCGGCCATGAGCCGGGACAGGCCGACCCGAGCCCGGGGGCACTGGGCAGGGCACAGCTCCGGCATGCCGCGCGGGCCAGATGAGAGCACCCTGAGAGCGAAGAGCACAAGAGACGCTACTCACGTTTCCCAGAGCCTGGCGGTGGGGAGGCGCGTGGGAGGCGCGGGAGCCGTGGGCCCCGGCCTGTGGCCTGGAGCTGCGGCCCTGTGCCTGGAGCCGCAGGTGGAGGCCCTCAGCCTGCTGCCTGGGAGCCCGGCTGCGCTGAGGGGAGGCAGGTGTGGGCGCTGGAGCCCGCTCACGTGCTCCCGCTCACCGTTGGGGGGGGGTGCTGTGGGATGAGCAACAGTGAGCTGTTATCAAACAAGCCCAGCAATTCCTCCCGGGGAAGCCGAGTTTCCACCTCAGCCACGGCTACCCCCCCGCCCCGTGTGCTACAGCAGCCCCCCGTGTGTTACAGCAGCCCCCCGTGTGCTACAGCAGCCCCCCGTGTGTTACAGCAGCCCCCCCTGTGCTACAGCAGCCCCCCTGTGCTACAGCAGCCCCCCGTGTGTTACAGC
>NW_012267226.1:25380346-25385106 GCF_000151885.1 Dipodomys ordii
AGCCCCCCGTGTGTTACAGCAGCCCCCCGTGTGTTACAGCAGCCCCCCCTGTGCTACAGCAGCCCCCCGTGTGCTACAGCAGCAGTGGGGTGCAGCTGGTGCCCTAGGACCCCAAAGACACCCACGTGACCCACTCCTCTGCGAGACCCGCCCCCCCTGCAGCCCCTGCCACCCTGGGGAGTCTTCTCCCACAGTCACATGACCTTCTTGGCACCCCCCCGTGAAAGTGGCATGCATGCACATGTGCACACTACACATGTACAACCCTCCATCGTGTTAGTGGCACATACACACGCACATGTGCACACACCCTCCACATGTTAGTGGCATGCACACACGTGCACACACGGACCTTCCACCGTGTTAGTGGCACATACACATGCACGTGTGCACACACCCTCCACATGTTAGTGGCACACATACACACACATGTACACACAGATCCTCCACCGTGTTAGTGGCATGTACACACATGTGCACACACCCTCCACATGTTAGTGGCACACATACACACACATGTACACACAGATCCTCCACCGTGTTAGTGGCATGTACACACGTGCGCACACCCCCACATGTTAGTGGCACGTATACACACATGTGTACACACAGACCCTCCACCGTGTTAGTGTCATGCACACGTGTGCACACCCCCCCACATGTTAGTGGCACGTGTACACACACGTGTACACACAGACCGCCGCTGTTAGTGTCACGCACACACGTGTGCACACATGTTTCTCCCCTGTGCACCTTGCAGGACCGCAGGCAGCACTGGCACACTGGCAGGGTGAGGCCCAGGCGGCGGCTCCAGGGCCCAGGCCCCGCGGGCCCGTTTCCCCCGCAGCCGTGGGCAGCCAGGCCGCGCCCGGCCGTAGATCGCGGCTCCACAGCCCGGCCTGGCCTTCACGCGCCGAAGCTGTGCGTGATTTCCCCCCAGAACAGAAGTCAGCTCTTGAAGGAGTCTGAGGTGCGCCCGCGAAGGAGACAATTGAGAAGGCATTTCTCACGGAAGCCCCCAGGGTGGCGGCCCTCAGCCTCGCTCCCTCTCCCTCTGAGCTCCTGGCCTCCGTGGCGACCCCAGGTAAAGACCTATTATCAAAGAGTCAGCCAAGGCTGGCTCCACCCCAGGAGCCTCCACCTCCACAGAAACCCAAGTCACAAACTGGGGCAGCCGGGCCGCGGGATTTCAAGCGTATCAAAGGTAACAATTAGCTTCTTTGAGGAGTTTTGTTAAAGAGAACCTTTCGCTTTAGTTACACAGAGGAAGAAAGTAAGAACAGAAATAATAAGATGGAGGCTTTGAGCTTCTTGAAGACTCAGACCTCTAACTGGTGCTTAGGGCCCAGGCCGACCTCAGCAATTAAAAGCAGCAGTGCAGACGTGGCGGCCGCCGCCTGCGGCTGCCCAGGCCTCAGTACCCAGCGTCCTTTGTTCCAGCCGGAGATTCTCTACCTGCTCTGATAATTCCTTAGCTGCGTCCTCACCAGGGCTCGGCTACGCATGAGGTAGACGGACTCTAATCCAACCCTCAGCTTCAAGATGCTTAGGCTGTCTGTGTCTGCATGGACTTCTCACTTTCCCTGTGAGACCATAAATCAGGGGCAGAAATAAATAAAATTACCGTGGTATTTATGGCTACAAAAGCTGCTATTTAACTACCAATGTAAACCTCTGAGAACACAAATGAAGAAGCTGCTTTGTGAAGAGGTTGAGTGGCTGGGCCAAGTCGGCATGCTTACAGCAGGCTTCATTCGTGTCACTTCACAAAGCTGTGTGCGTGAAGAAGACAATTACAGCTTGCCGCCACCTTCTCTTCCAGCCCGACTCTCCGCTCTCCTCTGAGCCAGGGCAGGGATTCATCCGCTTGCAGCCAGCAGGGCTCCACACATGACTGAGAAGGCAGGGAGCTGAACCCAACCACTGCGGCGGAGGGTGGCGCGTCCGCCCGCACGGGCACGCAGGGCTCCCATACACCCTTCTAAGCCAGGCACCACTGGCGCACGTCAGTGTCATCCCGGCTACTCAGGAGGCTGAGGTCTGAGGATCAAGGTTCAAAGCCAGCCTGGGCAGGAGAGTTTGTGAGACTCTTATCTCCAATGAACCACCAAACAGCCGAAAGAGGATCACTAGCCTTGAATGAAAAAGCTCAGGGACAGTGCCCCAGCCCTGAGTTCAAATCCCAGGCACAAAAACAACAAACAGACAAAATAGCCTTCACAATGTCCGTAATGTTTATAAGCATGCTCCCTCTCCCTTCCTCCCTCTTTCTTTCCTTGTCAGATCTAGTCCCTGCTAGCTAACACTCACATTTTCACTTCTGTAAAACTGATCAGACCAAGGTTATACAATGACCATTAGAGCAGTCTACTTGGACAGCCACGTGCTTGCTTCTTAGAGACTTCCAGGCCCTCACTCTCCGGATGCTGATGGAAAGAATTCACAATTAGCTAACATTACTGTAGACATTCAATGTTAAATACGTGACTCAATGCAAACTTCACTTGCTCTCATTTTCTCCTCAAAGTGCAGAGACTTGGTTCTGGAGATGTTTACCCGGAATGCATTTTCATACAGATCAGAATACCGGCTCCCCTCCATGCAGACCAGAGCTGAGCAGCCTCCCCCTGCCAGGCCTGCCCTCCGGGGGCGTGTGTGTGGTGAACGGAGCACAGGACTGAGGGGCCGGCGTCTGCCGTCTTTGTTTCCAGAAAAGGTCAGGGGCTCCGAGTGGCCCCTGTGATGAAGGAGGCCGGGGTCCCGTCATGGTCATTTAGCTCTGACTCGCTGGCGGAGGCCCAGCGCCGGCTTCACAGCTGACACGCGCTGGGCCGGAGAGCGCCAGCCAGCAGTTTGGACCGCTTATCTCCAAGTCGCAGGCTGCCGTGCTGGTGGGTGCGGGGCGGCCTCGTGGAATTCTGTCCAGTTATTGCTACTGAATTCTCACCTCCACAGAAGTGCTAAGAAACGAGCACAGAGTGCCAAGCACAGTCTGGTTTAGATAAGCTCAGTTTATTTTTGGCCTGTTGAGTAGCTCGGACGGAACTGTTCCCTTTGTCCGCTGGCCCCATTAAGCCATTCTCAGCCGCACGCAGCTCGCTCTGTTCACGCCACAGGACAGAGACACGCAGTGCCAGACGCAATCCACACGAGCGCTGAGGACCGACTAACTTTACACTGCAAGTTCTATTTTCTTATGTGTCCTCAATCATTCTAGATATCGTGTGTGATTTCAGATGATTTTTCAACTTTTCCCTGAGAGTTTCCTGAATCTGTCAAGCGGGATGAATGGGCTGCTCATCTGTTAAACACCCCATCGGGCTCCAAGTTCTGCAAGTTCAGTGCAGACCAAATTCTTTGACTTCTAGTTTTCTTAGTGGAAGAACAGCAAAGTTAAATAACATCTACCCCGCGAGGCTGTTACACACCCAATGTGGGGAATGTGTACCAAATGTGTACCACAGCTAAAGTACTATGATACAAGGAGAGACGATTTCGGCTGTGCATCTTTTCTAACTACAAAATGCTAGCTGTTAGAATTTAATTTCAGGAAATCTAAGGCAGGGTCTCAGCAAAGTCTCGTGGACGGAGAAGAACAGCTCCGGCAGTTCAGGAGAACGAGGAAGGTGTGGACGGAGCTCCAGGTCCGCTCCCAGCTCAGCCACTGAGCGCCGTCAGCAGACATCGCCTCCGTTTCTACAAACGTCTTGCTCTCCCTTGAATGTAGTCATCTGAATCTTCCTCACGGCACGTGTCTGAGGCAACGGTGTCCTCACCACAAAGTCAGAGGGCTTCTTAATATCACTGTCACTATCATCCAAGATGATGCGAAATCAAGCAACACCGAGGAATGGGAACAAGAGTGGAGGGATTTCCTCACTGCGCCTGACGGGCATCGGAGCATTGGTATTTATTTCCACTACTAATTATCGATATCAGAGGTCAGAAGTCAGGAGACAGCTAAGATGAAACTCCCATCAGCCCTGGCATTCACAGATGTGTATAATTTCATATCAAAGGGATTACTTAATTAAATTAAGTTTTGTAATTAGCATATAGATCTTTCACCCATAAATGAAAAGTACATTATGTAAAAACTCCAAATTAGGTTTTGGTTTTATTGTTATAAAGGTTCACACGTGGTGCATGATGTGCAGCCTATGAAGGGTTTCGTGTAAGACACAATTATTGACTTCTGGTAGGAATGTAACATAAGCGAACGTCTTTTATAGACACACTGGGGTACGGCTCGCTGTTTGAGCCCCTCAAGCCGCAGCCCTGCTGGCTCACTGGTGTTCACCTGGTGCTGTGAAATCCAGACGGCGGTGACAGTCTATCTGCAGGAAGATGCTCCTCTTTGCACGTCTTTGCACATCTGCGCCCGTCCTGACCGGCTGTGTGGGTCTCTTGGGGTCTGCATCTGTGAGACCGGGAGCTGGGGTGCCTTCCTCCCTCTGCGGCCCTGCTGGAGGAAGCGGGTCCCTCCCAGGAAGACACGCCTCACTCCCACGGGACCGCGGCCCCTCAGGACGCCGCCATCTCCGAGGGGAGACTAGCTCCTACCACCGACGTACTTCACAGACCCCAGCACCAGCCCCAAGAGACACGGCGCCCCGTGACAAGGGCCAAGGGGGGCCTCTGCTGATGGGATGGCCTCCTGGTCATGAAGACGACATCAAGAGAATGCATGCAAAGCTGCCATGCTGCAGAGGCCTCCTAAGGGGCGAATGGATAGCGTGTGGGAGGGAGGGAGGGAGGAG
>NW_012267226.1:25388108-25407662 GCF_000151885.1 Dipodomys ordii
GGGAAGGGGAGGGCTCGGGCGGGGCGGGGAGGGCTCGGGTGGGCAGTGACAGCACCCAGGGCCCAGGGCTCCAAGCTGCGCTCTTCCATCGCCTCATCCTCAGGCTGAGTGACCCGCACGGCCTTGCGCAAGCGGGTTTGCACTTCTGTCCTGGAAAGATGGCGTGAGGAAATAAGATGTCAGCTTCCAACACTCACACCATCTCTAATGTTCACTGCTTGGAGATAACGTCCACTCAGACCTCCAGTAAACTACAGAAATAAACTACAATCTGGGTTTCATGGAAATCTAATGGTTAACATCTGGCTAATACTTAAGACACTGTAACAAAACAGATTTTGTCTCATTTAAAAAGAAAAAACAACACCTACTTGATTCTGTTGGGTACTCGGAGTTTAGAAGTTGTGGAGATCAAACCACAAGAAAACAGAGACACATTTCAAGCAGGTCCTAGGCCCAGCGCCGTCCCCGCAGGGCTTGTATTAAGGGGGGCACGCAGCCAAGGCCCCAGATCCAGTCCCCGAATGACCTAAGCAAGGGAGGTGCTGACGAGCACCGCCAAGGCCGCTGCGGGGCCGTGGGTCACCAAGACCGAGTGTCACTCAGGAAGCTGCAGACGCAGCCCCTCCCAGCCCGTCGGGACTTCAAAAGGGCTCTCATAAAACAGCATTAGACTGCGTCCAAGAGAACTGCAGGTACAGACTGAGTAAGGACGAGGTCGGGACGGGAAGAAAAAGCCAAAGCATGCGGGGTCCGTGGAGGTCAGCCACCGCACGGCAGAGCTATTTTGTAAGTTCTGATTAAATGGAACATAAAAACCTCATGTGTGAACACATCTACATCCTTCCTCGAGTCACCGAACGAGCATTTCCAGATACACGTCCACCTTACTGAAAGCGAATTGAAGTTTTTCTATTTTGATTATTCTAGATAAACTGGGTAACTTTCCGCAGGATTTACTACTAACTTCGGTTGTGTGTGTGCGTGTCTGTATCTGTGTGTATGGACTTTAAAGCAGGCAATCAGTTAGTCAATTGATTAGTCAGTCCTTTCTGCCAAGCTTGTCTGACAAAACGTCTGTGGGAGCAGAGGACAGAGCTGTGTCCCCCGGCGGGGCCTGGTGGCCGCCCTAGGCCTGCTCTCCCATCCGCCCCGAGAAACTGCGCAGCCAGCGCCCGTTGGGGAGCTTTTGAAATACGTTTATCTTATCAGATCATGGCTGTAATATCCCACTTAACAAAGTCATTGTCAACTTGAAGACTGCAAACTACCTCCTGGGAACGCTTGCGGGATGCATTCATCAGGGGCGGGATAATTAAGTCATCCGTCAGCGCTGGCTCTCTTGGATGCGCGGTGTTTCCTGACTGGGGTGTCTGGGCTCAGAGAAGGCCTGCGTTGGATCCGGGAGCGCCCTCGCCGCCCCGGCGTGGACACGCGGCCTGCTCCGCCCGTGCTTTCAATCATCCTGGCTTGGCCCTCAGCCGCGCACCGCTGCAGTCCCTGGAAGCAGACGGGTGGTTGTTTTGAAGACCCTGCGGGGCTTGTGCTGTGATGCTGGCCCGTCCTGCCCACCGGGAGCCACCGTCCGAGGACAGGGCTACTTCTCGGAAGACATTTTATTTTCGCTTTAACATTTGGTATCAATACTGCTAGAAGACTGATTTCCTCCAAAATAAAATGGAAAAAAACACAGAGTACCAACTATGTGTCTTCAAATGTCTTTGCTGTCTCGTTACAGTTATTCATGTTAACCCGTGCAGGCTGGACCACGCATCTGGGAGTGGACCAGTTTACTTTTCCGTCAACGTCCTCCACTAGAAGTTGAAATGTGTTGCGGTTCCAGCAAAAATGAACCGAGGGAAAATTCTTTTCCCCGTTTTGTGAACAACGACGAAGAGGGTTTTGCTGTTCTTGTTCTTTGTGGGTTTTCTTTTTGCACTGAACTTTAGTCTCTAGACGCCTGGCGCTTGTCCTGCGCCCGCTCTTCCCTTCCTGCGAGAATCCCGCTGTCAACATGGCTGCCGAAGCTGTGTAGCAAGGTCCACACACCGTCAGCCTACCTCCCCGTCCCCCACCCATGACGGCTGCCCACCAGCCTGTCCCCAGTGCGAATTCTGCATGTGGGGCTCACCGGCACAGTCCCCTCGGCTGCGCCTCCTCGGGGTGCGGTGGGGCGCGGTGCCCCGACATCGCCCACTCCTTGGCGATGATCCAAGCGGTCTGCAGGAATTCGCAGCCCCTTCAGAACTGGAAGAGCCCTGAAGAAATCTGAGTTACCGCTTTCACTGCTATCCCGCCAAGAACTGTCTTGACTGTGCCTCAGCCAAGGAGCCGTTAGCACCTCCAAGGGGATATGCACTAATTACCTCCAACGCAGCTCAAGACACCGCGGAGTGGAGAGGCCTGAAGGCAGGAAAGGCAGCATGGAGGTCAGCCGACCATTTTCTAGAAGCACACCTGACCCCGTTCACCTTTCCAGATGCACACCTGACCAAGTGAATTCTACAGTCACCGTGGACGTCACATGAGCTTCTAGAAAGCACCTTACACACTCAGAACACAAACAAGCAAGCTAGCCATGACACAGGATATAACTCTCTACTCCCAACCTCGGCTGTTGGATGGTAAAGGTCCCAGGAGTAAATTTTAGGGTCACCAAGTGTGATACGGTAAACGGCCAGTCAGATTCCTTCTGTCTAATAACTTCCCAAATCATCTTCTTAATTTTTACCAGACACAATAATGTATTTCAGTACATACTAAAAATAAGGACTTAGAAGCCGTTTGTGTGAAGAACAGCTGGTGTGCCCTTAAAATAGGGTATTGTATGCATTGCTCCTCATAAATATTTTAAAACTCTCATTAAGGGGGAAAACAGCAAACTTTAGCCAACACTTCTATTTTAACATTACAGCGTATCTGCAGAAGCACATATCATAAATATATATGGAAATTTTATATAACAAATGAGATCTAAGGGGAAATAAATCTTTTGAACTGCAGTCTATTTTTCACTTTAGAATTATAATGATCAACAATGCTCCATAACAGATTATTACCCTGGACTGTAATAAATCCTGTGACTGTACACCGTATGCACTGGAGAAAGACCTGCGACCCTGGCCCCAGTACTGATATTTCTCCATCGTTCTAGCATCTGGGTTATATGTCTGTGTGTCTGTGACATACTCTGTGCACGTCGCAATGAATGGCTGGAACCAAACTCTCAAAAATCAGTAACAGCTGCTCTCCACCCTAAGAGAATCAAGATGGCCAAAAGAATCATCCAATGCGATGGAGAGGCGGCAGCAGAGGAGAGCAGCAGAGGGGAGGTGGCAGCTGTTGGCAAGGTGGCGCTGTCTTCTCATTTCTGTGCTTTGCATGCATTACTCGGGGTTTCACCGGCCACGTAATCAGACACCCACCTGGAGGGCGGACATGCCAAGCAGCCCGGACGTTCACTTCTGCTGCTTCTCCACACACAGGTAACGTTTACTCCTATAAAGTTTTATGTCAAACGCGTGGATATATTCACACCTAAAGCAGTTACATTGAATCCAGGACCATCATCCCCACTGAATAAGAAAAGGGTGAGAGGTAACAGCAAGAGATTAAGAGAACATCGGAAGGCCAGATCAAGATTGGGGGAAAAATAGAACTGTAAAGAACTGAACTAGAAAGTGCATATGTGAAAGACAAGGTGTTTCACTGAAAGTTCCGATGGCCAGTCACATGGCAGGAAGCTTTTCTTAGATTATTCAGACTCAAAATGCAGGTTCTACTCACAAGCACCACGAAGAAATATGGGAACCCACGGAACAGGAGGCTGCACCCTGGCACACAGCATTAAGCTGAGCAATACAAATGGTTTCACATTGAAACAAAGTGATTTTGGAACAGTCTTCTGTTATGTTTAATATCGTCATTAATACTGGTGTGAGTGGTGGCACCGCGTCAGGCCTGGCGACCGTCAAGTTGTGTGATATTAACAAGGCCTTGCTGAGTGTGAGCATTTACAGCTGGGAAGTGCATTTGAAGGTCCAGGAACTGGGGAAAGATCTTTTACCTTATGTTTTTGCAGCCAAGACTCAAAGGAGGGAGTGGAGCTGGGGAGAGGCAGAGGAGAGAGAGGAATCAGGGCGACCTCGCTGGAGGGAGAGGGACTGGGCGTGTGGAGTCTGACCCTGGTAAAGAACCGCTCCATTTTAGAGGGATGAAAGCTTGGGTCTTACCCTATTTCTCCAGCTTCATAAAAGAACCACTCCTGTAACACGCGTTCGCCGCTTCCAAACCACCTGCCCTGCGGGATGCACAGAGCTGGAATCTAACTGCACGCGGTGTGTGAGTTGTAAGGGTTCTCCCTGCCTCTCTGCCTTCTGCTGGGCACACTGGGCACAGCAGTCCACGGGACTCACAGGGCACACTGGACACAGCAATCCACAGGACTCACTGGACACACCCGCGAGGCGTGGCAGCGTGTGGTGTCATTGTACTCAGAGCTGTGAAGGTCGAACCCCCGAGGTGGCCTCTCAGTGTCCAGGAGCGAAGGCCGATGAACACAAGCCTGGAGAACAGAGCCGTGAGGGCCACAGGACCAGCAGTGCGCTCTTCCAACACTGTCCCAGGCCAGGGGAGAGATCTCACCGCTGCCCTGTGGGCTGTCCCTGGAGGTCACACCGAGCCGGTCTTCCCTGGACAGGATGGTTCTAGAAGTTTGGCTAGTTCATCCACAAAACTGTGATGCGTCCAAGTTCACTTCCAATTTTACACAAACCGTATTCCGCCCACATTTCCGCATGATTTCCGAGCCAAAGATATATGTTGCAGGATAGCATTCTTCATAAATTATAAACATGGCTTACCTCACCAAAATACATCAGACCCAAACGCACAATTCTCAAAAATGCCATCTATAAATTACAAATAAAAAATTTCCAATTAGATTATGGATGATATACTTTGTAATTCTGTACATTTTTCCTGGTTTTATGCTTAGCTTAAAGAAATCAATCATGACACCCCTGTCAAGAGGCAAACCAAAATGTAATTTAGTAAAAAAATGTTAATCTTGGCAGTTAGTAGAAATGCTGTAAATTCTCTTATATTATCATAATTCATTTTATGCTAACTGGGAAAAATCATCAGTGTGGAAAAATTAAATTTAAGCCTAATTGACAACTGACATTGAAGTATCCCAGAACACTAAAATAAAAGATGATCCTTACATTAAAATAGTAAATTGATGGGAATGGGCATCATAATTTACCAGGATTAAGAAACAAAAACAATGTGTGAATAGACGAACGAGTTTAGGAAGATGAACAATGGCGGTACCGTGGGTGGACCTGGGAAGGGACCCTCGTCGGGGAGAAATTCTGCTCAGTTGTGTTCTGTGCTGCTTAGGCCATTCTCAAGTCAAGAAGAACTTTATTTAAGAGGAGACCGTGAGAACACCTGAAGAGATAGGTCAAAGGCAGAGCGAGGAAGGCAGATAGCCCTCAGGAAGGCGCTGACTGGACGCGGATCATCGCTGGGTGTGGCTTTGCTACCTGACTCATTTTCCGGAGGCCACGGCTTCCTGAGGTCCTGGGAGGGGAGGAAGCAGGCCACGGGGCTGGGAACCCCCTGGGCCGCCCCCAGCGGCTGGCCGGCCGTCGGCCTCGGCCCTCCTCTACGCAGGACTGGGTGCTGGGGTTTCCCAAAGTCACACCAGCACCTGGGACATCAGGAGTTTTCAATCTGCCTTTGCTTTGCTTTCTTGTACATAATCACCAAATCTGACAGCACTTCAGATTGAACATATCCAATTATTGACCAGAACTACCTGCAGGTGTGTTGTTCACAACACACATCTTTGTATCTCCAATAAAAGTGTTGTTCACTGACATCTCGAGAACCAGTATTCTGAACATCAACGACCATGGTACAACCTTAAACAAAACGTTGTTTCCCTGCAATGTCTCCCTGGAATTCTCTCAGGAACTTTGAGGGGAATTTCAACTAAATCCTGGTGCTCTTCCCACTGAATTAGAGAGTATGAAAACACTCCATGAACGCTTTCCAGGATGCTCAACATTTTTCCTCATCAGCAAAAATATATTGTTTTCGATGAACAAAAAACTGTTAGAGATGTCTATGTAGAAATTTGTTTTTATATTATAAAAGGTACCATCTCTCTAACTCAAAGAGAAGTTTTGGTTAGCAAACGAGCATGTATAATATGAAATATACGTGTATGATATATGTGCATTATTCATTCAGTGATATATTTATAAAACATTGATGAGTGTTGTATTATGGACATGTGCATTTTCCATATGTACATTGATAATGTATAGTCAGTGTGATGTGATCGTGTAATGGCATACACACTAATTACTAATGATGTCTATCATAACAAGTGAGCCAGGCTGAACACGTCTTCTGAGGCTCAGACAACAGTAATACGATTTTTCATTCCAAATTGCTCTGAGAATAAGTTTTTATAAAAGCAAGAATCTCTGCTCATCAGCCATGCTAACGAGAAACAAGTGTGTCCCACCACGGCTCCGACCACAGCGCACACGGAGCCTGTGCCAGCAACGGGCCAGACCGCCGGGGGACGCGAGAGCCACGTTTGCGAGGGTAAGACCGGGGAGCCCTCGGAGGGACGAGATTTGAGGGCAGCTGGAGCCGTCTTGGCTGGGCCAAGACCTCGTCAGGAAGGAGGAGGAGGAGGACGGAGGCCCACCCCGTCTCTGCCTCACGCACAGGCCGCACGCGCTCCGCGCGGCCGCTGTCGGGGCAGAGCAGACGGGACGCTGCCTGCGATGGTCCAGGAGCCCTCAGCCCCGGGCCACACCTCTCTGAACACAGCAACCCGCGCCTCACACCCTCTGACGACGCCACGGCCAGCTCGCCACGAACGCTTCCGCTCTTTCCGCAGTCCAGCCCCCGTTCGCCGCCACTCTCAGAAGCGGACGTGCCATCTAAAGTCGCCAGCCGAATCACTCATCCTGTCTCCATTCTCCCCCTGTGCCAGCAAGTTTACAAATGGGCTCAGAACGGTCACGTGCCCGTTAAACAGTCATTCTCAGTAAGCTTCAGCCGGGTTTGTTTAGGAACGAGGGCACAGCTGGCCAGGAGCCACGCTCATCCTGATAACCCTTCCATTTCTTGCCTTCTAGAAACACGCTGGAACTGTCCTGTTTCAGGAGCAGAGGACAGGCCACGCTTGCTGCTGGTGGTGCTGAGAGGGAGACACGGTTTTCCTCACCAAAAGCCTCAGGCATAGCCAGGCCGGTGGATGGCGTGGTGTCCCTGCCCGTCCACTTCCAAATGGGCACCCACCGCAGCCAGGCCCTGCGTCTCCTCCCCTTTCTTAGACACGCTGGGGTTGTGTTTTTTGAAAACCTCAACAATTAAAGCCAGCCAGCCAGACCAGCTCTGCGAGCACTGGCCGGGGAGCCCGGAACAGGACCCGCAACAACTCCCATTGCCAAGGAAACAGGAGCAAACACAAAGCAAAATGCACCGGCAGGAAGTGGACTCCAGCAGGCAATTGAGATAGGCGATCAGGCCAATAAATGACCCGCGAACGCCATCAAAATCTTCAGTGTCAGCACCGAGTTCCAGGCAAGGTCTCCTCTCTCGGCACACGTGCTCCCTGGGGTGGGCGCCCACCCTGGGCTGTGACCTTCCACTTGTCCTCGGGGTCTTCCTTGCGTGGGGCCGGGCTGTGCGCACAGCCCAGCGTGCTGCGGAGGGGCCGTCTGTGAGCCCAGCCGCTGGCTCTGCGGAGAACGTGGCAGACTCGCTGCCGTGAAGCTTTAGGTCATCCGTGAATAGAAGCCACACTCTACATCGGCCAATGTTACACTCAGCTCCAGAAGAGTGGTATTTATCTAAGCTTCAAAAATGTATACACAACCACGGATGGTTAATCAATCCAGGCTCAGGGGCATCACGAAGCGTATAAATCACAACTCATTTTCTTTCATAGACAGTAAGATCTGAATTCAGTTCCGGCTTTTCCGTTTATGGGCTCTCTGGACTTAGGTAATTTGTTAAAAATCAGCACTACTATTGCAAAGGTGAAGCCACGCCAACTTCGTTAGGCTTTTAGTCTTTGTGTACTAATGTGATCATGACAAACATCTCTAATGATTAAAATAAGCCTTATTGGAAAGCTTGCTTTCTGTGAAGACCCGGTTCTGCGGGCTTCTCTGTGACCGCACACCCGGAACTTTCCCTACGGGGCAACGCATGAGCCTTCCCGTCATTCTCAACGCCACGCCCTCTGCACGACCGTGCACTGTGCAGTGTGACACGGGTCTGGCTTCAAAATGAGGACGTCGGTGCAAAGGCTCGGCAGCTGACTTCTCGGTTGCGTTCTGCTTACCAATGGCTCTGGGTGAAGAGTTCTTACGACATTAGTATGTACATTCTGCCAGTTTTACGTTCAGAGACTGTAGCTACTATGTAAAAGACACCGGATGTAAGTTCGCCTCTTTTTCCTCTACATCCTCTCTGGTTTTAGAATATTTTCATCGTGAAATGGGATGCCATTGTAGTTCAACATGGACCCAAAAAGTCACCGCGGCGAGCCGGGCAGCGGCCGGCAGGAAGGGACAGCTCTTCCTTCCCAGCAGCCCCGGCTGCCACCGGCCAGTGACGCAGGACTTTACTCTGTGCATGGTGGCAGCACTGCAGGGAAGGCGACGCTTTCTCAACTCCTCACAGGTGCTCCCATGTTGGAACACCCGGGATCACCAAAGAATCGGGCCCACGCGCGGCCCTGGGGGTCTGGGCACAGGCCTGCCTGCTGGGCGGCCACGAGGCCGAGTTCCCGCGGAAGGGAAACTCAAGCACAGGAGCTGAGTCCTGCAGAAGGGACGCTTTCTGCAGGTGTCGAGTGCGGGGGCCAGTCTCTGGGGGACCATGGGCACCAGAACTTCCCAAGAAAACACCGTCCAGGACCAGAAGAGAAGAGCAGCCCTGCGCGGGAAGGGAAGGGCGCGGCGTCACGCACGCGGTGGGAGGCGTTTCCCGATTCTGCCTAGGAGGCCCCTTCCTCGTCCTCCTTTGTCGTAAGGAGTTCTGGTGTTGCTTTTTGGTATATGTAGACCACACAGGAAGAATTCGTGTAAAAAGCCAGCGTGTTGTTAATAGGGTAGCCATAACTCTCCTGGCTCCTGCTTTTCAGACAGAAATACTATTACTCAATGTTGTCAGACATTTCCTCTATAAGCAACAAACAGAAAAGCTTTACTTTTTAACATGCAAATAAAGCCCGTGCTTGAAAAAAATCAACCAAAACTAGTCTTTGGAGCCAAGAAAACCATCTTTCCATCCACTCAACCGTCTATCCATCTGTCCATCCGTCCATCTGGTCATCAGGTCACGGGCAGCTCCATGCCCTGTTTGATTAACCCTTAGGAGCCAATATGTCTGAGTTCGCTCATTGGCACTGATTCATTTTGTGCTAATGTTTCCGCCACCCGCAGATGCACTGAGCAATAACGGAATTTTAAGTCCAAGAAAATATCATAAATTGCTTTCAGACTTGAAAAGAATTCAAGTGTTGGTGACGCCAGTACTGAAATCTCCTGATGTAAGTTAGATTCACTTTTCCACAGGAGATTGTGAGTGGGGAAATGCACGCCGAAGGGCACCGTAAGTACTCCACACGCTTGTCGTTCACATTCTCCATCCGCATTGCCAATCTGCATGCCTCTTGTCTAAGCAGATGCAAACAGGAAGCAGCCTGGCCAGGGGTATGGTTCTCCCCAGTGAGGGAACGAGCCGATCAGGACGGAGAGAGGCACGGAGGTGGGCTGGGGCCGTGGGGCCTGAGGAGAGAGGCATGGAGGTGGGCCGGGGCTGCCAGGGCTGCAGGGGCTGCAGGGGCCGCAGGGGCCGCAGGGGCCGCTGGGCCTGAGGAGAGAGGCACGGAGGTGGGCTGGGGCCGCGGGGCCTGAGGAGAGAGGCATGGAAGTGGGCCAGGGCCACCAGGGCTGCCAGGCCCGAGGAGAGAGGCATGGAGGTGGGCTGGGGCCGCGGGGCCTGAGGAGAGAGGCATGGAGGTGGGCCAGGGCCGCCAGGGCTGCCAGGCCCGAGGAGAGAGGCATGGAGGTGGGCCGGGGCCGCCGGGGCTGCCGGGGCTGCAAGGGCCGCAGGGGCCGCAGGGGCCGCTGGGCCTGAGGAGAGAGGCACGGAGGTGGGCTGGGGCCGCAGGGGCCGTCAGGGCCGCCAGGCCCAAGGAGAGCAGCACGGAGGTGGGCCGGGGCGGCTGGCCTGAGACTGGGCAGCTGCTGGGCCGAGGCACTGGCCTTCAGCTACAGGATGATGCCGCCCTGTGCGCGCGACTGGCGAATGGAGAATCTGTCCATCGTTCTCTCGTGCCAGCTCCCTCCCACAAAGCAATCGTTGTCATATTATTTCAGCTAAGGGGAGAAGGGAAGACGTGGCCTACTGAGCCTCAGGCCTGTCCAGCCAGTCTGAGCCCTGGGCTGGACAACACCTGGGGGCAGTTTCTCCCGGCCATCCGGAAGGGGCAGCCTGAGCACAAGGAGCCCCACGAAGGTGTTCAGCCGGCGGGACGGGGCGAGAGGACACCCAGGAAGCTGCGGGAAAGTAACAGTCCACTGAAGTGAAAACTCGAGGGTGGTGGCTGCAGAGACGGCAGGAGGCAGGTCGGCCCTGACCCACGCACAGAGGCAGGTCGGGCCTGACCCACGCTCAGAGGCAGGTCGGGCCCTGACCCACGCTCAGAGGCAGGTCGGCCCTGACCCACGCGCGGCCCCCAGCGGCAGCAGGGTGAGTTTCCCTACGGACCTACTGACTTCCGTCGGCAGCGTTGGAGTAACACACAGAACGCAAGTAGCTTGAGAACGCTCACCTTGAAAACAGTTCCCTTAGCTACACGCTAACTACCTGCACGGTGTGCTGTGATTCAGAACGATTCGAGGAAGCTGGGAATTCGTGGGGATGGCTCTGGTTAGTAATATTATCACTTATTTTCTTGGCCATGCTTACAGAGAGGCGTGATAAAAGAGTTAGAGGTGAAATGCAGAGGTGTCTGGGATTTATTACACTGAAGAATAATGTAATACTTAAATTTCTAAATCCAGAATGTATGTTTTTCACATTTTTATGTAGAACTAAAACAATTTACAGCTTCACATTTTTAATCTTTGTATCTAATAGAAGATACATATATATATATATTCACTGTGTTATTATTTCATATTCTGTTAATAGTTGAAAATTTTAGGGCAATAATTTAATGTGATATGGCTTTTATGGGAGTAGCCTGATACATAAATATGAATATATAAATATTTACTTAAATTATTTTGTGGATCAACCCACCTATATTTAGTTCTCTTGTTTTATTTCAAAATAGGCATTTCAACGATTTATATATAACCAAATCACCTTAAAATCATTTTTGTTAATCTATGATTTCACTGATTACTTTAGTATTTTTATAGTCTTTTGGGCTATTTATCCCCTAGTGATTCTTAAAGCCAATTCTTCTTAAAAAGCTTCCCTACCCTGCTGCTTTTTAAATTGATTTCTATGTTACTCCAAATTAAATGCATTATTTCTAGCCTATCCGTTTTCTAGCTTGAATCAGTGCCCTTAAGATCCCCAGCTGCTGGCTCTGTAAAGTCAGTCTGCAGGCCTGCCTCTCCTTCCCTGCGCCCCACTCACCCAGGAGGCGGGGGAGAGCCTCGTTTGTTTGTGGTGAAGAGGAAAGGACTGAAGCTTTGCTGGGACACAGAACCATCCTTACGATGACTTTCACACACAGCTCTGTGTCCTCGGCCACAGAGCAAGCATGAAGTACAACTCTGAGCTGTCCCAACCTTCACGTGATAGCACAGTGACCTCCTGTGCGCGGCAGGCAACGCACAGATGCACGAAAACCAGCGCCTAGGCCCCGCCCACCCCACGGGGCTCCATCTGTGCTCAGGTGCACACGGGACGCGGACGGACCGCCGGGTGCACACGGGACGCGGATCGACCGCCGGGTGCACACGGGACGCGGACGGACCGCCGGGTGCACATGGGACACGGATCGACCGCCGGGTGCACACGGGACGCGGACGGACCGCCGGGTGCACATGGGACACGGATCGACCGCCGGGTGCACACGGGACACGGACGGACCGCCAGGTGCACACAGGACACAAACGGACCACCGGGTACACACGGGACGCAGACGGACCGCCGGGTGCACACGGGATGCGGATCGACCGCCGGGTGCACATGGGACACGGATCGACCGCCGGGTGCACACAGGACGCGGATCGACCGCTGGCTCACACCCAGACCCGTCCCAGCCTCTCCCGCTTCGTATACCCCAATATTCCACTGGGAGAATCTGTGGTCAGCTGGCCGAGAGGCAGGGCAGAGGGTGCCCAGCTCGAGGCCAGCGTGGGGAGTTATTAAGACCCTGTCCCCAAAACAGACATGCTGGGGGCTGGCGTAGGTGGGGAGCACCTGCCAGCTCCATTCACTGGGCTCAGTCCTGTCTTCTGGGGGCTGGCGTAGGTGGGGAGCACCCGCCGGCTCTGCACACTGGGCTCAGTCCTGTCTTCTGTGTTGTCTCTTTACGCCGTGTCTTCATCATCCTCGGCAGGTCCTGGCACCAGTAGGTGAAGGAACATGTGTCTGACTGGACTTGAAAGGCCGCTGCCCTAGTCCTTCAGGAAGAGGCAATGAAATATATACATATATAGATATATATATACACACACACATATACACACACATACACATACACACATATACATACACACAAACATACACATATATAAACCCATGTGTGCACAGCCGTAACATGTCACTGAATCCTATTTCCCCTTTAGTGAATGGTTATCTAATGAATTGTAATGTCATTCTTGGATAACAGAAGAAATTTCTCTGCCAAGGAAATATCTTTTTTGTCTGCAAACTATCTCAACAAGAGAATGAACTAGTTACCAAAAGCAACTCCAGCAACATGTAAAAAACATCCTGTGGGCGCCAAGGGCCTGGGCAGCTTTCCCGGTGCTCAGAGCCACGGCGTCTCCCACCTGGAGCCCGCGGGGGGGAGCCAGGCCCGGGGGTGAGATGCTGGCCGCCCTCCGTGGCTCTGCAGCGAGGCTCCCGGCGTGCAAGGTTAATTGACAGTGGGCGTGAGGGGTCCATCCCCGCCCCACGACCTTCCACAGAGCGGATGCCAACAACCCACAAATGCCCTCATTAATGAGCTGATGTATCCATTCGAGTGTATTCTTGCAAACTCATCGCAAAACTTCTGCCTGACTGGTTTAGAAGCTGTTTGGCAAGGTGTATACGCTTCCAGATCACCAGCTGGCCACTGTAACAGTTTCTATTCGATTAATAAAAGAATATTCCCAACTAAACCGGACATGTCAGCACGCAAACTGTGTTACTTGCTAGCGGATGCTAGCCACTGTCTCCTCCCCAGGAAGCCCCCACCTTTAATAATCCTTCCCGCCATGAAGTGAGCCATTTCAAAGTGTCCGAGATGCTGCATGCCCCCAGCGAGCTAACCCACAGCCATCAGGACTCCAACATTTTCAGTAGAAGTTGAACAAAGGCTTGTGCTGACCTTTGGGATTTTGTATCAGACATGTTCGAGTGTTTAGAGTAGACACGCATGGAAGATGTCACATTAGAAGCTTTTCTTCTTCCACTAAATTGACTTCTACTTGTTTCCTTCCTTCCAAAAATCTTCCTAATTCACAATTTTATATCACTTTTAGTTCCTCGCCAAGTTTGACTATCCAGTGTTGTGTGATTTTCTGCTCACTTGAACACTTTCAAATTATTCAAAGTGATAAGGTGGAAATTATGCTACAGCAGAGAAACTGCTTAACCTATTAGTGATAATTGGTGATTTTTTTCTTCTGCTGATAGCTTTTGTGGCAGCGAATCAAAATTTAATGCTTTCTCTTCTAGTTATAGATCATAACAGAGATTTGCTACCTGTAAATAGCAACTCACAGCTGTTTTCCCTGGACATAATATTCTAACAGGAAAAATAGCACTAGTCAACACGTCAACCCGTCTTCTTAAAATAATCCTGAACGCCTTTGCCTGGAACGTGGCTACTGATTGTAAGAAACTCACCTCATCGGCAAAACAAGCATTGGCCCTGATGTTCTAGGAAAGATTTTCCAAGAAAACAGCATGGGAACACTAGTAGGCCTCACTGCGACCTCACGAAGCAGAAGCCAAAAACCGTCGGCAGAGGTGAAGACGCGTCCGTGTTTATAACAGAAACCACAGGGAAGGTGAACGTGCGTGCGCAGAGAATCTGTGCACCACTGGTGGGTGTGGGATGGTTTACTCCCCGAGCAAATCGGGGGGCCTGCTCCCCTTCTTTACAAAGCATCCGTGAGTGTGAGTACTCTCAAGCCGTGATAGGAATGTGCCGCCAGGACACGGGTTCCAGAGAGAAGGAGACACACAGGTCAAATTAGGACAATCTGGACATCAAGGAGTGATTAGCATGCCAATCAACTTTCAAGAATTGGAAGCAGAAGCCTCCATGCCCACACAGGGAATAAAGACCTGTACAGAAGGAACACGAAGCTGGTCAGGGTGAACAGGCTTCCACCGAGGCGTCTCTACCCACACTACGACATGAGTGCATTCACGCTCATTCACACACACAGGGTCCCCCGCAGCAGGCCCCACACACGTCCTAACGTGCTCCGAGCACACGCAGACTCCTCCACCTTCTTCCCTGCCACTAATTATTTTCACTTTAATGCATATTTGTGGTACATGCGTGTGATTTCACTTGTGCATACGTGACAGTTTGGTCAGATTAGTTGGTTTTATTTGCTCTCTTCTCCACCTCCCAGCCCTCTGTTATCCAGTAGATTTCATGCTTCATACACAGACACAGCGTACTTCAGATCATCATCCTCTTCCCAAGTGTGCTTGAAACCTGTAGAGTCACAGAATAAAAAGACCCTGAAGGACCACACAGGGTCCAATAGTCTGTGATCTAGTTATTGTTTTTTTCTTTTAACTGTCTTACTAGAAATCACTTTGTCTCTTGCCCGTGTGAGTAAGCCAAGGATATTTCTTGGTTCCTTCAGTTTCGTGGCAGGCTTGAAGCGCCCATACAAAGACATAAATGAAAAACAAACTCTGAAGATGAACTTCAAATTATCCTTGCTGAGTTCAACAGGGCTCTCACAAAGCTATTATCGAATCAAAGTAATTGAAAAATACCAAGGTCTTTCATCTTTGGACTGCATGCCTTGGGTAGACACCAATCTTTGTGCAAAAATAAAACATTTTTAGAATAAAGGAAAGTTGTGCAATGCAAGGAAATAGTTATTGAGAAATGCTTAAAGCATAAGAAAAATTCTCTTCTCAGAATGCCATCAGTAAGCAAGTTTAAAAAAAAAAAGCAAGAGGTACCATAATTTTCAGGGCTTCTCTTAACCGCAAACAATGAGAAAATACCTTGAAGGAATTACGATTTTGATGGAGTGAATATCATATCACTGTGTTCTTATTCGTCATTTTCAACAGTATTTCTTATACTCCAGAGAGTCATTGAAGTTCTTTTCTTCCTATCTTATCCCTTTTATAGATTATCACCGTGGCTCTCTCTTAGTCTTAGAGGTAAACAGGTCTTTAACGGCATCTGACTCGGCATCAAGGCTGTGCTGATCGGTGCGTGGGCTCCCACCGTGGAGAGCGTCCACCGCGGAGAGCGTCCGTGTACCTTCCCTTTGCTGCCCAGCCTCCATTTGAACCAGAGCACCAGCAGGTTCCCAGGTGGCTTGGTTATTGAGTTAAAAAAACATTTGCTTCCTATTTCCTGACATTCCTTTCTGTGTGCCTTATTTGCAGGTCCTCTGTGCTTTTTTTCTTAGTGTATACTCTAGGCTACTGGCTAATTAAATACCTGACACAACTCTCTACTTCTCATTATGCCTCTTCAGGTGTTTAATTGTTGCTATAATAAGACTCACTTTGCCATTTTATTTCATATTTCCCACTTTATTCAGTGTTGTTTTTCTTATGCGCATACACACGTGTACAATTGTATGACATTGGATGAGTGAATTAACAATTCCAGAAGAGAACGCAAGCCTCAGGCTGTAGCCTGGCGCATCTGCCCACGACAAATTCAAAGAGCAACTGTCTCCCTGCTGAGCCTGGGGGAGCCTGGGCTCCAAGCAGAGGTGTAAAGGGACGCTGCTGTAGATTCACAGCGGATTCCCTTCCGTGCTCATCTCTTGGATGGCCCAGCTACACGCGTGCTGCCACATGCAGGAACTGCCCAGCCCCTAGAGGCCACCGTGCTATGACCTGCGACCTGTGACCTGCGCCCTCGGCGATCCTTCCACTCTTCTCGCTCCCCTGGTCCAACTAGACTGGATGAATGTGGAACGCAGGCTCCCTTTACAGAGCCTTCCAGGAGGTTCTAGATGGTTACAGAAGATGGAGTTCTTTCTGGGGATGCCTCCTGCTCTTGTGAATGGAAGAAGACGTTTTCTTGAGCGATTGAAGTCAGATTGGCCACACTGATTCTCAAGCCAGTGAACCATGTGCATGTGGGCTGGGGTCATTGCGGGCGGCAGGTGGAGGAGCAACTGTGAGGAGCGGTTCGCTGCCCCACGGTGAAGTCCTTCGTAATGGTAGGCCACGTATCCATGATAGGACTTAGCACGCTGAGAAGCAACTCCTGTCAGTCATAAGCTGTGAAGATTCGGGAACAAGCCGAGAGCTGGTGGTGCATGCCTCTAGTCCTGACTGGAGGGTTGAGTTTGGAGCCAGCCAGAGCAGAAAAGTCCGGGAAACTCTATCTCCAAAATAACCAGTAAAAACCTGGGCTGGAGGCATGACTGTAGTGGTAGAGCACCAGCTAAGCAATCAAACCTGAGCAAGAACACGGAACCCTGAGGTTGAGCCATGACATCAGAAAAGGAGAACGAGGCGTAGGTTCAGGCGTTCGCAGTGCAGCACAGCCCTGCATGGGCAATATTTTCAGTGCAAGCATCGATATTTCCAAGATAGTGAATAAGTTTAGCCAAAGGCTAAATTACTACTCTGTTAGAAATACAAGGGGCTGGACGTGTGGCTCAAGCGCTAGAATGACTGCCTAGAGAGGGGGCGGCTCAGCATCGCCCAGACGAATAGACAAAATAATGCATAATTAACGCTGATGGAGAAAATACGATGAATTATTATGGAGAAAGCCCACAAAGTTTCACGGAGGTAAATCTTAATTAAATTAGCTAATCTAGCAGGGGACTTGAACCTTACCTTACACTAACTAAACCAGGGTGAGGAAAATCCGCATCTTAAGAAAATACATTGATAATTAGAATTTTAAGAATTTAACACATGCAAAAATCAGTATCAATCTTACAACATAACACTGGTATTTAATTTTTTATTAGATTGGGTTCTGAGGAATGAAACTCCGCAAAGGCCCTGCATCTGAAGTAGACCCGAGGCCTCCCGTCCACCAGGGATGGGTGGAGGCCACACCACGGTTAGAGGCTTACACCAATGCCGGCCTACCGCCTCCTAGAGCCGGAGGTCAGAAATCAGCACGGATCTCCACAGACCTTCGATAGACAGACAGCCCTGCCCTCGGTTCAAAAGCAGCAACTCCAGGCTGACTTCCACGGTCTCTGCTTCCTCCCAAGTCTACCTGTAATGGCACAAGCTCTCTCCCTCCCTCCAATTCCTGTCCCACCTACAAGGCCTGTCCTCATACTGAGCCCACCTGCCCGGTCCCGGGTTTCAACTTCAAGTCAGAACCCGAACGCATCTTCACCGTGTAAATCCACAGTGCCCGCGGTGCTCGGCAAACCAGCATGGGGGGGGGGGAGGTTTATAGTCACTCCTAAATCTATTTGCACCTCCTGATTATTTTCAGGAGAATCATTTACTTTTCTATTCAGGATTTTCAGAATGCATTTTTGTTTGAAGTAAATCTTAGTTGCATTTAAAAACAAAAAAGCTTTCCTTCGCCTTCTGCTACATTTCTAACTTCTTAATTTTCCTGTCTGCAATCATCCTCAGACTGCAACCTTGGATGTACCGAGTGGAAATTAGAAAAAGGCTCTAGGCAGACTTGACTCCTTGATGGACCAACTGAGGGAGAGCTTGGGGTTTAAAAACATAAGGAAAACAAAGGCAAGTAGATGAACAGAACCAATGAATAAGAAGTATAACAGGAATAAAGTACATTTTCTTCCTTCTATTGTTCTGTGAGATTCATAGCTTGCAGAGAACATTGTCTCCGTCCTTCTCCAGGACACTTGACTTTGCCTGCCTCCTGCTTCTAACTGCCTCTGTGTTTATCTAGACAGTAAACGCACACCACTATCGTGGTCCTGGGCTGCACCAGTCCCAGCATTCAGCACACCCCGAGCAGCTTCAGCTCCACCGCAATGAACTCCAAATGGAAAATCAATGAGAAAGACTCATGGAGGAGCCGTATCACGTGTTTGCAAAGTTCAGAGTCACAGAGAAGAGAGCCAGCGCCATGTCCAGTCGGCGCAGGAGGCAGGGCTCATGGAGGGGAACGGTGGCGGGAAGGCTCGGCCGTGTTTTCTTGGGAGAGCAAAAGTGCTTTTTCATTAAAATAACGAAATATTGAGTAGATGGTCCTTTTCAATTCCTCACAACTGAAACAGGAAAACCAAGACAAACTGCAAAACACTGTCCAATGCTCGTGCGCACAAGATGAGAGCGATTTACCAGAGGACAGAGATGGCACAAAGCACCCTGCTCAGCCCCGCCGGTGACGCCAGTGCTTCCGAGAATAACTGTGCCTTTATTATCAGCCTTTCCTTATCAAACCACATGTGTCTTTAGTCGGAACTAAACACTTCACATATGCTTACCATAAAAATAATAAGCAATCATGTAAGGTTGATCAGTGCTGGAAAAAACAAATTTAGGTCTCCATTTACTGTTTCTACACTGCTTAAAGTCTAAGCCAGACATAGCCTGAGGTAAAGAACCAGCCGCCATTGACCCGTCCTCATACAATTTTTATCGTATTGAAAACGAACAGACGGGGTCAAGTCAACTCAGCAACATAAAGGTCAGGAGTGACAGGGAACATGGGTCATCACAGACCGAGGCGGGCGAGGAGACCACAGCCGCAGGCCAGCCCGGGTCAGAGAGAGAACAAGTGAGACCCTAGCCCACGAACAGCTCAAGCAGCACTGGCAGAGCGCCGATCTAGCCGGCCGGCACAGCCCCGAGTTGAAACCCAGCACCACCACAAAACAAGAGAAGAGTGTCTTGTTAGTGTGACAAGGAGTGTGGGTGAAGCAGGGGGTGGGCGGGGCGGGTGGGCACTGACCCCACACTGACCACACAACTCACACTCCATGCTGACCACACAACTCACACCCCACGCTGAACACACAACTCACACCCCACGCTGACCACACAACTCACACCCCACGCTGACCACACAACTCACACCCCATGCTGACCACACAACTCACACCCCATGCTAACCACACAACTCACACCCCACGCTGACCACACAACTCACAC
>NW_012267226.1:25408024-25414528 GCF_000151885.1 Dipodomys ordii
CAACTCACACCCCACGCTGACCACACAACTCACACTCCACGCTGACCACACAACTCACACCCCACGCTGACCACACAACTCACACCCCACGCTGAACACACAACTCACACTCCACGCTGACCACACAACTCACACCCCACACTGAACACACAACTCACACGCCATGCTAACCACACAACTCACACTCCACGCTGACCACACAACTCACACTCCATGCTGGCCACACAATTCACACCCCACGCTGAACACACAACTCACACCCCACGCTGAACACACAACTCACACCCACGCTGACCACACAACTCACACCCACGCTGACCACACAACTCACACCCCACGCTGACCACACAACTCACACTCCATGCTGACCACACAACTCACACCCCACGCAGAACACACAACTCACACCCCACGCTCACCACACGCTGACCACACAACTCACACCCCACGCTGACCACACAACTCACACCCCACGCTGACCACACAACTCACACCCACGCTGACCACACAACTCACACCCACACACCATGGGCTCAGTCAGCACCTCCCCGGCCTGGACCCGTCTTCCTCAGGCACCTTGAAGAGGCCCCCGCAGGGTGCACAGCACGCTGGCTCCTCTGTTTCCTTTCTCAGGGCTTTTTACAGCACCATCCCTACGGCCTGCTCCGCTCTGAGAGGAGAAGAAGCCACAGAGACTTCAGACATCTTCCCAGGTTATTGCAATCTCTACGCCTTGTTGGTTGGAACTGTCCTCCCGAAAGCCTACGTCATCACTTGCCCAAATTAGTATTCCTCAGTGGCCTCTGTAGACAACAGTGTTGTCGTGACGCAATGTCCATTTTACATTCAATTCACACACACCAGTTGTGGATAACTGACTGTAACACACTCTGGTCATGGCCCGGGCCCCATCTTTCTCCTGTGCACACAAGTGCACACAGAGACAATTATGAACACAAGCACTGGAGGAGGTGGTGAGCTTTGGCCAGCGCTGAGGAAACCACCCAGGACGCAAAGAGGCCACCTTTGCCCCTCAGGGCCCAGGTGTTTGCTTCTCCATAACCTGCCTGAGGTCATCTGGCTTTTCCTTTTCTCATTTTGCACAGGCTGTGTGTGTGTGAGTGAAAAAGAGACAGGTGTAATTCCCAGCAATGAAACCTCCCTCCGTCACTTATGAGCCACACGGACCACTGCTACCATTCTGCTTGTTAACAGTGGGAGAGCCAGGCCTGGATGACTTTGAGTTTTGATTGTTTGAATTAATTTTGGGTGCAATTGCTCAAAATGATGCCTATCGGTGCCAATATGCACTTTATGGCTCCGAGAGTTGCAAATGTTATTGCTGGCAATAATATGTTTTATATAGCAATAATATTTACTTTTAGTAAATATCTAAAACGTCATGATTGATAAGTTCTGAAAATATGAAAACATATAAACTCACATTTATGTTTGCAGTAAAACGGCTCTCAGGCCTTTGAACTAAATGCTGTTATTTTAGGGATGAATAACTATTTTTAAGAAAATAAATGCTTTTTTTCTTGTTTGAAATGAACACATTGAAATCTGTTGCTAATTTGAGGAGCAGTGCATTTGTTAAGTACAATCAGGAGGCAGATCTGAGACGCAGTCGTAGCCACTCTGGAAGCAGAGCCCAGGCAGGAGACTGGGCTCCTGTGACTAGCTGAGGGTTTACTTCAGCGGGAGGAAGAACAGGGCGGAAACAGCAGCTCAGAGAGGGCGTAGTCTCCAGTCCAGCTCCAACACCAGGCCACAGCTCCTGGGTGTGGTCACAGACATCTGTGCAGCTACATGTCATGGGGCTGAACTCTGGGCCTGGGTGCTGTCCCTCAGCTCTTCAGCTCAAGGCTAGTGCTCTACTGCTTAAGCCACAGCGCCACTTCCAGTTTTCTGGTGGTTTATTGGAGATAAGAGTCTCACAGACTTTCCTGCCTGGGCTGGCTTTGAACCGCAATCCTCAGATCTCAGCCTCCTGAGTAGCTAGGATGACAGGCGTGAGCCACAGGTGCCCGGCTTGTGCAATTACATCTTGAATGTGGCTAGGACAAGTTAGTAATTGACTTGTGTTCGTTTCATTGATTTAACATTTTAAATCTACTCATTAGAAAACCTTTGAAAACACCTTTGGGCATCGGAAGCACGTGCTGTCTCCTGGGCACACAGCTGGCCCCGACACACAGCCAGAACAAGCGGCAACGCCGTCGGGTCCTGGGGAAGAGCGTGAGGGAGGGAGGAGGCGAGGCAGGCAGCGCAGGGAAGGCCGCATGGATGGAGTGACTGATCCTGACCATCGCGTTCCTTGCACTCTGAACTGCCATCCCCTGTGTCTTCCTGGAATACATTTCCAGAATTCTATTCAGCTCCCACACCATTTAACTATTTCTGCCTCTGTGAGCCTTTCTGTCTTTTCCTTTACATTATTTCCAGGTTGATCCCACAGACACGGGACCAGCCTAACTGGAATCCTTCGATTCATGCTTCCTGACTTAGCGGGGCTGACAGGCAGGTAGCACTCCACAAGCCACTGGTTGAGATGGCGTCTCGTGAACCTTCAGCCCGGATTGGTCTCCCACCAAAATGCTCAATCTCTGCCTCCCAAGTAGCTAAGATTTCAGGCTTGAAACCCAACCCTCGACTTCTTCCCAAACCTTCCCAGCATTCTGACTTTGCCCTTCCTACTCAGAAGTGCATCTGAGTCATCTCCAATGTGATAGTCACTGACCGCTCTGCCTCAAAGAGGGTGGTGGTGGCGTCTGTGAGGAGCCAGAGCTTAGCTGCCATGATGCAAACAGAGCTCACCTGACTACACATGTTGCATGGATGGATGGATGGATGGACAGACAGATGGATAGATGGATGGATGGATGGATGGACGGATAGATGGACGGATGGACAGACAGATGGATAGATGGATGGACGGATGGAGGGAGGGATGGATGGATGGATGGATGGATGGACGGATGGACAGAGGGATGGATGGATGGACAGAGGGATGGACAGATGGATAGATGGATGGACAGATGGATGAATGGATGGATGGATGGATGGATGGACAGACAGATGGATGGATGGACTGATGGACAGACAGATGGATAGACAAATAGATAGATGGATGGACAGATGGATAGATGGATGGACAGATGGATGGACAGATGGATGGTTGGATGGATGGAAAGATGGGCAATTTATAAGTTACTTTTACAGATTCTGATAGATCATACTTCATAGTATTGCACTTGAACTACTAAAAAAAACTAGCAAATTACTAAGGATCATATAACTAGTGCTCTTAAGGATATATCCTTTACCATTGTTTTTGTTGTCCTCTTAAAGAATATTTCAAATAATTCTGAAGGAAGACAGAAATGACAAATGATTTACAGACAAATAATGGGATTTAAATTGATGGGTTTTGACAACTCACTGATATTTGCTGAAAAGTGAACAGGTCTAAGATTCCACTGTTAGACTCTTTATGAAGTGTTTCCTGAACAAATATACACAATCTTCAAAAAGTCCCCAAGAACTTTTGTAGAGTCATTTTTAAATCCATCAGTTATAAGGGCAAAAATCCTTACTGAAATTCATGTCCACTGAAGGGCTATCAAAACACACCTGGATATCTGAGTAGCGTTTAAATATTTTGGCCTATTTAAGTGACAGCTTGCCTTATGGCCTCCCCGAGGAAATTGCCTTTCTAAAACAAATGTTTATGTCATGGGTGGTTAAAAATGTCAATTTTCCCTGACAGTATTAATCCACAACCAGGAATTGAACCCAAGTTTAGAGCCCCAGTTTATAGTAAACAAGGCAGGATGGGAAGAAAGCACAGACTACTCTGTTCCGTAAAGAAATCATGCCACTCTTCAGTGGAAGGTGACCTACGCCCGACCTGCAAGAGTCGGGTACCCGGCTCTCCGTGCAGATGCCCCACCTTCGACTTGGTGCACACTGCTGATGCATGCCTCCCGTGTTAGAGGGGAAGGGATTTCCCCTTCACCCAGAGGGGAAATCCACACCTGCATCCAAGGCGCTCGGTCGACAAAAATAGTTCAGATGAAAATTAAGGACAGAAGGCGGCCTGGTGATCTGGGGCTTGCTGTGGGCAGTTAGACAAAATAGATTGTGAAATGCCTTTGCAAACAACAACGCCAGCCCGTTCATCATGGGCGACTTTAATTACTGTGATATTGATTAGCATAGCAACTATGCAAAACCGAAGCCAGACACGGCTTTCCTGAGCTTGCTACTTTCCCCCCTCAGTTTCCTGAACAGCTGGCTTAACCAAAGTCTATTTTAAGATCCCACCAAGAGCAGAATAAAGTAAACTTGAAGGTTATGTAGGGCTAAAATACGGAGTTATTGGAGATGAAGAAATGCAGTCTCCATCTAGAAAATTTGGGTTCCTCACCCAATGTCCTATCTTCCTTTAGGAGAACAATTCACCCGTTTTTCTGTAGTAACTACGGGACTGTGTCCGCGTGGCTTATTCCCCTGTGGCATTTCAAGTATGATGTATCTCAGGGCCTCATGACTAGGCTGGACCTTGATGAAATCTCAACTTTTATCAACTTGGTCATAAAATGCCACAAACTTCTCATCCCCGCCACAGCAAAGGTCTCTGAGCCTCGCGGTGGCTGGGCTCTACCCAGGAGCCTGGGAGCTCAGTGACGCTGCCATCTCAGTGAGGTGCGGGAGCCGGAGCCCGGGGTCAGCGCTCCTGCCCGGCCCTTCCCCGACCTCCCGCGCCACCCACTGTCCCAGGGTCACAAATCAGCGGCTGGTGATGGCTGGTAGATTATGTGGGTGTGTAAGTGAACCCGGGATCCCAGCAGCTGCGTGAGTGGAGATAACACATCAGAAGTCGGCGACATCACAGAGGAAACCTGAAGTTTAAGCTGAAGGCAGGCGAGCTGGTGTATACTTTCCATGTGTCATGTATCACTCTGAATGGTTGTCATGAAAACACCATCCCAGGTTCCTAAAGAGATCTGTGCATTGACCCAGGAGAATACACACGGAGGAGAGGGGGAAACCTGGACTTGCGGAGGGTTGCTGTGCCCAGCGATCCACTGAGACCGTCCAGTTACCAGAACTCTGCCCAGCTCGGGTCAGCTGGCCAGCACACACAATTCCATGTGCCGCCCAGGTTATCCGGGGTTAGACTCTGGCATCTTCCAGGACTGACACCCACGTTCCTTCCTCCTTCCCCCTTCTACTTCTCCATGACTCTGCCAAGTCCTGACAGCGCCTTTCATGGAACTCAGACAAAGGCGGGCACACAGATCACCTCCTCCAGTACTGTCCGGGGCTCCCCGAGGTGCAGCTGTGTGCAGCACGGCTGTGTGCGGCACGGCTGTGTGTGGCACGGCGTGTGCAGGAAGCCCCCGGGAGACAGGAGCTGCCTCGTGCTGAACACCGGGACACGTCTGTGTTAGCCTGGTGTTCACCAACAAATCCCAGGTACACCAGCGATATCCCCACGCATGATGAGCTGTGACATCGTGCCTGACCGCCGGCCAGCCAGGGGCTCTCAGCTCTGACCAGGCGGACGGGAGCAAAACAGATGAACTCCACAGAAGGTCAAGAAAGATAATAATACCTGGGTCGTAGATGTTAGACATACATCCTGAGTTATTCATCCTTCACCAAGGCGATTATTGTGAAAGAAGCACAGAGAAGTTCCACAGGGGAAAAGCAGCCACCAGAGTGCTCCTCCACCAACTAGATCCAGAGTGCTCCTCCACCAATGAGATCCAGAGCGCTCCTCCACCAACTAGATCCAGAGTGCTCCTCCACCAACTAGATCCAGAGTGCTCCTCCACCAACGAGATCCAGAGCGCTCCTCCACCAACTAGATCCCGAGCGCTCCTCCACCAACTAGATCCAGAGTGCTCCTCCACCAATGAGATCCAGAGCGCTCCTACACCAACTAGAGCCAGAGTGCTCCTCCACCAACTAGATCCAGAGCGCTCCTCCACCAACGAGATCCAGAGTGCTCCTCCACCAACTAGATCCAGAGCGCTCCTCTACCAATGAGCTCCAGAGTGCTCCTCCACCAACTAGATCCAGAGTGCTCCTCCACCAATGAGATCCAGAGCGCTCCTCCACCAACTAGAGCCAGAGTGCTCCTCCACCAACTAGAGCCAGAGCGCTCCTCCACCAACTAGATCCAGAGCGCTCCTCCACCAACTAGATCCAGAGCGCTCCTCCACCAACTAGATCCAGAGCGCTCCTCCACCAACTAGAGTCAGAGTGCTCCTCCACCAACTAGAGCCAGAGTGCTCCTCCACCAACTAGATCCAGAGTGCTCCTCCACCAACTAGAGCCAGAGTGCTCCTCCACCAACTAGATCCAGAGTGCTCTTCCACCAACTAGATCCAGAGTGCTCCTCCACCAACTAGAGCCAGAGTGCTCTTCCACCAATGAGATCCAGAGTGCTCCTCCACCAACGAGATCCAGAGTGCTCCTCCACCAACTAGA
>NW_012267226.1:25415038-25423719 GCF_000151885.1 Dipodomys ordii
CTCCACCAACTAGATCCAGAGTGCTCCTCCACCAACTAGATCCAGAGTGCTCCTCCACCAACTAGATCCAGAGTGCTCCTCCACCAACTAGATCCCGAGCGCTCCTCCACCAACTAGATCCAGAGTGCTCTTCCACCAACTAGATCCAGAGTGCTCCTCCACCAACTAGATCCAGGGCGCTCCTCCACCAACTAGATCCAGAGTGCTCCTCTACCAAATAGATCGCCAAAATCGCCTTTCTCTGAAAGTCAGCAGCCCTGTTTTCTGAATCCCTTCTCTTCAATGGGCTTATTCATTTCAGAATCAATGCAAAGGCTGGTCCCCTCGGCCCGAGTTCTCTCTGCATCTCTTGGTTTCTTTGGACGGTCCACGGGCAGGCTGTTTGCCCTGGCCTCCTAGGATGCCTGCAGCTCAGGAACAAGGCAGAGTCTTTGTGAACACCCATCACTCCAGGCAAGAAGGGAAGGCCCGTGTTCTCAGCTTCTCCTCGGGGCCTATCCCTCCATAATCCCTTCCCTCCCTCTACTGTGTGTGAAAGAAGGAGCCGGAGCCTGCCAGAGCCTGCCAGAGCCTGCCACCTGGGCCGTCAGAGCCTGCCGGAGCCTGCCACCTGGGCCGTCGGAGCCTGCTGGAGCCTGCCGGAGCCAGCTGGAGCCTGCCAGAGCCTGCCGGAGCCAGCTGGAGCCTGCCGGAGCCTGCCGGAGCCTGCTGGAGCCTGCCAGAGCCTGCCGGAGCCAGCTGGAGCCTGCCGGAGCCAGCTGGAGCCTGCTGGAGCCTGCCGGAGCCTGCTGGAGCCTGCCGGAGCCTGCCGGAGCCTGCGGGAGCCTGCCGTCTGGGCCTTCAGAGCCGCACTATCCTCGCCCCGGGCCTGGGCCCGTCCCCTGCCGGGTGTCTGCTATAACTAATATTGCTTCCAGACCCAGAGACTCCCCGGGAGAGCCTCCTCCATCTCTTCTGCTCTGTGTCCTTCCTCTCAGTCCGCCGTCGCTCTAACATGCCCTCAAATCTCAGCAGCTACGGGTCCTTTGCCAGCAGCACAGCTTAACCCGACATAAACAAATACTCTGTGGAAGTGATTTGAGCGTCACTCTTCAGCGACCAGGCTTCACGTCATCACCGCATCCCCAGGGCCGAAGCCTGAGCATGGATGCAGGAGGGGGCTTGGCTCTGCCCGGCTCTGTCTGGCTCTGTCCCACTCTGTCCGGCTCTGTCTGGCTCTGTCCAGCTCTGTCTGGCTCTGCCCAGCTCTGTCCCACTCTGCCTGGCTCTGCCTGGCTCTGTCCAGCTCTGTCTGGCTCTGCCCAGTTCTGTCCAGCTCTGTCTGGCTCTGTCCAGCTCTGTCTGGCTCTGCCCAGCTCTGCCCGGCTCTGTCCAGCTCTGTCCAGCTCTGTCTGGCTCTGCTCTGCCCAGCTCTGCCCAGCTCTGCCCGGCTCTGTCCAGCTCTGTCTGGCTCTGCCTAGCTCCAGTTCATCTTGGACTTCCTACGCCATCTTCAGAACCAGACTGGCCCTGGCCATGCTTCTGCGCTGAGCCGCACACACGCCTCTCCTGAGCAGTGCCCTGTGTCACCTTCAGTGCCAGGCCAGACTTGTGTCTGCTGCTCGTGGCTGGTGGGTCCCAAGCCTGCTGGGGAGGCGGGAGCTGCTCCCTTCCCCAGGCCCCCGGGGCCTTCACTCACCTGCGCCAGGCCATTCCCTGTCAACACTTTTCCTAAGAAAACTTCCAATCTGGAAGCCCAGATGTGGCCATCAGTCAGTTTCCACTGCGGTTTGTTTGCCACAGGTGTTCTTCTGCCAAAGAGAATCGTGACCTCCCCAGGAGGAAGACCCGGTAGGCCCCTGGGCCGGGGGCCGGGGCGTCTGGGGTCGGTCCCCCTGCAGGGGTCGCTCCTGTGACCTTGCCCTCTGTAGCTCTCCGCCTCCCCTGGGGAGCTCCGGTGCCCGCAGGCCGGCTGCAGGAGCAGCTAGCTCCGCACGGGCGCGAACAGGTGCACGGGTGCACGGGCGCACGGGTGCACAGACCCGGCTTGGCCAGGGCGGACCGCGCCCCGGTGTCAGAGCGGACCGCGCCCCGGTGTCAGAGCGGACCGCGCCCCGGTGTCAGAGCGGACTGCGCCCTCTCTGCTTCCTGGTGAAAAGCAGTGGGCGGCTTCTCTGGTGTGGGTAGAAGTTTTCTCATGTAGGGATTCTTTCGCTTTCATCTTCTGAAAAGTCCGTCCCATTTTGGCTCTTTGTTTTTCTTTACCACAGCTTCGTCTCCCACTTTCTACATGGTCATCACTTCTGATAGCCGAGCTGCAGAATGAGTTCTGGGCACCCGGTGTGGAGTCACCCCCCCGTGGACCCGGAACGCGTCTCCTCAGACGCCTCTCCAGGACAGCTTGCTCCCGAAGCGTCTGCTCTTCCACAATCCCATCTTCTCGCTTGAGTCTCTCCTCCTGGCAGTTTTCAAGAGAGTACTTTGAAAAAGCACATTATGTTTGAAAGCTTCCGCGTTTCGGAGCAAGGCTGAGGAGAGGTGTGACAGGAGTTTATGGAATCACATGGTGTTTCTTTTACAGCCAGCCGGTGTGGTCGGGGTTGTTTCTCCATTACTGGATTCGCCAGAGACACCAGAGACCTCACCCATCAACGCCCTGGAAATTCCTGGGGGCCTGAGAAGTGGGAGCGGTATCCGTGTTGCTGCCAATTCCCCGGCGGTGATGGTGAAGGAAGGGCGCCTGCAAACCCCTCCCGCGCGTCTGCGGCTGTGGAGACGCCGTGATGGACGTGACACTCACGGGCCGTGCCGGGAAGAGCAGCTCTTCCACACACACACCCCGCATCTCTGCCTCCAGCCAACAAGGCGCCGCATGGACGTCCACCTCCTCCTCTCTTCCCATGACTTGGTCTTGATAGTCTCTGGCTTTTCCCTCCTTTTCATTTTCTTTTGCTGCCTCGCTCCCTTGGGCCAAACTGTGCCCACAGCTTCCTTTGCGGGGGGAGCGTGGGGCTCCGCCTCCATGTCCCCTAACAGCAGGCCCGCACCTGCTCAGGACTGGCCCTGCCACACCCAGGCCACCAGGCGTGGGACTCCCCGTGGCTCTCCATGGGCATCCCTGCGGGGGATGATTCCACGTCAGAATCCTTCGCAGCTCTGTTGTGATGATGCTGGGGCTCTGGCCAGGCCCCGAAGAAGGTCCCCTTCCCGGGAAGAGCCATCGCTGTCCCGCCCGCCATGTCCCCAGGCCCCGTCCTCATCTTCTCTGTCAGTAACTTGCCTGGCTCCTGGGGTCTCTTACCATTGCTAACCAGCAAGCTCCCAGGATTCTTTGGTTGCACAGCACGAGATCAGGCAGTTCAAAACTACTCTCTACACACAGACACAGACCACACTTAAATTCACATACGTACCGTGTGTCCCTTCATCACAAACGGTTCTTCTTTTAAATTAATTAAAAACATGCCAATCTCTCTAGCTACAGGTTCTGTTCCCTCCCCACCCCAAGGTTAGAATTGTGAGTCCATGTACGTATCAGTTTCTCTAAGGCAGCATGCATACATTCATTACGTGTGTGCTCATCTACTAGCCCAGCTTCCAGGGGCATGCTGAGCGCTAGGGGTGCTGAGCAGAAGCAAATGACGGAAACACCCCCCGAACTCCGTGCCACCACTGAAGAAACCCTGCTTTATGTCTGTCTGTCTGTTACATTACCCAGGGCCGGCCTCTCTCAAGACATTCCGTAAACCTACAGGTCGTAACTGGGTAGAAGCACTGTTTCAGAGCTAGGAAACCAACATGCAGAGTAAACATCTTTGGATGCCACACAGAACAAAGCACTTCCTTGCTACTCTGCCAGCGTCCAACGCAGCCAGCGCAGGGCAGACAGCTGGCTAACTCAGCCGCACACCGGCCCAGCCACGCTGACACAGACCCCAGGACCGCATCCAGGGCACGTGGGAGACCCCGTGGGGACCATGAAAGGACTCCGTGCCCATCTGAAAAGGCGCTTTTCCACGTGACTGCCTGCCATGCACACTTCCGCCTGTCCTCCAGACACAGGGAAAAACCGGCGTGACGAATGGGAAAGGTGACTCCACAAAACTCATCCGTGACGCCGTTCCCTGACCTTTGCTGGCTCCCTCCCGGCCTCTGGTGTCTGTGATCTCTCCAGCAGTCCCCGCCCACCCGTAGTTAGGCTTCTTGAGTGGAGAGCATGGCCGGAGTCAGCAGCTCTTCACCGCCTCCCTCCCGCCTGTCCTCACGAAGTAAGTCTAGACTTACTACTGACGTAAACCACCTTGTTAACATTTAAAATTCCAGGAAACACGTAAGTAGGGGATCTGAAAAGAAGACTTAGACAGACCTCCCTCTGTTCCCGTCCAAGAACGTCACTGAGATTTCTAGGTAAACCCTTCTTGAGGGAGGGGCGGCTGCACCGAGGCCTGCTGGCTCCCAGCGCTCCCCCGAAGGTCGCCACCGTCCAAAACGCCTCAGGACGCGTAACGCGACAGCCATGTGTGCGGTACGAGATCTTTGAAGATGTACTTCTCCCGGCATCACAGTCAATATGGGGAACATGGAAATGATGTGTGTCAGTAGCGACACGCCAGGCGCAGCAGGTGACCAGGATGGCGGCCGGCCTGGGATCACCCCGGAAGGTGACCAGGATGGCAGCCGGCCTGGGATCACCCCGAAGGTGACCAGGATGGCGGCTGGTGAAGGATCAACCTGGAAGGTGACCAGGATGGCGGCCAGCCTGGGATCACCCCGAAGGTGACCAGGATGGCGGCCGGCCTGGGATCACCCCGAAGGTGACCAGGATGGCGGCCGGCCTGGGATCACCCCGGGATGGCGGCCAGCCTGGGATCACCCCGAAGGTGACCAGGATGGCGGCCGGCCTGGGATCACCCCGAAGGTGACCAGGATGGCGGCCGGCCTGGGATCACCCCGAAGGTGACCAGGATGGCGGCCGGCCTGGGATCACCCCGGAATCGGTGTGATCACAGGTTCCCATCACCATACAGGCTCTGCTGACTTTTTACACAATCGTTATGAGATTCCGTGAATCCAGTGACAAAAGAAGAAGCAGAAGAGAGAAAAGCAGATAGGAATGTAGGAAAGTAGGCAGACTAGTCCAGAGCTCGCTTTCTGGGTGTTGCTAGAGGAGGCTTGTGTTAGGCTCAGTTTCCCCCTCACCCCTGCAGAAAGCAAATGCCAAAGCACGCGTGCCCGTGGCAATCGCTTGTGTTTTACGGAAGCCCCAGCTTTGGAGATGATATTCTGCAGGACAAGCAGGGGCTGAGCGAGGCCCAGAGCCCAGCGCTCCGATAGGACCCACGTTTGCGCCCCAAGGTAAAGCGCTGCTCTGAGAACAGACTCTGCTTGGTACCGCTCCTACACCCACTGTGGTCTCTATGAGCATCCGGGCTCCGGAATATTCTTGTTAGACAGAAATACAAGAATTTGAGATCAAAGTAAATTATACCCTGGGTCCCTCGAGAGAAACTCACAAGTTTACTTTTCTCACAGACAAGCGCTGATCATTTTCTCTGGGTAAAAAGAAGCGAAGAGCGAGCCCAGGGGACTGCCCCTGTTTGTGGGGCAGGGGGGGCGGGTGGCCAGAGCTGGAGTGCCTGTCCAAGAGCCAGCCAGGGAGAGACGTCTTCACAGCCCCCGCTATCCCGCTGTGTCCGAACGTTAGCCTGTCATCCTGCTCGGTGCGTGGCAGGTGGAAATCACAAGCCGAGGCTATTTTCCACCTTGCTGACAGTTGTGAGCAGAGCCTCACCCCCATGAACCACCTGGAGCACATAACTTGGAAGCAATGACTTTAAGGCACGCGCTAGAAATGTATGCAGTGCTCAGCACGCCGGGGGATCTTGCGGGATTCTGGAAGTTCTATGCAGACACAAACTGCTTGCCTGACTTAATGCAGAAAAAATAGAAGTCAAATACACCACTTTTTGCCTACAGTCAGAAATCTAAGAATACTGATCATCTGATCATCATAAATTTTGCTGAACTGCAAAGTCAAAATTATTTGTCTCCTTGTGGCACTAATGCATGCAGAAATCAAGAGGCTCAGAAGAGGGAAATCTGGAACTGAAGAGGCCCGAAGAAAGGCCCCAACCTCCCAGGCCTGCCTCGAGAATGTACACCCCGCGCAGGGAATTTGCCTCACATGGAGGATGCAGCCCATTCGCAGGGGCTGACTGGTCCTAGATGGAGGGGTGGGTAGAGCCGCAGGCCGGCCTTGAACTTCTGATGCCCCAGGGCAGGGGGTTTGAGAGGCCCCTTGTTTGTGCCGTATCAGGTTGGTGCCCAGTGCAGGTTCTGAATGGCTTTGTCCATTTGTAGCTCTGGAAGACCTGGAGAAATGCGATTATACCAACATGATAGCTTCTCCTGTGTGGAATTCCTTCTCTTAAAGACATCTCTCACTGACTCTCTCTCACACTCACACACACTCACACGCTCACACGCTCTCTCACACTCACACACTCTCTTACACACTCACACACTCACACACGCTCACACACTCACACACACTCACACACTCTCTTACACTCACACACTCACACACTTGCACACACTCACACACACGCTCAGACACACACAACACTCACACACACACTCACACACACTCTCACACACACACTCACATGCTCACACACACACACACACTCACATGCTCATACACACACAACTCACATGCTCATACACACACTCACACACTCACACGCTCACACACACTCACACACTCACACACTCTCTCACACTCACACACTCACATACACTCATACACACTCACACACACACTCACACTCTCTCACACACACACTCACACACTCTCACACACTCACACGCTCACACACACACACTCATACACACTCACATGCTCATACACACACACTCACACACTCTCACACACTCACATGCTCACACGCACACTCACACACTCTCACACTCACACACTCTCACACTCACACACACTCACACACTCACACTCTCACACACACGCTCACACACACTCTCTCACACTCACACACTCTCACACGCTCACACACTCACACACACTCACACACTCACACGCTCACACACTCACATGCTCACACACACTCACACGCTCACACACACACAGTCACACACAGTCACACACTCTCACACACACTCATACACATTCACACACACTCTCACACACACTCACACACTCTCACACACACTCACACACTCACACGCTCACACACTCACACACTCTCACATACTCTCACACACTCACACACACACACGCTCACACGCTCACACACACTCACACACACTCTCTCACACTCACACACTCTCACACACTCACATGCTCATACACACACTCACACACACTCTCTCATACTCACACACACTCACACACTCACACATACTCTCACACACACACGCTCACACACACTCACATGCTCATACACACTCACATGCTCATACACACACACTCACACACACACACACATTTTTGTGGTGCTGGAGAGCACAGGCAGGGCCTCAGGCAGGCCAGGTAAGTGCTCACTGTGTGTGTGCATGCTGGCGTGTACACACAAAATACGTGCGTGCTTTGAAAACACACACCACCAAAATGGTCACAAGAATCAGGACCTCAACCACCCTATCCAAGCAGAAATTATCTCTGTCCCGGATGGGACCCACCTTCTTATGCTACTAGATATGTCAAGTGACCGTCTGCCTTTCCTTCTTCTGAGCACACAATCCGTGTTCTCCGGGCCCTCTCCCCCTCTGCATACTGTACGCACAGCGTCCCTTCCCCTTTCCTGTCCCAGCACTGTTTTAGCATCTTCTGGCGCTGTTAGAGTAGACACTGGTGCTCTGCACCACGCTCCAAAGCCCTGTTGACGTTTGTCACCGCACATGGTGCTGACCCCGGGAGCTGAGAAGCCGCACTCAGGCTCAGGCTCATTAAACCATGCACTCAGGAACTTACTCGGCAGAGGCACAGTGGGGTGAAGGAAGAAGCCACGCATGGCAGGTGTGACAAACGGCCTGCGGCTGCCAGGCATTGACGCTTTCTACAATTTCGAGCTGATGAACACAGCGCCACGGCAGCTCCGGTTCCTCGGCTGCTTGCCGGGGTCCCTTGCGACCATGGCACCTTCTTAAACCAGCCAAGCCGGAAGTGACGCCGTCCCTGTGTCTCCAGCGCCATCTCAGGTCTTCTAGCCTTTATTCTGCAAGGCTCTGTCAGATGCACTGCGTCCCAGAGCCCCGTGTGGAATTCATCCCTACCACCCATGAGCACAGTGGAATAAGTTCCACCTCCAGTGGCCGTGGCTGTGGCTGAGAAGCCGCCTGAGTGCCGGAGCCGCGGCCCGGCCAGCCCCTGCCCCTCTCCAGGTGGGAAACGCTCCAGGGACTGGTAATTGTTTGAGATTGACTGTGGAGTCACGGGAAGGCCGAGGAAACGCCAGCCCCCACACCACTGCTCACGCAACGCCAAACGCCGTTTCCTACATGCCTCACACCAACATCTGTGCACAACTCTTCTCCCAGAACCTTTAAAACCCAACTGCTTTATTTCTCATGTGTAGTGAGCTTTTTTTTTTTTTTTATTGTAAAGATACTATACAGAGGGTTACAGTTACATGAGTGAGGTAATGAGTACACTTCCTCTTGAACATTGTTAGCCCCTCCATTGTTTT
>NW_012267226.1:25430679-25454913 GCF_000151885.1 Dipodomys ordii
CTCTGGGCCTGGGCGCTGTCCCTCAGCTCTTCAGCTCAAGGCTAGCGCTCTACCACTTGAGCCACAGCGCCACTTCCGGCTTTTTTCTTTTTGCTTATATGGTACTGAGGAATCAAACCCAGGGCCTCAGGCATGCAAGACAAGCGCTCTACCACTGAGCCACCTTCCCAGCCCTGTAGTGAGCTTTTATAAGTCAACAATGTGTGTATCAACTGACCCAAATAAAGCAAAAATCATGTAAGCAAGCAAGATAATAGTCAGAAGCTAGACAGATGTTCTAAATGTCTTAAAGTACACCAAATTAGTATTAAACCTTTTTTCTATAAAACCATTTAAAGTTTGTTGTATTAAACAACCTCACTGTGTATGCAAAGCCTGTCTCTTCTGCAGGCCTACAGAAGACATGGCTCTTTCATTAACAGCCACATTGATAAAGTATTTTCTTCTGCCTCTTAGACTATAAAACTCACGATTGTCACACTCACTGCTCTGAATATTTTAGCTGTCAGTGCTCTGAGTAAAATGCCTTTGTTCTGTGACCACACCTGACAAGAAGCTGTCAGCTGAGATGATTTCCACCGTTCTCCTTTTAGGGTTCTGTCTCTAATGAAGCAATTCCTGACGGCTTCACTAGGATGAACAAGGGTGTCGTTAACACCACCGTTCAATGCAGGCAGGAATTCTCGGTTTGTCTCGCACCTGAAGCCTTCCCGTTTCTTCTGAAGTATTAACAGCACTAGCCAGGTACCACTAGATGGGCTGCTGTGGAAACTCGAAGGGACCATCGCTGTGATTAGTTTGAATTATAACAGTAAAGAAGCGCATGTGAACACCCCCATTGCGTGTCTAAAGGAAAAATCTAAAGCCAAAAAACAGAACTAAAGTGGACGGCCTGGGATGGGAGAATGTTTCAACTTCTCCCCTTTAGAAAGGAGACAAGGGCCCTCGCTTATTCCAACCCTCAGAAATGCTTAATTTCTGATGTGGAGTAAAGAAACGTAATTCTAGATGCAGTTGCTCCCTTAGAAGGAAACTAACTGCATATGATGCTTTCTGGAACATTCTACAGCTCCGTGAAGAGACGCAGCTCTATCTTGTGTCCATATCACCTGGGCTCCGAATGCTGCCTTCTGCACACCAGACGCTGGGTTTGAGGCCAACCTCCACATATGATTTAAGTGTCTTACCATAAACAATGTGGGTTCCAAGACCCTAGACTTTCCACCACCCACTTCCCTATGTCCATCAGTCCCTTGAAAAATCCCTTGAAGAATAGACATCTATATTTCCATCCTATTATAGATAATCGTGTAAGGATAAAAATGTATCTGCCTCTACCCTCCACGTTTCTTTATAAATTACTGTCTCCGGCATTCATTTGGAACAGCAAAAACTGATTAAAGCATCTGATCTGGGGAGGATACTCCAAGTATGGGCGGACCGAAAGCATACGCATAAAACAAGAGAAGAACGAGACTCAGAACAGCAGCCCCCCTGACATCCCTAACACAGTTACCCTCTTTATCATGAGAGACATTTCCTACGAATCATTAGCATCTCATTAGCATCTCAGTCACTCAATTCCTGTTGCGAGACACTTTCCCGGAAGTGCTCAGTGCGTATGGAGTGCTGTCCCACCGGGGCACAGAAGACGCAAGCACCTCTTTTCTGTTTGCACCTTGCTCCCCTCCTCCGGCTGGCACCATGCTCTCACACACCTACCCTACACAGCAGAGCCAGAGAAAACCGGGGCCAGTGCATTGTGTTTAAACCTCGTCATACAGACACAGATTTTCCATTGCCGGGTAATACTGGCCAGGATTACAGCTAGCTATTACCCGCTTGGCTGATTTAGTCTTCTCTCTCAGTCACATAAAAATGCCACCTGCTATTCACTTGATTGAAGATGGAATGATATGAGCATCTAGTAGAGAAGGCAGAAAAATAACACGGCACTTGTGATGCATGTGCTCCTGCTAATTCCCATTCCCTCTCCTGCCCTCTTCTACCTCTTTTTGTCATATCTCTTTCACAACAGACTATGTTTGCTCCAATATTAAGGCCATTATATGCCTGAATTTATGCTTTCATTCTGGACTATTTGTCCTCAGAATCTACCTCTCTATTCAATTGGCTCTTCTAAAAAAGGGTTATTGATATCAAAGTCACATCAGAGATTTTCAGTGAGGTGCAGCATATTCCCCCAACAGCCTAGAGAAAAGATTTATAATGTCATTGCAGAATATCATTCAAATACCTTGGCCCATTAAGTTGCAATTGATGCTTAACTAATGTGCTTTCTTCTGCAGCGCCCATCCCTTCACAGCCCTGGAGAGTGGGGCTGGAGGAGAGGGAGAGGCCAGGGCTGCGAGCGCAGCCCGGACGTCTGTCCAGGGGCAAGGCTAGCTGGAGCCCAGTCTGCCACGCGCAGGGATGAGCCCTGCTCCGCTCATCGGCTTCATCTGAGTTTCACATTCTCATCTGCCGGAATCGCCTCTCTTCTCATTGCTATTTCTAACCCAAGGCACCAAAGAAACAGTATTTGGGTGCATAAAAATGTACACGATCTTCCCTGAAAAGAAAGTAGCCCATACGTACCCCTCCTCTGCCCACATGAGTTTGTCAAGGAAGCGTTTTCTAGGTCTAGCGTCCCTCGCGGTCCTGCCCAGTGTTCAGAGACCACACCACTCACTGCAGAGGCCCACGGTCACCCGAATCATTTCCGTATCTGAAGGACTCAATTTCCTTAAGCCTATTCTGTGGCCTCTCCAGCGCCGTCAAACGCACCTGCTTCTCTGCTGCAGGCCCGGTCCCTCTTTGCTTTGGTGGCCAAACAGTGTGGTGGACGCAGTAAGGGCCCACACATGCTCCGGTCCAGGCCTTCTGCTCTGCGCTGCAGCCGCCTGATCAGTCCTCCTGGACACATGCAGATAACAATCCGCCTATCCCAGAGTGCGTGTGAGCTTCAACACTGAGCTCAAGATAGTCTCTACGTGAGTATTATCGGTCTTATTTTTTCCTTCTTTCATGTAACTTGATTAATAGCAACAATTACTTTACAAGGTGCTCAGACTAAACATTTAGTTCAAGGTTACAGTTAATGCCTTTCCCTTGAAAATAATTGAATTCCAAATTTCTTCTTTAGTAAGAACTCTCTTTTTGGCCTCTTCCCTTTCATTCTCTATGATCTTATAGTAGCATCTGATACTATAATCCATAACCTCATAACATAACACTGCTACTGCATAGTATAATATATAGACTATAACATATATAGTATAGTACATAAGATGTATGATGTCCTGTAAAAATAATATTCATAAAAATCTATATATGTCTTACCTAGTTATGAAACCTCATAGAGAAATTCAATTATTTAACTCCAACTGTTGAATCACTTTTGTAACTCTTGGTTGATGAGCACTGAATTTTAACAATAAATAAGTAAATACATTTAAACACATGAGTCACGCTGCATCACTATTATTACCATTAGTATTATTATCATCATTATAATTGGGGCTTACACACAGAGCCTGGGTGTATCTCAGCTTTTTGCTCAAGACAATCACTTTACCCCTTGAGCCACAGCTTCACTGTTGGCTTTTTGCTGGTTAACTAGAGGTAAGGGTCTCATTGATTTTCCTGACCAGGTTGGCTTTGAGCCACAGTCTTCAGATCTCAGCCTCAGGAATAGGGTTAAAGGTGTGAGCTGCCACACCCAACTTACTATTATTTCTGTACGTGAACAGGGGCTTAGGACATAGATTCTACTCGGTGTGGTCACTCTGCTTCATACTCCACTTCCAGTCTCAAGAGAAAATTAATATCAAAATGTAATGAAAAAAATTAAAGCCAATTCTTAGTAACTTCCTAATGGAGAAAGCTGTGGGCGTCGGTCAACAAAACACAACTTACTTGGGGTTTGAAGTTACGCCGTGAGCCTCGTACCCCACGGCCTCCTTCCTCCTGACGTAGGTGCCGAGGCTGACGCCCAGCAAGGCCGTGTTCTGGAAGAACTTTTTTATACGCACTCATGATAGGAAAACCAAAGGGTAAATTTGCCCTTGTTGTGTCTTCTAAACTGAAATGTTTACAGCCTGCAGTTCTAAAGGCAATCGTCTGTGTGTCCCTTGTCAGCAGAGGTTTGTAAAGTCCCCTGGGGTCCCCTGGGGTCCCCTGGGGTCCCCTGCCGGGGCTGCCATTGGGAGGGTCAGGCCCTAACTCCTCATCTCCAGTGCTCTGTTATTTCCCTCACCCTGCAGAGTTCAGATTTCTCCGCACGCCTTCGCTGGGTGGGGGAGCGCCCGCTGGTCCCAGCACCGCACCCACCGGCCTGGCGTCCTGCGTGCGGCCAGGGAAGACTTCCTACCACACTCGCCCGTTCCCCTCCCCGCAAGAACACGCGCCTCCCCGCCACGGCTGTGCATGCAGCCCCACGGAGCCCTGCGCAGCCCAGCTGACCGCCACCCCCGTCACAACTGCTCATTTGGGTCCTAGGTGACCTGAGACGAAGACAATGCGATCCTGCCTGCCAACACAGCACAAAATGGCTGCCATCACAGCCCAGAGGTCACAGTCAATGCATGGCTCTGTCTCACCGGCCATGGCGGCCCAGGGGTCACGGTCAATGCAAGGCTCTGTCTTCTTCGGCCCGGTGACGTCCTTGCTCTGGGGAGCATGAGGTGTCTCTCAGGGCTTGTGTGACACTGCAGTGGCCTGGCTCACCCAGTGGATGGACCTTCTTCTCCGCCAGAAATCTTCAAAGAACAAAATGGCCTACTGCTGCTTTCTTTTACAAATATATCATAGCAATGTGATTATATTGAAATTGAAATCTTTAGCAGATACTTCATTTCTAACAGGCTGAACTAAGGATAAATTACTGAGCACCTTAAAACTATCCAGAAAGTTATCCTGATGGTGCAGTAATTTTTCTCATATTGCTATTTGGATATAACCATGACACATGGAGTCCTGCAGAATTGTAACCACACACATGACATAGATGCGTACAGTAAAACTTTTGATTTAAAATCAATTTCAAAGCATTTGGGCTTTGTCTTGTAATTACAATGTTTCTATCAAAAGCATATTTGCCAATAAAAATAATTCTTTGAATAAGTCTAGGGAAGGAAAGTTCTAAGAAGAACATTACATACACTTATTTCTAAAGAAGTTTTCAAGTCATCTTTCCAAAGACCGCCGATGTTTCTAAAACATGCGTACCATTAAGATAACAAACGGCTTGGAAAGGTGTGTGTGTGAGTGAGTGTGTGAGTGTGTGTGTTAATGTAGACTGAGTAAATTTAATGAATGAACTGATTTTAGAAGAGAAAATGTGTTCAGCATTGCAGGACAATGAGACAATCAGGCCACATCAGAGCGCGGGAAGGCTGCTGATGATCAGGGACAGGGAGAGGCCGAACTTTCCCTGGGCCTTCAGAGCGGGCGGCAGCCTTGCCCAGGAGGTGTGACCAGAAAGGCAGGAGAAAGCACGCGAGGACCCCCTTTTGGACGTCAGTTCCAAGGCTTCCGGCCCGCTCTGTATTCCTGTCAGTGCCACTAAGACTCGTCAGAGCAAGAGTTACATGTGCGACTGCTCATTAAAAAATAACCTTCGGCTAGGAAGACTCCCCACTTAGCAAAACTAATCAGCTTTGCCCTTGAGAGTGGTCATATATTTCTGTCTTTGGTACATTAACTAGAATTCCCGGCAGGGATGGAGGGCAGGGCAGGCTTGGTTAGTGGGTAGAGAGGAATTTAAGTAACTTGGGCATGGTGTTGGGAATTCTCATTGGAAAGACAAAGAAATTGTTTGCCATTATTTCCGCATTAGGTTTATGAGTATATAATAACTACACACGCATGCGCACACACACACATTCAAGTGCTTCTTCCTTGACCACCTGTGCTTGTATTAACCTAGGTGTGCTGATGTCTTCCCGCTGAGGGGCTGTCCCCTGGATCCTTCCTGTACCCTCCTGGGTGATAAGGTATCAGCCTCTATAACAGCATCCGCTCAGTAATAGTGCATGCACTGTTAAGTATTTAGCACAAATGAAGAGTGGCTTAAGAATCATTAACCTACATTCCGTGGGAAACAAGCTCACCAGCTAGAGGACCCAGGCAAGTCCTGGGCCAGAGCCCTCCTCCCTGGAGCCTCCCGGTCCTGCCCACCATGGCTGACCACATCCTCCTCCCTGCCCGCCCGTTCCATTTCAGTGTAGTTATTTGTAATGCATTTAGATTGTGTTGTCATGGTCTTGTGCCTTCTACTTAGTGATCTACTTGCCTCGCATACATTTTTAGGGTTTTCATACAGAAGGCCACCGTTGGTAGCGTTAGACACAAGGGCTCTGCTCGCTGGAAGACACCAATGTCAGTCAGAACAGCTGACCCTGGTGAACACGTTTCCGCACCTGGCCGGCCCAAACGCCCACCACACCGCACCACACCCATCGATGGAAGCCAACCGGTCTATTAGGCCTTCTCAAAAGCATTTTTGGAATCAAGCTGGGCTGTGTTTTTTTTTTTCCCTTAGCAATATGCCTTAAGAGCCAGCCTTGTTTTGCATTTGCTAGCTCATTTGTTCATCATTGAGTAACATTTCACCACCTAAGGAAACATTCAACCTTTGATCATTAACTATGTCAGCTGAAGAGTTTGCAAACAAAGTATCCATTTGAAGACAATTTCTTTTTACAGTATCCCAAGTTTCCTGAAAGCTTTCTAGAAAGGAACATGAAATTTTTGTAGATTTTTTTTTCTGTATCCATTGATATGATCAAGTGGTTTCATGCTTTAGTCTGAATTACATTGGTTGATATGTAAACACAACCTTGTATCTTTGGGGTAAACTTACCTTGGCCACAAAACACACACACATACACACACACCACAGCACAAGCACAAACACATATAGCACACATATACATACACCACAAACACAAACATACGTACACAGAAACACATGTAAATATGCACAAGCACACATACCACACACAAACATACCACACATAAGCATAAACACACAAGCACACATGAGCACACACATCACACATAAGCATAAACACAAACATACAACACACATAGCACACACAAACATACACACAAACACACCACACACATAAGCACACACAGAAACACACCCCACACACAAACATGTACACACATAAACATGCACTCATACACACAGCATGCACATACCACATACAGATTAGATATGCTAAATATGCTACAGAAAATGTAAAATCTATGATCAAGAGAGATACCACTCTGTAGTTTTCTTTCCTTGTAATATTTTATCTGGCATAGAATCGGAGTGATATTGGCATATATATTAAATTAAGAAGTATTTCTTCCCCTTTAATTTTATAGGTTTTTCCCCTTTCAAAACTGCCAATATTTCCCATGTATATCTGTCACAGAAATCTCCAGTGTAGTTTTTTGGATCTGGTTCTGACCGGAGGAGACTGTATACTACAAATAAAACTTCTGGACAGATACATGACTCTAGGCTATTGATTAAATGGAAGTGAGCCTTTGTATTTTATATCTTTCAAGAAATTTGTTCATTTTGCCTATTGTTGAATTTGTTGCTTCATTATATTATCCCACTAACTATTTAATACATATACATACATATACATATATTAAAAATTACTACTCTTAGTCCTCGTACTGGTGAATTATGTCTTTTCCTCTTTTTCTCTAATCAGTGAAATATATATATATATATTTGGAATAATAATCAGATTTTAGTTTATGCTTATTTGGGGTTAATTTATGCTTCTTTTTCTGCATAAGGCGGAAGACAGAAAATTATTTTAAGGCATTTCCCCTTAAATCAACAATATAGCTGATAAATTTTCCTGCTAAAATTCTAGCAGGAATATTTAGATTTATATTTATATTTAGAGATTTCATTTTCAGTCAAATGCATCTTCATGTTCATTTTCTACTTGATTTGGGTATTCTTTCTTTCTTTCTTTCTTTCTTTCATTTGTTTTGTTGGTTGTGGGACTTGAATTTGGGGCCTGGGCACTGTCCCTGAGTTCAAGGCTAGTGCTTTACCACTTTGAGCCACAGTGACACTTCAGTTTTCTTGTGGTTAAAAGGAGGTAAGAGTCTCAGAGTGTGCAAACTTGTTTAACCATTTTGGAAAGCAGTATGGAGGTCCCTCAAAAGAGACACACATAGAGCTCCCTTAAGACCCAGCAATCCCACTTCTGGGCATTTACCCAAATGATCACAAACAAGACTATACTAAAGCCACCAACACAACCATGTTTATTGCAGGATTATTTACCATGGCTAAGATATGGAACCAACCCAGATGCCCCTCAGTAAATGAATGGATCAATAAAATGTGGTATATATACACAAGGGAATTCTATGCCTCCATCAGAAAGGATGATACTGCCGCATTTGTTAGGAAATGGAAAGACTTGAAAAAAATTATATTAAGTGAAGTAAGCCAGGCGCAAAGAAACACAGGTCTTATGGTCTTATTTGCAATAACTAGTTTATGTCTAGGGCAAGCAGAAAAGGTCAAAAGCTATGTACATATCACCATATAAGATGATAAGCGAAATGATCCCCAAGATACGGACACAAGGGGTTTTATCTTTCTTGCTATGTTTTTAATGTATTTATAATGTAGTATGTGATTTTTTTTGTTTCTTTGTATGTTCTTCCCCATTGGTATAGCCCTTGTTGTCACTGTATTTGATTCCAGTGTCCTGCATCTTGTATATATATTTTTCTAATTGGGGGAGGGAAAGGGAAATAACAAAATGCTGAAACAAGGATACAGGTTGACCCATTGTAACAATGAGATGTATAAGACACTATACTGAATTGAACTTTACAACTTGGGGGGGAGGAGGGGAGTTAGAGAAGGGGGGAAGGAAGGGATGGTAGAGGAAAAACAAGAGAAGGTAACAACACTAGATAGGAAATGTACTCATTACCTTACTCACGTAACTGTAACACCTCTGTACAGTATTTTTACAATAACAAATATATACCAAAAAAAGGAAAAAAAGTCTTATGGACTTTTCTGCCTTTTTAAAATAAATGTGGTTACAATGCTTGATAAGAAATGTACTCATTATCTTGCCCATGTAATTGTAACCCCTCTGTACAGTATTTTCACAATAAAAAAAGTAAAATAAAAATAATAAATAAAAAAATGTGGTACCAAGGAATTGAATCCAGGACCTCATGCATGCTAGGCAAGCACTTTGTCACTAAGCCACATCACCAACCTTTATGTGTTCTTTAGAAATGCATTATCTTCCAAGTATTTAGAACTTGTCAATCACTTTCTCATCTTGATTTATTACTTAACCTCATTGAAATAAGAGAACATGTTTGTTTAGGTTTATTGAGAAATGTTTTATGGGTAACTGTATTTTCTATTTTGGTTTTAGATAGATAGATAGATGGGTGGATAGCTAGATAGACAGACAGATAGATTATATATGCACTTAAATTAATTTGTGTTTTTTCTCCCTGCTGGCCAGTAGCATACCATGTTATTACTGTTTTCTTGCCAAGTTGCTATAAACAGTTATCAAGTTAGGGATGTTTTAATTACAATCATATGTGTGTCTATTTCTTCTTACATTATCCATTTTTCATCTCATCCTTAAAAAATCTGTTATTAGTTATATGAATATTTTATGACTATTTCTCTCAGACTGACTTCTTGTTCCTCAGAAAATTGTATTTTATCATAAATTGATATGATATTAAAATAAGTATTGCAACTTTATTGTCATTAGAAATAGTACGGCCGGGCACTGGTGGCTCACGCCTGTAATCCTAGCTACTCAGGAGGCTGAGATCTGGGGATCGCGGTTCAAAGCCAGCCCAGGCAGGAAACTCCGTGAGACTCTTATCTCCAATAAACTACTAGAAAACTGGAAGTGGCGCTGCGGCTCAAGCTGTAGAGCTCTTGCCTTGAGCTAAAGAGCTGTGGGACAGCACCCAGGCCCAGAGTTCAAGCCCCACGACCGACAAAAAAAAAAAAGAAAGAAACAGTACGGTATCCATTTTCTCTTCTCTTATTACACACTGCAGTCTCTCTGTGGGCGTAGCGCAGCGCGCAGGCCTGGAGCCCTGGTCACCACCACCACCCCCTCCCCCCCTTCTCTCTCCTCGCCAGAAGGAAGGCAGTGCACTGCAGTGTAGGTGACCTTTGTTCCATGGCACACTTTGAATCAGAACAGAATTCCTACTTGAACTCTGAGTAAGATGTCAAACCATTACTTCAGGCCCTCATTTTCTAAGTGGGTGGAAAACATGATGTTCAGTAGATTAAAGCAGAATTCCATAGACTATCAGGCCCCATAGACTATCTGCCCCCTGCAGCAACACAAAGGGAGGAATGTCTTCAGAACTTTTTACCTCTTTGGGAGGAATTCCCTTTGTCCATTTGTGGTGGAAGAACAAAAACACGGGGCCCCAGTGTTTAAAGAACGTAAAACTTCACAGGCTTTTAGGACGCAGACATAGAGAATAATATACGGGGATACCATGCATCGTGTGACATAGAAAAGTAGGCATTTTTTAAAAAATCGATTAATCATTTAAAAATTTACCAAGATTATGCCCTCATTTAATCGCGGTCTTTAAGAATGGGTACTGTAACTAGCATTTCTGTCTTCTATGACTTAAAAGAGGGATCCATAATAAGAGTGTGGAAAACCTGTCCCGCTGGGGCCTGACCTGCTTTAGTTCTGGAGAAGGGGAAAATCTAGGGAACATTCTCAGGTTCTGCTGCTTCTAAAAATACTCCCTAAAATGATTTATTCCAAGGTAGTGATGATGTGTGAGCCAATCTGAAATAGTTAAGAAAAGAAAGACTAAAGTATTTAGAGAGCGTTCGGCTTGGATCACAGCCGTTCAGGTCAGCCGTGCTGGCGAGGAGGAGTCGGAGCGGCCGGCAGCCAGCCCCAGGCCTGCATCTGCATGACATGGTCTTGCCAGGTCCCCTGGACCTAAAATAGAAAAGATGCCATCGTGCCGGCAGCTCTATCTTTAGCTCACTCAGGTGATTTATTCCTTTCCTACTCAGAAAACAGAATATGTCAGGCAATCCCCTCCAGGCCCATACAGAGAAGAGACCGCAGAGCTCATTTTATTTTTTGTCTCTTCACCTTGAAAGTGAAGAACCCGCACCATCTCAGCCTCTCAGCCATGGTCTGTAAATGAAATCCATCTTTTCTTCCTAGTGTTGGTGTATTTGAATGGCATGAGCCAAAGGTTTGCTTTACTTTTTTACTTATTCTACTAGTGTATTTGATATTACTATTTTACATTATACAGAAGCTATTGACTTCATTTGACCTGGATACATTTGTGACTTTAATAATAATATAGCCTAGATGCTAAAACTCTGTTTCCGCCTAATATCATTTAGAAACCTAATTTCATGGTTAGCATTCTATTGGCTCCACTGCCCTCATTTCTCTCTCACTTTCACATCTGTGACTTTGCTCCTCAATGCTTTATTCTTAAATGAAAGCTTACTACATAACCTGATCTCACACACACACACACACACACACACACACCATACACTCACTGATCTGATTCAACCAACATATCATACATTTCTTTATTTTGAATATTTTAATTATAAAATATAGGACCTGAAAATTAATCTATCCAAAAATTTAACTTATATAGAGGAATATTTTTATTTTGCATAGTGATTTTATAATATGAAATAAGAAAAATATTCTGGGTTTACAATAAAGAAAATGATACATAAAAAACATAAAGAAATAAATAAACTTACATATAAATGATTCAGCAAAACATATAGGATTGATAGGCTAAAAATTTTAAACATATTCTTTTTTGGGGGGTAGGACATGGGGCTTGAACTCTAGGCCTGGGCGCTGTCCCTCCTCTCTTCAGCTCAAGGTGAGCGCTCTACCACCTGAGCCACAGCACCACTTGCAGTTTTCTGGTGGATTATTGAAGATAAAAGTCTCATGGACTTTCCTGCCCAGGCTGGCTTTGAACTGAGATCCTCAGATCTCAGCCTCCTAAGTAGCTAGGATTACAGATATGGGCCATCAGCACCTGGCTAAAACATTCTAATGAAAAAAAAATAAAAGATGACATAAATAATTGGAAAGATATATCATGATTATGATCATGGGTTAGAAGATAGTATATTAAAGTATATCAATTCTGCCAATATTTATTGATAGATTTGAAGCAATCTCTATCAAAAATCATGCAATAGTTTTGGTGAACATTGATAAATTTTCTTTTAAGTTTTTTTTGTCTTTTTTTTGAGGGGGGGTCCGGTCATGGGGCCTGAACTCTGGGCCTGGGCGTTGTCCCTCAGCTCTTCAGCTCAAGGCTAGCACTCTACCACTTGAGCCACAGCACCACTTCCGGCTTTTTTCTTTTTGCTTATGTGGTGCTGAGGAATCGAACCTAGGGCCTCATGCATGCAAGGCCAGAGCTCTACCACTGAGCCACCTTCCCAGCCCCATCTTTTAAGTTTTAAAGAAAGACATTCAATCTAGAAAAGTAAAAGACACAAAAACAATGTGAACTGAATTGCTGCACCTGACATTAAGGTTTATTGCACAACCATAACAATCAAGGCAACAAGGGACTGGCAAGAGGAGAGCACAGAGATCGAAGGAATGGAAGAGATGACCCAGGAATGCATCAAACTCATCATGGACACAGATGCAAAACAAGTCAGCGTGCACCTTATATTTTAAGATTTCAGTGTTTGCCTCAGTCTGGAAAAAATCTTGACAATCTAATAGAAACTGAAAAGAAACCTTGTAGAAGAATCACTTTTACAAAGGTATCCAAAGCCCCTGCAATCCTAACTACTCAGGAAGCTGAGATCTGAGGATCAGGATTTGAAGCCAGACTGTGCAGAAAAGTCCATGAGACTCTTACTTCCAACAAACCACTCAGAAAAAGTAGGAAGTTGTGCTGTCTCTCAAGTGGTAGAGTGCTCTTCTTGAGCACAGAGAGGCTGTTAGGACTCACACACACACACACACACACACACACACACACATGGTATCCCATATCAAATCTGTAATCAGAATCTGAAAATTTCTGGATAGAATAACTCAAGAGGAAGATTTTGCAATAAAAATAGAAATGGAGGATCAGATCACAGGTACTAATGAGATAAATATATTTGTTCTTCATCAAAATAAAGTGAATGCTTATTTTAAAGAAAGTGTTCATGGTATGTATTAATCAGCATTGTTTGGCAATTCTTAATTGTTTTATGTCATCTCTTGCCTAACTTCCAGAAAGAAGGAGATGATGATTAAACTGGCTTTACTCTATTATAGTTAATACAATTGTGGATATCTGAAAACAATGTCAGCCGACGGCCCCCTGACACACAGCGGTGTCCCATAACCATGGCAGAAGGAGTGAAATCGGAGAGTGTGCTAGCACTGCACCGCGCACGGGCTTTCTGGGTTTATAACTGCAGGGGTCGGCCTGCTGGCCAGAAGCACCTCTGGAACCCGGTCCAGGTCGGCAGGTCCCTCCTGATGCCACTGGGTGGCCTCCCCTCCCCCTCCGAATCTCCAGGGTCCTCATGTCTGTCTCTGACAACAGCTCCTCTCTCGGCCTCTCCTTCTCAAATTCCAGCAAAGCTCAACCCTGCACTGAGATCCATCCATGCACACGGTGGGGCCGGCATAAGGGTGTGAGATAACACATGGTCCCTTAAACTCAGAGGCGGCTACAAAATGCTGAATGCTACTCAGGAACAGAAAGTGCTGCCGTTCCCTCGCCCCCACCCAGCCCACCCGGCTTGCTCACACGGGCACACCTGGCCGCCGGTGTGTTCTCAGGGCACACACACACTGGTCCAGACTGGGACACACCTGATTAAAATGGCAATGAGCTCCCACCCATCTGCAATCTGTAATGTACTTTCAATTGATGTTGGATGACCTGTGCCGAGGGAAGCTGATGGAGCAGGGGAAGCCGAGGGAAGCTGACGGAGCAGGGGAAGCCGAGGGAAGCTGACGGAGCAGGGGAAGCCGAGGGAAGCTGACGGAGCAGGAGAAGCCGAGGGAAGCTGACGGAGCAGGAGAAGCCGAGGGAAGCTGACGGAGCAGGGGAAGCCCAGGGAAGCTGACGGAGCAGGGGAAGCCCAGGGAAGCTCACAGGCCATGGGGGATGCAGGGTCCGCAGGCTCACACGCAGGCTGGAGTAGGCAGGGAGTTGGGTTTCTCTTCCGTCCACCGCCAGCCCACAGGCAGCTCCCAGAGGAGGAATGGAGGTGTGGTCGCTGGTGTCAGCAGGGCAGGGCTCCGATGCCTTGGCAGCCTTCCTCCCAGGGCGGGCAGGAAGCCAGTGTGCGGGGCACTCGGGAAGAGCCCCGGGCAGAGCCTGCACCCGGCTTCGGCCACGAGCAGCGGCCTGGGGACACACCACTCACATCTCACAGGCTTCCCAGGAAGCGCCCCGTGGGATCCCCAAGATAATCCATTCTTAGCCCAGAGCAAGCATGAGCTACACATAGTTTTACTTGGTTGTGAAAATGAGGACAGTCTAGCTGCAGATGGCAATGCCATTTTGCTTCAGTCAGAAGCATCCTGCTGTCCATCTGAGCACCTGCCTGCCACCCTGGGCCTCGGGCCTGCTCTCCTCTCACCCTGGGCCTCGGGCCTGCTCTCCACTCACCCTGGGCCTCGGGCCTGCTCTCCTCTCACCCTGGGCCTGCTCTCCTCTCACCCTGGGCCTCGGCCTGCTCTCCTCTCACCCTGGGCCTGCTCTCCTCTCACCCTGGGCCTCGGGCCTGCTCTCCTCTCACCCTGGGCCTCGGGCCTGCTCTCCGCTCACCCTGGGCCTCGGGCCTGCTCTCCGCTCACCCTGGGCCTCGGGCCTGCTCTCCGCTCACCCTGGGCCTCGGGCCTGCTCTCCTCTCACCCTGGGCCTCGGGCCTGCTCTCCTCTCACCCTGGGCCTCGGGCCTGCTCTCCACAGCAGAGGCGGGAGCTAGGCAGAAATAGCACAGCCCCCATCCAAGGGAACACCTTCAGACAAACCCCCTTCCCTGTGATGTCACGCCTTCCAGATCCCCCTCAAATGCTCTTACAGATCTCTGTGGCTCAGCAGAAACCATGAAATACCCAGGAAATTCTGCTGCTCACGAATTGTGCCCAGACTGCACTTCCAGAATATGCTGGAAACATACCAAGAAAGCTACAGTGCTTTATTCCCAGCATAGAGACGAAGAGCAGCCGGGGATGCTGGGAAAATCCTTTCCGTCCCAGGCAATAAATCCACATTCTCTTAGACGGTCCTTGAGCATTGCGTTTCCTTCCGAAGGCTCTTCCACAGCCTTGAAGAAGGGAAGTAAATCAGTTCTCTGGACAGGTATTTAATCTCTTTCCAGGCTCAGGGAAAACAGGGAGGAGATAAGGATTCATGGCTATTTTCACTGCAAAGGTTTTTGACCACATTACTGTAATTTTCTGGGTGGTACAATTTAAGCTGCTTTTGAGATGAAAATAGCTAAGTTTACCAGTTGAGCATGCTTTTTAGAAGTATAATTTCAGAGGCTAAATATTATCTTTATGAAATCTTTTCCTTCAGGTATTCGCCAAGCAATGAGCACTTTAGACGGAAGACATATAATTCTTCTCTGACTCCCAAATTTCTTTTCCCATGAATCTGCCGGGTCTCCACGCTCCCAGCAGAGCAAGGCCGGGGCTGCCCGAGGTCCCCCCTCAGCTGGGAGTCCGTGAACAGCCCAGAGGGTGGGGAAGCGGAGCAGGGCGGCCAGTGTCCACTCCTGCCACCCACACCCAGACAATGAGGGCCGAAGACGCTGCTGAGCCCAAAGGCCAGGAGCCCTCGGCCCAGCCAGCCTTGTCCAGACGCTCAGTAGAGTGGGGCAGGAGGCATTTCCACAGCTGTGTCTCCCTGGTTACTGACTCCATGAATCAACTTAACGGGAGGAGGCAGGGCTGAGAGTTCGCTCATCCTGGGGCACAGCTTTTGGGCCTCTCTTTTCCCTCCCTTCGGGGACAGGAACAGGAATCCGACCCCCCCACCCCCAGCACCCCTAAGTCAGTCATCTCAGGATCCGCAGTGGATTTATGTTCCTCCCAGCCCTTCAATGAACTGATTATTCAGAGATAGGGAAGCTCAAAAAGACAAAGAATTTCAGCTTTGCATGCGTCCAAATGTCATTCATTTGCTTTGTCATTGGGGGAGTAATACGCTTTTCCTTGTTAGCAAACCAGCAATGTTTTAGCTGATTTTCCATCACTAATATTGCTTTGCTTTGTGAAATGCTAATATCCAATGAAATTAAACCAAGCCCGGCTGTCTTCTGAGACTTTTTTTTCCTCTTTCACTCATGAAATGCATAATAGTAAAGCTGATTGCATGGCTGACTCCATTATTCGATAACCCCAAAATGTCAAACGAAGCTGTTTAAATCAGGTGAGCAAGGCAGAAAGTCCCAGGCAGGAAATGGGGAACCATTATAAAAATCAGTGAAAAGAAGAAAAGAAGCTTATAGGAGTTTAGCAGTTTGAAATTAATAATCGGGTTTTGGCTTTTGTATTCCTCCCTTCTTTTACATTGTCGACTTCATTTCCATTTGTGCACCGCAAGCTAATACGTTCGTTCGGAAGGAGCAATTAAACTCTCCTGACACCACGCCCCTTCCCGAGCTGGCTGGTGACACTGCACAATTAGGTCAGCGGAGGTCATCTCCACTCCGTTCAGCTCCTTCTCCTTCTTAGAACTCGAAGCTCACACTAATGCGCTTGCCTGGGTTTTTACTAATTTATTAATAGTATTGTTAAAGCCTCCGAAGGTCCATTTCCGTCGTCACTGACTTCCCTTGGGAAATCGACATTCTCCCTCTCCACTCATGTCAACGTGTCGTACAGCTAGTGTCTTGATATTAATTAGTGTTGTTTTAGCAGTAAGGCTATGGGACTCCGAAAGGAAAGGAAAATGTGCTCATCAAAAGTGCTGCTCATTCAGAAGAGTAATGTTCCGGCAGACACATTCTACTTCAGGTAGTTCTAAAAAAGAAAAATAGTCTGCATTGTCTCAGACCAGCTAAGAATAGAAAGTGAATTACAGCCCTGGCCCGGGTTCCGCGGACACTGCTCTGCGTGAGTGACATCTGTGCTGACAGCGTCCGAACAGCAGAAACCCTGAATGAGAAGGAGAAGTGGGCCGGATAAAAAGTCCTTAAAATGTGGCTCTGGGTCCCCCGCGAGTCTGCCGGCAGCTTCTGGGCGCCAGCGTTGGTCAGCGTCCTGCAGTCCAAACAGGGACGCTGGCACAAGGGGGAGGTGGGGAGGGACCCCCGCTCTGACCCCTCCTGGGGGAGGTGGGGAGGGACCCCCGCTCTGACCCCTCCTGGGGGAGGGGGGGAGGGACCCTCGCTCTGACCCCTCCTGAGTGTCCAACTCAGGACTGGCCCCTCTCCCTTCCCTGGGCTTCCGTAGAACTTGTCTCTAATCTCTTCGGGGGACATCCTAACACATAATTGTCCATTTATACGTTTGCCCTCATCACCACGTGGATTACCAGCTCCTGAGTCAGGTATTCATCCATTTTCTGTCTCCAGAGTTTGATTTCGTGTCTACGTCTCATGAAGCACACAATGTAACTAACCAAGGCCAGGTGTGGGAGCTCATGTCTGAAGTCACAGCTTCCTGAGAGGCGGCGACTGGAGGCGCACTGATCAAGCCCGGCCTCAGCCACGGCGGGAGAGATGCCCCGAGACCCAGGGAGCCGATAGTCCCAGCCCCCGGGGACTGCCCGGAGAGGGCCATGGCACACCGCCGGGAAAGCAGACTGAACGCAGAAGGGCTGCACACCGGCTCCGGGCGGCACACAGAAATCCAGGGAACGGATATAAATATGGGTGCACACACACCGTGTATTTCTATGACATGAACTGTTCTTTAAAACCTTCTTCTGAGGGGTTAAGTGAACCGAAGAGAGAGCTGTAAGTGGCACTACAGTAACGTAGCTGAAAACCATGAACTGCCCCGAGGAGTACGATTCCTCCTGGCTGGCACGGTCGGTACTCAGCACCTCAACGACGTCCTCAGTGCTAGGAAGTGGGCCACGGCGGCAGCAACCAGCTCACCTGTTTTCCCTTCAGTTCAGATTCTGCACACAACTGAGGGGAGAGAGAAGTGCTTCGAAAATACAAAGCACCGCTGGGCAGCGGCAGAGACCAGAAGAGCGAGTCTGACAGCCTGAGGCCGCGTGAGCCGCGTGAGCCGGAAGCCGGGGCGACGGTGACGCCAGCTGGTTCCATGCGTATGGCCATAGACCCACGCGGAAAACAGCCATTTGCCCGGAATGACTACAGCGTGAGCCTGGGCTTTGCGTGGAAGAAATGGCTTCCGGTCTAGAATCCATAGTGCCTTCTCGGGGGAATCATACAGGAGTCCAGCTTTGCAGAAAAGTGATCTGTACACGATGTGCAAACGACTAAATACCGTTGATAGTGCGGCCGGCAAACTCGGTCCTGGGGCCGGAACCACTGCTCTAAAGGAGCGCAGGAACTCTGGTTCGTCAGTGGAAACTAACTCACAATATTGTGCCAATCAGTGACGTCCTAACCCCTGCACACACCCCAACTGCGCTATTAAATTGGAAATTGGTAGAATTTTTTTTAGTCAAGAAAACGTGCAGCTTTGTCAGCTATGTAAGGTAGAATAGGAACTATCCAGTGCTGCTAAGTACGGAATTCCAGAATTATTTTTTCATACAAATTCAAAACCCTTGGGTCAAATTAAAAAAAGAAATTGGTGTTTTTACAGAGTCATTTTCTTAGCAGCTTATTTTTTAAGTTTAGAAATGTATATATCCTTAGCAGCAGTAAACATGGTTTAAGTTTTCCTTTTCGGTTTGGAGGAGCTGAAACTTCTACAAGTCTAGCTCTTTCTTTAGTGGAAGCAATTCTTTCTGATCACAGAACAACAATGCAAAAATACAAAAGTGTGATCTTGTTAAGAAGATTCTCTCCTCTGGGGTCTGAGAGTGAGAAAAATAAACTCCAATACTTTTCTGATTTGAGAGATTTATGACATTGAAAATGAAGAGAGGTAATAATGGTTGGTCAGTGAATGGTAGAATGAATTAAAGCAGCTTCTAAAAACTGTTGAGTGGTCTATGATTTGGGATTGGTGTCTTTCCCATAGCAGGCAGCCTCTTTCTTGCGTTAAAAGCATGGCTGGAATGCTACAGGTCCTGTGAGCATTCAGCTTTTGGTCACACTGAAATTATTTATTTCCCTATACACAGATGCCACGTAGACCTGCTTACATATGGTTTTACACGACCGCTCCTTAACTGTACACATATGATTACTGTGGCCGCACTCAGTGTGTGCATGCGTGTCCCGGGCACTGGACCCGCGCAGTTGCTCAGTTCATCTCCTAGACCGTCCTGACCCTCAGCCATCGCTGCCTTCCCTCCGCCCTCTCCCCACGCTCGCCGGGGAAGTCCTGCCTGTGAGCGCACCGCCTTCTCTCTCTGGGCCGCCGCCCTGGACTTTGTGTGGCCAGGGCTTACCCCTCATTTCATTCACCATCAAGAGTCCCCCTATTTCTGCCGGCTTCCTTCCTCACTGGTTTTCTCAGGATCTTTCTAGAGAGTTCTACCCTTCTGGTTTTTAGGTATGGGCACCCCCTCGGGCTTGGCCGGGGCCTGCTGCCTCCGATCTGTTTTCTCCGCTGGTAACTTCGCCTAGTCCTTTTGAGTCACTGCTAACATGTTAGGTAAAATACTGAAACTATGATGAGATAACCCCTACCCAACTGTGGAAAGGATTAAAATTCAAAACCTGACAGAGCCAAATGCTTAAAAAGATCTGGGCCAAAGTGCAAGGTTATTGCTGGTGGGAACAGACAACTCCGCAGGACAGTTTGATAGTTTCTGCAATGCTTAATGTAGTTTTACTCTGAACTCTGGCACATGCTTACACAATTGACTCAAAACCTGATGTCCATACAAAAGCTGCATTTATCCAGCATTTTGTCCCTAATAGCCAAAAAGTCAGGCAACCAAAACGTCCTTTGGTGGGTGGATGTACAAGTGATGGCAAAGTTGAAATGGAGATTTATTCTGGGACAAAGAGCACAAAGACGCACCATAAGGAGAGAGATGAATTTAGTTGCATGCTTGAAGCTACAGAAAAAGGCCATTCTCCAGCAAGTTTGTAATTACACACTCTTTAAGATAAGACCACCAACATGGGGAGGGAAAGTTTCCGTAGGCAAGCCTAGGAGACTCAGGGAGAGAAAATACTCTCAAGATGCTGATCATGAATACAGAATACTACGCTGTTTTCAGAAACCACAAAGTTTCATTGTTCAACCAGTGAACCTTAGTGTATGTAAATTAAAAAATCATTCTGAGGATACAGAAGCTGAAGATGGAAAATAGACTATGACAAAACAACCAAAGTGTGTTGTAGAACCACCTCGATGAAAGCGTAGAGGAGCAAGTCCTGGATGTGAGCAATGGAAAGTTCAGAGTCTAAGACTAAATAAAGACAAACTGTTCGGCACTCTACTTGATAAGTGTAGTGTCTGCCAGGACCTGGTGGCGATTCTGGTTCTGTTGAACACTTGTTCTGAAATTAGACAGCTTACAACGAAGAGGCAGCAGAAAGCCAGGTTTTCTGCTTTGAGAGGGATAAGCAAAGATGTAAGTGCCAGACGCCATCCTCAGATGACAGCACTTCTGCATCACGTTCCGTCATTAACATGGTCTTGCTATTCATACTCAAGTCCAGGGTCTGCCTGGGGTTCATCCCTTTCCACGTGGTTCAATCTAATCCGTTGCTCCAGTTCCATTAATACAGAGATTCTTTCCCCCGTCTGTCATGCCAATCTCCCGATACTGACGTGGGAACATGCCGGAAGGCTCCTGCCTTCTTCATTTTGTCAGATATGTCTTGGAAATTTGTGCTCTTCTCTGCATACTTTTAAGACTCAGCTTGGGCATAAGACTCCAAGAACAACTGAAGTCTGACGCTAAGTGGGGGAAGGGCAGACACTGGCCACAGGCGGCTGTTTTGTGCCTGGATTGCCCAACGTTCCTCTCTCTTATCTTCCCCTCAAAAGTGCTTCACCCTTTTTTATCTAATTGGGGAATCGCTCGCTAATTATCTGAGCTTCTTTCTCAGAGCTGAGACTTTCTCAGAAGTTTGAGTTTGGATTTATTCGGTGTGCATCCATATTGTGTATACGATAGATTTCAAGGGAGAAGGTATTCCGGGGCCTCACTACGTGTGGTCGTCAGTGGTAGAAGTGCACACCCCCAGGCTGGTGTGGGTCCGAGGCGGAGTTTGTCCCTAGTGTTTGCGAGGCTCAGGGTCCGATCCCAGCTCAATCAACAGGTAAGAAGGGAGATACGGGTGTTTGCATTTCTCATCCTTAGACCACATATCCAAGTGTGTCAGAAGCCCTCCAGAATAAGGTAAGCTTTCAACGTTTCAGCCCCCTGAGGACTGCGAGGGAAGGGAGAGGCCTGGGCCCATGGAGGGGCTTCCTGCCAGGCGGGCAGGCGCCGGAGGGGCCGCGGGACCCTGAGCTCCATCCCCGCTTAGCTGCGGTCCATTCCTGTGCTCACCGCCTGCATCCTGCCTGGATCTCAGGGCTCCTGCCACTCGCCTCTCCTGAGTCACTGAGAGGCAGGAGAAGAGGGGGAGAGGGGCAGCTGAGTTCTACACCCGGCAGACGCTGTGCTTGTGCACAGAGGAAGGACAGAAGAGAAAAGGTTACTTTGCCCAGGCTCAGATTTGATGCCTTCCCTTCATGCACCTAACACAGAGACAGGGCGGCATGCAGGACGGATGCTCTGCACCAGACAGACAGGCAGAGAGGGAGAAAGGGAAGGCCGCACAGCTCAGCACAGCACAGTACAGCACAGCACAGCACAGCACAGCACAGCACAGCACAGCATAGCACAGCACAGCACACAGCACAGCACAGCACACAGCACAGCACAGCACAGCACAGCACACAGCACAGCACAGCACAGCTCAGCACAGCACAGCACAGCTCAGCACAGCACAGCACAGCACAGCACAGCACACAGCACAGCACAGCACAGCACAGCACAGCACAGCTCAGCACAGCACAGCTCAGCACAGCACAGCACAGCACAGCACAGCACAGCACAGCACACTGGGGTGTGGAGCTGCTCTGGACGGATTTGTGCTAACTGTCTGGACGGATGTGTGCTAACTGTCTGGACGGATGTGTGCTAACTGTCTGGCTCTTCTCAAAGAATCATAGTTTCACAGTCTTATCACATCTGTATGTTCCTTTTCACCGCTATTCATTTTGCTCTTCTTATGCTCTGCTTTCCCTCTTAGTTTTCTCTTCCTCACCAGCTTCCTGAGATGGACATTCAGCTGATGGATGGTAAGCTTTCTTTTTTTTTTTTTTAGCTATGCATAAAACAGCATACATCCCCCTCTTTACATATCTTAACTGCATTTTTGTAATTGTAACGTGTTAAATTTTGATAAATTCAAATACAAATAGTTTTTGAATTCAATGATCAATATTTCTTTGATACATGCTTTAAAAACAAGTCGCTCATAGGCATTCAAAATATTTTTGCTAATAACTTCTGGGTTAAATCGGCCTTAAGTACCAAATACAGTCTTGTCATTGGAACCACTTGCATCTGACTCCAGGCTGTGATGAATTTTTCAAAACTTTGTGTCCTTTCAAGGAGCAATCTGCAGGTGGAGAATGCAGGGGTGCATCTAAATCACCTGTCCAGCCTGTTCACTGTGACGTGGAATGTGCTGGTAGCTTTCATGTCATTTCTCCCATAGTTTGTGAAAGAGATGGGCACATTCCCCGCCCTGACTGTAACTTCTTTCCTGCTCTTAATTTCCACTTCAAAAATATGGAAGGTTTTTCAATCTTTTAATTTTCGTGTCAACAAAAGTTAGAAAAGCTCCCGGTGACCTTGTCATCACGACGTGTCCCCTGCCGGGTGCTTCCTGTCCCCTGCCGGGCGCTTCCTGTCCCCTGGGGGACGCTGCTCTTCCAATATGGCGTTCTTCCCTCCTTTTACTTCCAAACACTTATCCTTAGAGCGTGTTTTCCAATTATGTTTTCTGTTAGTCGAGAGAAGCCAGGAGTGAGATGGAATTTCAGTTTATCCCTCCCTTCTTGTTATTGACATTAGGGCCCACGCACGCGCCTCCTTCCTACTTTGTAATATACTTCCAGCACATCTCTTTTCTCCCGATGCTGAATTTTATTTCGTCTTCAATCAAAATTCATTTTCAAGAAATCACATTTGCCTGTTAGTTCACCTTCCAACTCTGATAATAAAGGTCTGTGCATTTAGGTGGGCACTGGGCCTGGGTTGGGCAGTGGCAGGTGAGACTATGAGAATTAATACAGCCCAGCTGCTAAGAACAAGGTCCTGGGGTCAAAGTCTGTTTGAGCCACTCACTGCAATTGGGAAAACTACTGTGCCCATTTTCCTTTTGTGGCTCCTCCCTCTTCCTCTGTATCTATGGTGGGCAATCGTGAATGGCACCTTCTCTTAGAGTAGTTCTGAGTATTGAACCATGCATAAGTACTTAGAACATTGCATGTAATAATGCTCTATATGTATTTGCAGGGGGCAAAAACTTGACAATGGTAGAGTGAGTCACATTTGTAAATATGACCTGAGCCAAAAAATCAGATAAGCCTATTTAGTAAGTAATTTCATATATAAAATGACAGCTCTTCTATTGTAAAAATGTGTATTGCTTACAAGAGAAATCCTTGGATCCAAGGAGAGCTGATGAGGCGTGGTTTCTTCAGGAATGCCCATGGGTATAATCGTATGCACAGAAGTGCAGTGGCCCAGGCACGCTCCCTGACCTGGCAGCCATGTTTCTGGGAATGGTTGGTACCCAGCCACTCCGCCACCTCCTCCTCTTCCCCACTTAGGGTATAAAGATCCTTATTGATCTGAAGCCTCTTAGAATAGTATTTGATCTTTTGTTTAAGATAAACAATCTGTGTTTCTTTTAATCTTTCCTAAAGTGTGCTGTCTCCCAGTCTTTCTGATCAGTATCACTGTGATTCAATTGAAGGAGCTTCCTCTGTCTGAGATGTGGTGCAGGACTTCCACAAGGCCAGCGTTGGGGGGGGTGGAGGGGGCGGGACAGTTTGTGGAGGGTGTGGAGGGG
>NW_012267226.1:25456949-25462865 GCF_000151885.1 Dipodomys ordii
GGGTGTGGAGGGGTGTGGAGGGGTGTGAGGGGTGTGCGGAGTGTGTGGAGGGGGAGAGGGACTGTGGGGGGGGCTGTGGACGGGGCTCCCTCCCACAGGCTGTGTGTGGGGGCTGGGGAGTGAGCTCAACCCAGGCCGAGCACCGAGCATGGCCAGCAACACACAGGGGAGGTGTCGGCTCACAGCAGGAGAAAGGGAGGAAGGAGGGCAGAGGTGAGGTCTCTGTGGTTGAGGGCTTCCTGGACATCTGGGTGGCCAGGGTTTAGGACTTGCTGCTCTCTGTGCTGTGGGGGACACAGCTTGCCATACGATTCGATGGGCACTGAGCTTTATGGGACTTAGTTTATCTATCTATCCATCCATTTCTCCATCTATCCATCCATCCATCCATCTATCCATCCATCCATTTATCCATCTATCCATCCATCCATCCATCTATCCATCCATCCATCCATCTATCTACCCATCAATCTATCCATCTATCAGTCTATCTCTCTATCCATCCATCCATCCATGTATCTATCTATCTATCCATCCATCTATCCATCCATCCATCCATTTATCTATCCATCCATCCATCCATCCATCCATCTATCCTTTTATCTCTCTATCCATCTATCTATCATATAGGCTCCTTGGCCTCTCCAGTGAAGACTGAAGATACACCCAGAAAACAACCACCAAGGAGGAGCTCTTGGGTTTGAACTCACTAGACATCTTAGCCTGTTTGGGACTCAGATTGAGGCACTTGAACCTATTTTGTAACGTAAAATTTAAATGTAGAGCATGAGTGACTTTTTTTCTTTTTTGCTATTGCGGGGTTTGAACTCAGGACCTTGCACTTACAAGGCCCAGTGCTCCGGCCACACCCCAGCCCTTGCTACATTCGTGAGTTGGGGGCCAGCGGTACAGGGCCAAGGTGTGGGTGCCAGATGCCTCCAGAGAAGACAGAGGAGGCCATCCATGTGCTGGAGGGGGGGAGGCCAGCCATGAGGTAGACGGGGCCTCCTCTTCAGCTGGAACTCTGCACAGACTAAAAGGCAGAAAGGGAAAGCCAGGCCGCCCAGGAACTCTCTCGTCCTGTTCTTGGTGCCATGGTTACCTGACCTGCTCTGTCCTCAAAGATGTGGTTTCCATGAAAATGAAATCCACACACACAAAAAAAATTGGTTTTCCTATTTTTCAAAGACAACCGCTCTGGATGGACAGCGGCTCGCCCAGATCGATGCCTTCACACCTGCCGCGTCAACCCGAGGGAAATGGAGCCGGCCCCTGCCGGAAGGGGAGTAGGTCATGTGATGTGGCAAACTGGATCTTTGCATGAAGACATAGGAGGAGGCTGTGGGAAGGCAGAGAACACGCCGGACACTCAACATCCTTGCTCCATGACCTTGAGCTTTTCAACCTCCAACAGCCAGACGGGAAAAACAAGTGTGTGCTTCATCCTCAGGCAACGGAGCTTTGTTACGGAGCCTCAGGCAGATGCACAAGGGCTCCGGCTGCGCGTGGAGTCTGCGAGAGATCACCGAGCCCAGTGCTCAGCAGACGCCTCCCCTCCTCTCCACGCCTTCCCCGTGGCGTGGCGTGCCCCTGACTGTGGAAAGCTACCCGATCCCACATTCCCGACGTCCCGGTAGTCTACAGCTGAGAACTCGCTTTATGAATGGCTCTGAGGCTCCCCCTGTGACAGTCACCCACGGCCGCGACAGTCAGTCACCCACGGCCATGACAGTCACCCACGGCCGCGACAGTCAGTCACCCACGGCCGCGACAGTCACACGGCCGCGACAGTCACCCACGGCCACGACAGTCAGTCACCCACGGCCGCGACAGTCAGTCACCCACGGCCGCGACAGTCAGTCACCCACGGCCACGACAGTCAGTCACCCACGGCCGCGACAGTCACCCACGGCTGCGACAGTCAGTCACCCACGGCCGCGACAGTCAGTCACCCACGGCCGTGACAGTCAGTCACCCACGGCCGCGACAGTCAGTCACCCACGGCCACGACAGTCACCCACGGCCGTGACAGTCAGTCACCCACGGCCGTGACAGTCAGTCACCCACGGCCGTGACAGTCAGTCACCCACGGCCGCGACAGTCACCCACGGCCACGACAGTCAGTCACCCACGGCCGCGACAGTCAGTCACCCACGGCCGCGACAGTCACCCACGGCCGCGACAGTCAGTCACCCACGGCCGCGACAGTCACCCACGGCCGTGACAGTCACCCACGGCCGTGACAGTCAGTCACGCTCCCACGGCTGCTGTACATCACAATCTCACCATCCCCAAAACAGGGGCTGTATTAAAAAAAAAAACAGACTCAAAATCTCATCTTAAACAATTCGAATACACTGCTTTCCAGTGTGTCAGTGTGTCATCTAATACTGGACCTTCAGTTGCTTGTCATGTGTATTTTCCATCCACAAAACAGCAATCCAAAAGCAGATCTCTTTAAGGACTCATTAAAACTATATGTGAAGCTACTGGAAGGCTCCGCTAGGGGCCGTGCGAGTGGCTGACGGCATTTGTGGATACATGAAAACTTCGAACAATAATGCAATTAATCCTCAAAATGAAGAGTGAAGCCAAACAATGCTTAAGTCAAACTAGATTCTATCCTTTGAAGAGTGAAGTGTCAGGACAGTTGATTTAATCTTAGAATGAGCAATCGCAACGTGTATATCACCTGCTTCTCCTTCAAAGGGAAAGATCCTCCTCTTTCCCCACAAGTGTGGTTTCTGGTCTTTGTCTCCCTGTCCCCTCTTCCAGCGGACAAGCCTGAGCAGCCAGTGAGGAGGAGGAAGATTTCCTATGAGGAAGCCGCTCCTCGGCCAGTGGCCGCACGTCGAGATCCGGCCACGGAGTGAGGCTCCGGGACGGCCCCACCGTCAGCGCCCCGTGGCCCCACACCCCGCCTGGAGCAATCTCCACCAGTGCTGCCACCACACAGCCGTCGCCTGACTCCGGGATGGAAGTTCTCCTTTGGACGAAGATGAATTGACCTTGTCCAGCTCTCTTCAAATTTCTCCTCGTAGCAAAGAAAATGGACCTGGCTCCCAGCCCCTCTGATTGTGAGCAGCAGCCAGCAGAACTGATGGGGGAACTCCAATCCCAGCCACCCTCCGCGGGAGCGTGTGTTCCTCCTTCACACACCACGCACACACACACATGCACACACATGCACACACATGCACACATGCAGGACTCCATCCCCAGCCACCCTCCTCCAGAGCATGTGTTCCTCCTTCACACACCACGCACACACACACACATGCACACACATACACACACCATGCACACACACACATGCACACACACACATACACACACACACAGGAAGGTGCTTCCTCCTTCACACGAGAGACACACACATGCACATGCACACACACACACGCACACACACAGGACTCCGATCCCAGCCACCCTCCTCAGGAGTGTGTGTTCCTCCTTCACACGAGACACACACACATGCACATGCACACACACACACACACACACGCAGGACTCCGATCCCAGCCACCCTCCTCAGGAGCATGTGATCTTCCTTCACATGAGACACACACACACACATGCACACACACAGGAAGGTGCTTCCTCCTTCACATGAGACACACACATGCACACACACATGCACACACACAGGAAGGTGCTTCCTCCTTCACATGAGACACACACATACACACACACATGCACACACACATGCACACATGCAGGACTCCATCCCCAGCCACCCTCCTCTGGAGTGTGTGTTCCTCCTTCACACACACCACACACACACACACACACACACCATGCATACACACACATGTACACATGCACACATGCGCACACACACATGCACACACACAGGAAGGTGTTTCCTCCTTCACAGGAGAGACACACACGCACACACATGCACACACACGCACACATGCACACATGCACACACATGCACACACAAACACGCACACACAAACACGCACACATGCACACACAAACATGCACACACATGCACACACATGCACACATGCAGGACTCCATCCCCAGCCACCCTCCTCTGGAGCATGTGTTCCTCCTTCACACACCACACACACACACACACACATATTCACACACATGCACACACACACCACGCACACACACATGCACACACACACATACACAGGAAGGTGCTTCCTCCACACCACACACACACACACACACGCAGGACTCCATCCCCAGCCACCCCCCTCCGGAGCGTGTTTTCCTCCTTCACACACCACGCACGCACACACACACATGCACACACACACACACATGCACACACATGCACACACACACAGGACTCCATCCCCAGCCACCCTCCTCCAGAGTGTGTGTTCCTCCTTCACATACCACACACACACACGCACACACACACACACATGCACACACACACACATGCACACACACACACACACATACACAGAGGAAGGTCTGGGTCATGCAGAGAAAGAGTCAGAGGACACCAAAAGATATCCCTGACAGGAATCCGAGTCGCTGTACCGGCTGCCAATTAAACTGGCGGAATTAGCTCAGCCGGCAGATACGCGGGAAATACCGCAGGGATGCTCAAAACAACAACACTGACACTGAGAGATTGACAAGGATGTGATGATCTTAACGGAGAGGAAATTGCACCGACTTAAAACCCCTCAGTCAGAAATCAGTGGGAGACCTGCAACAGCACTCCTGCCCGCCTGGAGCTCTCCCCTTCCCGGGCCTCCCCCGCAGGGCGATTGTAAGTGCTCCCCTTCCCGGGCCTCCCTCGCAGGGTGATTGTAAGTGCTCCCCTTCCCAGGCCTCCCCCACAGGGCGATTGTAAGTGCTCCCCTTCCCGAGCCTCCCCCGCAGGGCGATTGTAAGTGCTCCCCTTCCCGAGCCTCCCCACAGGGCGATTGTAAGTGCTCCCCTTCCTGGGCCTCCCCCGCAGGGTGATTGTAAATGCTCCCCTTCCCGGGCCTCCCTCGCAGGGCGATTGTAAGTGCTCCACACATCTCACCACTGGAGTGTGGAGGTGACCGTCAGGAACCTTTTGGAGACACTGTGGGACGCAAAGGGTCGTAACCCGTTTCCCCAGGCCGTGCCCAGCCAAGGTCATTTGGAAAGCAGAGGCGGTTGTCTGGGAGACACGGAGGGCACCGGGCACCGGGCACCGCCCAGTGAGGACCTCAGCGGAGCCTCCCAGATTCAGTGATGCTCGACCTCCCAGATACCCGAGTCACACCAGGAACGTACTCACACGAGAGTGGAACTGTCCACACACAAGGCCACAGGCGTGTGCCCAACCACCACGTCCAGGGCCCTCTCTCAGCCCCGCCGTGAGCGTGAATGTGAGCTGGGAGAGGTATGGTGTGTGTGTGTGCATGTGTGCACGTGTGTGCACGTGTGTGTGTGCGTGTGTGCACGTGTGCGCACATGTGTGTATGTGTGTGTGCGCCTCAGACCACAGCAAGGCTGAAAACACAGAGTCAGAAGCTGCTCTGAGACAAAAATGGTTAAAACCAAGAAAAACGTGATGACATAAAATATGTACCCAAGCCTCCACCAACAGTCCAGCTCCTCCTTGTTTTTGTTTTACTTTTTCCAGGAAGACGATTAAGCAGTGAGGGAATATTTATTGGAATGACGCTAATCAATAGGACATTGAGCCTTAGAAAACCTGATCCATTTTGCTAATAATCCTATATTTCTTTAAAGCTTACAGAAGCACTAATTATTTTTATGTGAATCAAGGACTTAGAAAGGAAGGGGGGAAATCCCTGTGGATGGGAGTGTTGTCAGAGGGGTGTAGTAAGTGCTTCACATAGATGGTGTCCTACCACAAAACTCCCCTCTGCTCCCACAGGGGGCAGCGTCCTCCACACCTCGCTGGGGCAGGGATGGGGCAGGGCGGGGCAGGGAAGGGAAGGG
>NW_012267226.1:25463071-25481291 GCF_000151885.1 Dipodomys ordii
GCAGGGCTCAGAGGGGACATGGGGCAGGGGGGCAGGGCGGGGCAGGGTAGGGAAGGGGCAGGGCAGGGGGCAGGGCGGGGCAGGGCCGGCCCTGCTCAGGAAAGTACTGCTCACAGCTGGTGCCCTGGGCTCAGCTTCACCTGCTCTTGGCTTTTGTATGAAGCCACCTAAAACCTGGTGGCCAGGAGAGCCGTGTGCTGAAGCTTTCCGTTAAATATTAGAACATATTACAGAATAAAAACAGACAGAAAACCAAAACAGGTGAGTCATGACTGGAACTCCTTGCTTGGAGTCCCCGGATGGCCTGCAGGCTGGTCTGAGCCTGGCGGGGTCTGTTTGTCTAGTTGGCTGAAAACCCGGCAGAGAAGAGCACAGGCCTTCCAGGGGATTTCTTTCTTTAAGTCCTCTGGTGTCCATGATGTTGGTTCAGGACTCTTACGTAAAGGAATCTGACATCCAAGAAGTTACAAGACAGGTCCCTGAAAAGTGTCTGGGAATCTTTACTAGTCCAGACATAAAAAAGGTGCTTCACAATCCAGAAGATCCAGAAGCGGCCGCGGTGGTGGGTCACGGCGGCTCCCGAATCCAGGCAGTGCGCATGGCGGAGAAGGTGCCGGCCACCTCCGGGTGCCCTATCTTGAAGACATCACTCATAAACAGGTGTGAGAGAAAGAACACTCCTTCAACTGACGGATGGTGTGACAAATGATAGCAAATAATATGATTATAAATATAATTTCAAGACGATTAAATGGAACAAAAAGATGCTCTATGGCTGGATCAGATGGATGCTGGTCTGAATTCTGGAAAGGAAGAAGATTCTAGAAAAGGTCCTGTGGTCTGTAGCCCCACGTTCGGTGATCTCCTCTGTGAGACTGTGGTTACGTGTTACGACCATTACCGTGAAGCAATCCCCCTGTCACTGACACAATCGTGGCAAAACCAAAATGAAAACCATCAGGAAAACTGTGTCCTTTCACAGGGACCGAGGCCATGGATTTGGATGACCTTCTTGACTCTAACCAGCAACTTAACCTTTCTGGTATCGACTTTCTTTATCCAAAAACCGTGAAGTGATTTCAGAAGTGCAAAAGTATCGGTACTGCAGTTTCCGGGTTCCACCTGGTCTTCCCGCGTCCCGGGGCTGTGGTGTGCACAGCTCACGGGTACTGGCTCAGGCAGATGTGCACAGCACAGGGGAGCAGATGCATGAGGGGCTCCAGCCGGGGCCTGACGGGGCGAGGCACGGTGAGCTCCTGAAAACTGCACCCCGAGTCGCTGTCTGCACGATCCTCTGCCTCTAAGAGAGCCGGCCTGTCGAGGTGGGGCCGGGCTGGCCCACTGGACTGCTGTGGTTTGGAGCTCCAGGACACTCTGGCCTTCCAGCTTCCTGGATGAACCAGAGCCTCTCCAAACTCGTTTAGACAAGAACACGCCTAATCAGCTCCCTGTGGGCAGCTTGCTTGGTTTTCGAATGGTTTAGGCTTTGTTATTACAGAAGGGCACGGGACAGAGACTCAAAGTGCTCTCCCTGCTGAGCACCAGGCTGCCTAGTTAATCTTCTGGTGAGAGAGGCTGCAGCCCTCCAAATGTGTGTTAAGTGTGCCATGCAGCCTTGCCCCGTGTGCGATCACACTGCCGTGTGTTCATTAGCTCTGAATAATTTTCACCTGGAAGTATTAAAACCACCCGAAGATTGCACAACACTGTGCCGTCTTCCGTGTGAGCCTGGCGATGGCCTGGCTAAGATCAAAATCAGATCCTATTTTGTTCTGATTCTTCACTGGAGAGCAAAAAGAGACTCCAAGAAGACAATTGAAATGGAGCGATTTTTCTCTCTGACCTGAATGCGAGACGTGTTCAGCTGCTCCTTCCCTTGGACGAGGCCTGTGAGCCAGCGCGTCCCTGGCGGGAGAGGGCTGTCCGTCCATCCATCCTGCCCACTCGCTCCGCTGCTCCTGCCCTCCAGGCCTCTGACACTGACAGGTGTGATTTCCCACGAGGTCACAGACACACACTGTCCTCGTTTTCATTGATGTACCAATAGTCTTATATGTTCTTTTAAAGCCCCCCCCTCTCTCTCACTCTATTTTTTTTTTTGCCAGTCCTGGGGTTTGTCTCAGGGCCTGGGCGCTGTCCAGGAGCCTCTCTGTGCTCAAGGCTAGCGCTCTACCACATGGCTGCTTTGTTCCCACGGGCCCCCAGCTCCGATGCTGCTGCTTTTCAGCAGTCAGCGCCTCTTCCGAGCGAATTACCGTGAGATGGGGAGGTCTCCAGGAAAGATCCTCATTACCTCACACAGCCATATCCACGTGGGCTCCGGCTTCTCAGTGGGTATTTTAGGTACCTGTGGCGTATGTGTGCGGAAAGCGTCTTCCTCCCGCCATTGCCAGTCAAAGTGTAGATGGTGGGCAGGGAGATACCTGGAGCCGTCTCAATGTCTGAAACTCAGCCTCAGTTTTGCACTGGGGATTCCCTTTCCTTGCTCTTCTGCGCTGTGTCTTTCCAATCAGTGTTTGGGGAAGGGTAGTCGTTATTAGCAAATACAACGGAGTTCTTGCCTCCAACAGGACCGCGGCTACGGCGCCAGAGGTCAGTCTTCCATTCTCTCTGCATTAAATCTTCTAAAACATCTTACAATGTCTGGTCTTTTAATGGTAGCATGCACAGTTGCCGGGTTTATGTGCTACTATCAAGGATGGCCAGAAAAGGCAAATTCATGCATACACCCGTGCCAGGCTCAGATAAAGCAAAGATAAACACTGCTGTTTCAAAATGACCCGGATGAGAAGCGCAGAAGAGGACATGGTGGCCTGTTTCCTTCCTCTGTGCTCCAGGGAACGTGCCAGGTTTGTCTGCACCCACCCAGCTAATCAACAGAAAGAACAGTAAGGCCTGGGACTCTTCATTCTACTCAAGAGCCCTGGCACTGCAGCGTGTCTTCAAGCTACACATTTAAAAAAATGATAGCATATAAAAAATTAAATGAAAACATAATGATTCTGAGAAAGAACTTCTAATGACTTCATAAGTAGTGCTCAGAATTAAAATGTAGCCATTGCTACAGCAGCTCTCTGCCTATAGGACCGGAACAGACCCTTCCTTAGTAAAACCAGTGCGTTAGAGGCCAGGAGGCCATCGACGAGCTGCACGGATCCATTCCCAGGCACAATGCGATCTCATGCAGACGCCACGAGCCACCCGCGCACAGCAGTCTGCGAATTGTCTTCCACCTCAACCACCCACACACAGCCCGGACTTTTATCCCTCCCTGAATTAGCTAACCTTTCCTTGGCATTTCATATTGTTTTTAATCAAATATTTCTCTTCTGTTTATCTCTAACCTGTTTGTTGACCCTGAGTTTATAGGCTGGACTCAGATACGACTGAAATGGAGAGCGTGGGAGGTTTCAGAGTCGGACTGTTTTTATTGAAGCGCTCAGTAGATTAACCACAGGACCCTGGGATTTACAACAGCCACAGAGTTTCATACAACGGGGTAGAATTCACCAATTCTCTCCTTGCCAGAATGCAAAAGGCCGCCTTTTTCTACTAATCACTTTTACTAGTATTAATAGTGTTAATGGACAGATAAAATAAACATTACATTGAGATGCACATGCCAGATTTTGACACTCAACTTTTTATGTCCTAGAGAATCGAGTCACCTTATAAACCACAGGCCTAGCTTCAAAGTAGAGATGGGGACACAGTGAACAAACAGATAAGAAGAACCATTTTCCAAAGAAGGACACCGAACAGACGCAAAATTGATATGACCTTGTAAGATTGGGAAATGTTTGACAAAAGAAGACTATATCCAATAAGGGAAAAAATGTCCAACAAGCGATTTGGATAAGAAGAAGAAGAATTTATAAGTATGGCGTAAGTTGCAATGTTAAGTATCAGCTCCCTTTGCACATACCACTGAATTCCAAGGTCGATGGAGAGAAGACAAACACGTCTCTAGACAGTAACAGTGTAAACACGCCCACACCCCCAGCAGCTCAGCAGCTCGCGGAACTCAGAAGAAAGCCCACGTCACTGTACACGAAGAGTGAGTGGAGTAAGCACCTGCTGTGGGCTCTCTTTATTTTTGTTTAAGTATCACAAAACTATTAAGTTTTTTAATAGATAAGAAAACGTGATTGAGATGCAGATCTATGCTGGTTGCTTGTTATCAATTGTAACCCACCTACTTGCAAGAGAACGGAGTCAGTATATAAAATGTTTTGAGATGGTTTTGAGTCTGGGATTTGAGGACCCTTCAGGGTCAGTGCAAGACAACTAGGCCAAATGAGGATGGGAGCCGGGTTCAGAAGCCACATAGGAGCTTGAGCTGGTCCAGCACAGGGCCAGCTCCAACTCCTGTCCAGTGCAGGGCCAGCTCCAACTCCTGTCCCGTTACAGAGTCAGCTCCAACTCCTGTCCAGTGCAGGCCAGCTCCAACTCCTGTCCAGTTACAGAGCCAGCTCCAACTCCTGTCCAGTGCAGGGCCAGCTCCAACTCCTGTCCCGTTACAGAGTCAGCTCCAACTCCTGTCCAGTGAAGGCCAGCTCCAACTCCTGTCCAGTGCAGGCCAGCTCCAACTCCTGTCCAGTGCAGGCCAGCTCCAACTCCTGTCCAGTGCAGGCCAGCTCCAACCCCTGTCCAGTGCAGGGCCAGCTCCAACTCCTGTCCAGTTACAGAGCCAGCTCCAACTCCTGTCCAGTGCAGGCCAGCTCCAACTCCTGTCCAGTGCAGGGCCAGCTCCAACTCCTGTCCAGTTACAGAGCCAGCTCCAACTCCTGTCCAGTTACAGGGCCAGCTCCAACTCCTGTCCAGTGTAGGCCAGCTCCAACTCCTGTCCAGTGCAGGCCAGCTCCAACTCCTGTCCAGTGCAGGCCAACTCCAGCACTGGTGCAGGGTGGGGCCAGCCAGACCCCCCATTGGCACACCGTCTGGGACCAGCCCACACTGGGAAGCATGGCGACCTCACCCCCAGTCAGCCAATTCACCCACCCTGCGGCCAGCGGAGGTAACGTGGCTTTGAGTTGAGATCCGATCGAAACATAAAATACACATTTGGTTTTGAACAGTTAGAATGAAATTGCCAGGTATCTAATTAATAGCATTGTGGTGCTTTTGTGAGGATTATTTTGGAATGACAATGTTAGAGATATAGTGGGCTAAATAAAATACTGTATCAAAAAATTTTAAAGTTTCTTTGACATAAGCTTGGAGCCAAGGGTATTTCAGAAGTAAAAAGAAAAGATCTAAACTTCTGCTCTTTGTCTTTTATTTGTGCGACTTCTTTCATTTTCCTCAAGGCAAGGTATTATCTTTTCCTGTTAAAAACAAGGGTTTTGAAGCAGTGTGGAAAAGGAGGCAAACACATAAATATTCTAGCATGTTCTCTCACTATACTGGAATCGCTCTCCATGAGCACTGAAGACAAGGCTCTTCACAAAACATTAAACCCCTCCTCCCCCTCACCACGACCTAAGTATCAGTTTTAGGTAACTCATCCAAAGATAGAAAGTCCACGCAAATGTACGCAGTGACCACGAACCCTTCACAAGTCAAACAATAAATACGCAACTCACAAAGTGATCGCAGGTCTGCCTCACGTGAAACTGCAAGAAAGAACTGTCAGAAAAGTCTGAAATCCACTCTGGACTCTCCTCAGAAAGTTCACTCTGAAAATAAGCAAAATGACGTAAGTGCACCGAGCAGCTCTACACGACAGAGAGCATCACAGACGGTGTTTAAATTTGGCAGACGGCCAGGCTGTGCGTGTGACCCTGAGCTGCAGGTCTGAGACCACACTACCAGTCCGTCACTCCTGAGGACGCCACGCTGTCACCAAAGACGCTGCGGCGTCACGGGGCGTCAGGGTGCGTGACAGAGTTAGCTGGCAGCGTCACAGAGACACACGCCCATTAACCAACAAGACGAAAGAATACTACTGAACCACACGCGGCCACACGGCCTTACGGAGCGAGCGCGAAGGCCGACCTTAAAGCCACATTTATTGTGACGCAGAAAGAGCCAACCCCTCCCTCCTAACAGCTGTCTGTTTGGGTGAGATGCCTATTGTCAGCACGTTGGTGGGTGACACCTCATTCAGAAGTAAATACCAAAACCTTTACGCCAACAAAGACGACTTCCATGTAGTGGGCAAAAGCCCTTTAAACACAGACTACGCGCGTAACAATAAAAGGCCATGTTTTCTAATGCACTTGACAGAGAGCCTTGGTGACCTAATTACATAAAACCGGTAGTTGCCAACTCTCTGGAAATTGGTTCTTGGTGTTTACTTGTGGTTGTTCCCACATCTTCGCCGGCTGACGGATCGATTTTGTCAAAGTAGCTGCGCTGTTGTACGTGAACATACCAAGACCTTCTGTAACGATTCCAGCCATTGCTCTTCCGTACACCTTCACTGGGAGGCGGCCGTGGTGTTGCTGAGCCATCCCCGTGCGCAGTCCAGGCGAAGCGGCTGCTCCCCGCTGGCGTGGCTGGCAGCGAACCCAGCACTGGAAGGCAGCTGCAGTCCGTTCCCGGCCCTCCCCAGACGCTGCGTCGTGAGTGCCGGCCCGCACCTGCCTCTGACGCACGCTTCGTCATGGGCAGGGCTTCGTGGGGTTAGAAACTGAAGTGGAAAGCTGGACTTCTGGTCTCGAGTGTCCGTTCCACCTGGTTAGCAGACAAGGGAGGGCCGAGCAGAGCCGCGCGTGGAAACAAACACAAATGCGCAGGCTAATTGGAGATGAGCGTCCCACAGAGTTTCTCACCCTGACTCTTCGCCCCGCAGTCCTCCGGTCTCAGCCTTCAGAGTCGCTGGGACTACAGGTGTGAGCCACGGCACCGGCTAGAACACACTTTTACATCCATTTCCCCTGCAGGCGTCATGCTGGCACCTCTTCCTGCTCTACACTTTACTTGATTTTCCCCTAAAATCCACAGAAAGACTCAGGAAATGCCAGGAGGACCCAGGGCCCTGGGGAGGAGACGCACGCCGATGGGGGGGGGGGATGAATTACGGCTGTGACAGTCAGGATCACAGCCATGGCGAATACCATCACCGCGGGGACAGTGGAAATCAAGCACTTCTGCCAAATGTTCCCACCAGAAGCCTCCAGGAGGAAGCCATTTTTATCACCAGCCCTTGTGCGTAATGTTCCCTGATAGACCCTGCAAAGAATGTTAGTTCAAATGGACATCCACAGCAAAGCGTCCATAGTTACCAGGTTGTTACGCTAAGCAGAGGAGTAAGGAGAAGTTAGGGGTAGGTGATTTTCCGTGTGTTACTGTGAAGCACACCCCTGGCTCCTCAGGACGTCCCGAGGTGAGGGGTTCCCTCTCGCCCCAGAGGTCGCCAGACGCTACGTCAGATTCATGCTCTGAAGAGGCAGACGTGTACAGCTCATTTTCTCTCCTCGGTAATTTGTCCTGCTCTGCTCTTCATCCGCCAGCAGGAATCTGACATAGCAGACTCATTCGTCAGAATATAAATTGCCTCTTAAACACGCTCACGCCCCCCGTGACTGGCAGATAGCATGGGGCCAGATGGGCAGAAATGGCGACCATAAAATGTCAGGAAGTTGGATGATATTTGGCGAACCCTGGACTCTTTAATTTGTTAAATTCCCACAGCACAGAGATCATATCTTACTCAATTCCTAAGGAAATTATCCCTGGGCTTTGCGTTTACATATTTGTTTAAGAGTTTGCTTCTTGAGGAGACCAAGGAGACTAACCACTTTAAAAAACATTTCCTGTGGAATGAGTGCTGCTGCCCCAGGAGAGAAGACAGGTTTTAATTTGATCATTTCATTAGATTTCTCTTCATGTGTAAGATTTTGATGTGTCTACAGCAGCGGGACCTGGGTGATCGCGTGGTGACACTCACGCACACAGAGGAGAGCTCTTCTTCCGCCCTCGGTCCTGGCGCGTCCCAGGCCCGCCGTGGCCCTTGGCAGGCTGCTTTGTTGCATTTCGTCGTGAGAATAAACCCAGGCCGCTGCCCTTTCCCACTCTCTCCGCTGCGGGTGACACCGCTCCCGCAGCGAAGGCACTGGTGCATGCTGACTGCGCAATGTTCACGCGTGAGCAAAAACTCTAAGGCAGATTTGGTTCTCCCTACTCCTACTTTGTTGAAAATGAGAGACTGTGGCCCCTCAGGGGACATTTTGATAGTAGTAGCCATTAAGTGGATTTAGGAAATCCTCTTCTCTCTCCAACTCAGCTGATCTCTGTGAAGATAATCCCGAGGACTCAAAATGTCACTGCGCCAATCAAGCGCTAAATATTAACTTTATTCTCCTCGGGTTCACAGGATCCCATTTACCTTCCCAGGTAAGCAGTTGCCTCTGGCTGAAGACCGGGAGCAGAGAAAAAGAGCACATTATTGTCTTTGGGAAACAGGATCTGTTCCCTGCAAAGGAAGGAGCTTGAATTCACCATCAAGATAAAGAGAAATGACTTGTTCCTCTGAACTTTAGGCAGGTTCTCTAAAATCCATGAACTGACTCATGTGTTTCCCAGAGGTTGAGAAAGTGTGTACACATTCAAAGACCAGAGTGCCTTTCCTGCTCTCTTTTAGCTGTGAATTATGGGAGGTGGAATCCTTACCTTCCTCCCTTGCTGAGTTTCAACCTGAAAGAGACTTTTGTAAATAGATTCCAGAAACAAGTAACCTGTGCCTGCCGTGGTTGGTAGTACTTCTACTCTGAGTCTCCAAAATGCAAAAATATCTACGTCCTTTCTTGACAGACCCTCATTCCCCGATAACAAAAAGGTTGCAAACAGGAAGGTCACTGGCTTTGAAAACATCTGCTGTGTTCTGTCCCTGCAAACGTGGGGTGAAGAAGCAGTTCACCTTATGTTTCGTAGGAAAGAAAGAAATGAGAAGATCCAATTATCTGCATTTTCCTTGAGCATGACCAATGTGGAAGGCTGTTTAGAGGAAAGCCATGTTGAATAACATTGTTGTGCTGATATTGTCGAGTGTTTGAGCTCAAGGTTATACTTTCTAGTAGTGAAAGAGAGCAAGGGCAGGTGAATCGCCTCAGAGTAGAGAGGCTGGGGCTGAGAGCTGGCCGACCTCCACCCGTCTCCCGGGAGGGGCTCGGGCATGCGGTGGCTCTGGAGATGACATTCGATGCACGGGGCGAGTGCTTTCCACACCACGCCCAAGTATTCACCATTAAATCTCCACCTCGTGTCGGATCTCTGTGCGTTTAACCCACAGGCCAAAATAGAAGAACTGAGCATGTCGGTTCAGATCACAGTCCTCTGCAGTCAGCAGCAAGCAGTGACACTGGCGTCAGCACCACAAACTTGATGGGGTTTTAGAGTTACACAGTACTCCGCTGCACACACGCATACATACACCTATACTCATGTATAGACATACATGCATGTATGTCAATCGAGGGTCATTTGGGCACATTTTCAGCTTTATAAAGCATGTGTGTGTGTGCGTGCACGCATGCACACATACAGGTCACTAACATCTGATAGATATAAAGCTGTATTGTTTTGCAGTGATTCTTCCAGTTATTACCTAGAAGCATGATCTATGGGACAAAGACCCTTGTCTTCTTGTTTGGCTCACAGTGGAGAGACTGCCCTGGCGCCTGGCGGGGGCAGAATGACCTCCACACCCGCCCCTGCACCCGCTCCGCCGTCTGCTCTTACTTGCTTGGGGAACTAGACAACAATAGAAGTGACAGAAATTTAAATCTTCATTGCTGGATAATAAGGCAGGACATCTTATAATCTTATTGACCAAGAAATAACATGGATGGGAGTGCTCCGAAGAGGCCCAACACCAAAAATTTGCTAAAATTGTTTAGGCAGAAGCCTAGTAAGAGTAACATAGTTAGGAGAATACACCACAGAGCACAATAAAATCTAATAGAATGCTAGCCCTTTGAGATGAATAGCTCTATTAAAAGAATGATTTTCTTACATACTACATCAGTTTTACCGGAATAATAAAGTCCCCCTAAGTGAATGTCTATAAAAAATAAATAGCATAATAATAAGGATCAATGTAGCTTCCTTCGAAGGTCAGGTAACTTTCAGAGGGGCACAGAATAAATGTCTCCAGTTTCTCCCTCCAGCAAGCCGCTCTCTCGTGTCGCTTTATAAAGATTATTTTTTAGCAAAGCTTTACATAAAAGTAAATACTTTGTCTAATAGTTTCATCCATTAATCTGAGAAGCTTCAAACTTTCCCACAGTTTGCTAAGGCAATGTTTGATAAAACTTCTTGCTAAAACGTCATTCACACGCAGTGTCATAGACTCTAGAAGCAGTGGCGATGAAGCCTGCACTCTTGTTTGGTTCGGAAAGCCCATTGCTCTTATTCTTTCTGGATGAAATCACGATCGTATACCTAATGCTTCGGTTTCTAGGAACCAGAGTCATACAGAACTGGGAACACAGCTGCCGGCCTGAAGTCCGGCCCAGCCTGCTCCTTCCTGAAACTCCGCCTTCCCGCAACTCCGCCGTGACCTTATTGAAATTCCACCAGGCACAAAGTCAATATGTCCAAGATGAACTCATAATCTCTTTATCACCCCTCCACACACACAAACCTGCTCTTCTCCTGATATTGCTCTCCTGAACCGATGCCCTGCTACCCACAATAAAGGCATTGTAACTTTCTAACTGCCAACATTGCATTAGCCACCAAGTCCTATCGATTCTGCTCCCTAAACACCCCTCTAACCTGCTCCCTTTGAAACACCCTTCATTTAGATCTTGATTACAAAAATGACATTGTACAGGGTTTTCTCTGCTGCTAATCTTCTGATCTAAACCCTGGCCCTCCTCTAATCCATTTTCCTCGGGCTATCAGAGAAGCGACTCCAAATTCCCCCTGTGATTATATCACCAACTCCCACAAACCTGATGGTGTATTTTTAGACTTCTTCAGCTCCCCATGAGCCTCCCCCCCCCGCCATGCCCACCTGCTGCTCTCCCTCACGGCCTCCACAGGCCCCCCAGGCCCCCCAGCCCCCCAGGGCTCCACCTCTGCCTCTGGATGTCCTCCTCCGAACGAACCTTGCCTCTCTTCTGCCCATTTCCCTGCCTGTTCTCCTTACCTTCTCCTAACCATCCCTCCAGACATTGAAAGCTCACTGCTCCTAAACAGTGGTCTATGATTTCACAGGAAAATGCCAGCATGACCTGTTTCCTGTGCTCACACTTCTGGGTGGGAGAGCTTCCCCTCCATTCTCGTGGCACCCTGCCTGGTCAGTCAGCGTCAGACGAGAAGGAAGACAAGAAGCTGCGATCCTAAGGCACCGAGGATGTGCACAGTGGGGTCTGCAGACAACCCGCCCTGCGACGTCAGTCCACAAAGCCACAGGGCCGGGGCATTTGCTTGGGGGCCGGGCTGTGTGATCCCATTACTCACAACTCCAGCCTCTCAGGATTGCTTGAAAGAAAACGCGCACTAAATCAAAACACTGTCCCTGATAGGAAATTCTCAGTGGCTCCTCTGTGTTTGCACTTCGTGTGAGCAGAGCACTGGCAGACTGTGTCCAAAGACGCGTGTGTAGTAATGGCCTTCCGCCAGGCACAGCGAGGGGTAGCTTTGGGTTTGTTTGGTTTTGCCCTTTGAGACAGGAGCAGGTCTAGCTTGCCGTCCACTACAAAATACGTGGCTTAAGTCCCTAAATTTGTGTTTCTACAGCTAGGGTAACCCCACACACACACACACACGCACACACACGCACAAACACACACATGTGCACATACACACATGCATGCACGCACACATACACATGCACAAACACACATGTGTACATGCACGCACGCACACACACAGACTCTCCCTGGCCCTCTCCCATCGCTCCAAGGGGCTGAGAACAAGAAATACGACACAAATACCACGTCATTTGTAACAACCGTCATCTTCTTCTCTGGTGTGCATTAGGACGGCCACACGGCTTGTCAGGCCTGCCCAGCATTGCACCCCCAGCACCGTCCACGGCTCCCACCTGGGTAAGTTTTCGCGCAACATGATTGTGGGCTCCTGATCCCAAGACCTGAGTCAGCTGCCTGCCTATTTGTTACTGTACATGACAGTTCTTTACCATCAGAATCACTGACTAAAACTATACTTGAAATAACAAACCTTAAACCCAAAATGCATCCCTTCACTAAGGAGAAGACAGGCTTCCCTGCAAACCGCGTGAGCCGTCTGGCACAGGAGTCTCACTGGGATCTTCTCCATGGTCATCAGGGCGACTCACACGCCACACAGCGAGACTCAGCACCGTTCCCCTTCATGCCTCCCCCTCCTCCTCGAGCAGGAGCCAAGATGCCACAGGAATTTCCATCTGGTTGCAACCGTGATACCCTCTGGAGATCATCATTGCTGTGCTCCATGCTCAATTAGAAGTGTTCCTAAACAAAAGATATTGGGAAGGTAGCAACTATTTCCAAAGCAAAGATGAAATTCAGCACCATGAGTCTCATGTGCAAATGCTTTCTTTTCACCATCTTGTGGCTGACCCTGACAGTGGTGGGTTTTCCACACACTAATGGAATTCCACTCCTGAGCATTTACCCAAAGGATTAAAGTCTAGGATACAACAAAGCACAACCATGTTCATTGCAACAATATTCACCATAGCCAAGGTACAGAATCAGGCCGGATGCCCCTCAGTAGATGAATATACACAATGTATATACACAATGGAATTTTATTAATCCTGCAGAAAGAATGACATTGCACCATTTGTAAAGAACTCAAAAGACCTGTAAAATTATGTTAAGTGAAATAAGTCAGGCCTGGAGAGACAAAGAATGCATGTTTTTCCTTGTGGAAGCGGATTCAGCTTACAATCTCCTACATGTCAGGTGGTGTGCAAGTGAATACAAACGTATTAACTGAAATAAAGCAGATCCAAGGGAGAACTCAAATAATGTAACTCCTTGGAACAGCAAAGTCAACGTTCAGAAAAAATAAAACAAACACAAAGAAAGGGTACTCAGAAGGGGGACAGGTCACAGGGTGAGGGATAGACAAATGAAGAGAAGAGGGGAGAAATGCAGTCAAAATCTAGTGTGGGGCTGGGAAGGTGGCTTGGTGGTAGCGTGCTCGCCTAGCATGCATGAAGCCCTGGGTTTAATTCCTCACTACCACATACACAGAAAAAGCTGGAAGTGGCACTGTGGCTCAAGTGGTAGAGTGCTAGCCTTGAGCAAAAGAAACTCACGGACAGTGCCCAGGCCCTGAGTTCAAGCCCCAAGACTGGCCAAAAAAAAAAAAAATCCAGCCAGGCACCAGTGGCTCATGCCTGTCATCCTAGCTACTCAGGAGGCTGAGATCTGAGGATTGCAGTTCAAAGCCAGCCCAGGCAGTAAAGTCCATGAGACTCTTATCTCCAATAAACCACTAGAAAATCAGAAGTGGTGCTGTGGCTTAAGCTGTAGAGCACTTGCCTTGAGCTGAAGAGCTGAGGGACAGCACCCAGGCCCAGAGTTCAAGACCCACAACCAACCAAAAAAAAAATCCAATGTAGATCCTACAAAATTAAGAAGATATGAGAAGGTGAGGGTTGGGAGGGAGGGCGCGCTGGTTGAGAGGCATTGTATTCATAGACCACCTTGTCAAATGGCAGCTCCCTTGTACAGCTACTCAAAGATAATGAAAATATATTTTAAAAGCTAACTCATTATTAGCACTTAACTCCTTTTTTAAAGTTTCCTCGATCCATATATTTGAAAGAGTATACTTGAATGTGGGTATATATGCCAAATAAAAGCACACACTGGTTATATTGATACCACCTGGCAATTCTCTGACTGCTCTGAATATTTCTTCCTGCGCCTTCCCGGGTGCCTGGAGACACCGTTATTGACAAACCGCTTTTATGTAAGATGTGATCCAAAAGATAAGCGCCGAGTCCATGGACTGAGCCTTCCTTCCAGCTAGAAATCTTTAGCTGAAAAGCAGAACGCTCTGCGCACACAGCACCCAGGCGCCTGGCCGGCGCTCCGGGTCTCGGCTGGACGCTCTTCACCTCGATCTAATGTGGAGGCTGAGGTGGAGAGAGGCCAAAGGCCGCTGCCTGCTGTCAGGAGAAAGGCTGCAAATTCCCCCTCTCAGGGCCCCTGGGCGGCTCTGAGGAGCGTGGAGATTTGCCCTGTCCTCCAGCCCAGCCTGCGACACCATGACAGGCGTCTCCAAACCCTCCCCAGCGTCAAAACACAACTTCCTCTGTAGAGAGCTGCGGGAGCCGCGACCAAAGACGGCTGCAAAAGCAAAAATGGCAGGGCCGCGTGGTGCGGCTGCGACCTAAGATGGCGTGCGCTCCCGCCTTCCGTCTTCCCCGTGACGAGTGCTCTCTGTAAAAAACAACTCCTTATATGGCTATGACCTGGCTCCTAGTTTGCTTCCGTGTTTGCAGCCCTATCAGTATATGCCACATGGCGCTTCAGGATTGGCCATCCAGGAGGCTTATAACCGGAGCGCGGGGGCGGATGGGGAGGAGAAGCAGGAAGAAGAAGGAAGAAGCGGGCAGGAGAGAAGTAGGAGAAAAGAAGCTGTAAACAAGGTCCTGAATAAACCGTCTGAAAGAAGGACCTGTTGTCGCGTCATCCTTGCGGGTCGAGGCGGTCGCGACATTCCTCCGCTTCCTTCTCCACTGCTCCAGTCTGAGTCTTGATGGTGAGCAGGGTGCTGAGAGTGTGTCCTCTCTACCCATGAGACCCTTCAACTGCCACAGCCACAGACCCTTCACGTGTAAGAGGTAAAGGATGAGGACAGAGTAGTCAGTCACATCCAGAAGAGATCACCTGGGCAGGAGAGGCCTAAGGAGCAAACCCGGCAACTGTGGCGGGCGGCGGAGGGGGGGGCGCACGGCTCTGGGCCGGCTGTGAAGGGAACACGGTGCTCACACCTCCGCCAGGCACCTTAGTTTGCACGTCTGCCATGAGCCCCCTGCACTTCACAATGCCAAACATCTCAATCACCAAGGACACACAAAGCAGAGATGCTGCAGCCCGGATGCGGGGCCAGATGTGGTGGCCGACGTCACGCCTCCACTTGAAACCAGGACCGGCTTCCTCTCCTCTGACAGAGCTCAACGCGGAATGTTGTCCGTCCTGGGTGGTGGTAAAAGGCCGCGTGCATTCCACCCTCTCTGCGGCAGGCCATCTCTCCATCCCAGAGGCCGCCGGGCCAGCGTGGGCCCGATCTCAGGAGCATTGCCTCAGACGCACCTGGTGCACTGGTGCTCAGGAACAGAGTGAGAAAAATGGCTTTTCGGCTGTCAATAGAGAGAGTCCTTCACGCACTGTAGCCTTTTCCTGAGATTTGTATTCTGCTGCAGGGCGCGCGGAGCGCTGCGTGAGGGAGATAGATTGTGCCGTTGGAAGGCTCCAGCAGGAGCTGGCATTACAAATTAAACCAGGGGAGTTTCTGCACAGCCGTCTTTAAGTAGAGTGGCAGTAGTCAGCTAGGCAGTAATTTACAAAGTACTTGGAGTCGGCGAGCTGAGGGTTTCTTTGGTAAAGTGGGCAGAGGACTCATATTTATTTCAAAATACAGTCTGAGAATTAAACAGGGTTTTAAAGTGTTTGCTTAAAAGACACTCTGGCACATTTATTCTCATAGGAGAATTGCACGTAGCTGCCATCGCCATCCATAAAGGCATTAAGTAGCTCGGCCCCCAGTGCCCAGTTCTCATTTCCATGGCATCTGCTGTTTGTTTCTCGAATGCTGTTCTAAGGCACGGCGCCCGCAGCAAACACAGCCCTGGTCATACCACGTCCACAGCACTGGTGTCTGTAAACGATGACTTGTGCAGAATGAAAACACTTCATTTGCTGACGAACATCCAAATGGCCGGCTAACGCCACATAAATGCATGATTTAATTGATAAAGTGTGCTCTGATCACGCTCATCGAAGTTCACGGGGATGGAAACAGCCTGTGAGCCGAAAGTTGGTGACTTCGACCACCTGAAGTCTAACCTCCCTGAGCTCTTTTAGACTGAGCTATGATAAGAAAGATGTATGAGGATTTTACATATTTAACACTACAAAATAATGCAATGGGAAAGTCTGGAGCTGTCCAGCGATTGCCAGGCTCTGAGTTCAAACTCTGGGGCTGAGTGGAAAGGCAGATGAGGGTCTGAGAGGGACACTAGGAGGCAAGTTAGGGAACTGAGGCTGCAATAAAGGGTTATGGATGTGAAGCCTGGACCATCAGAGCCAGCGGGAGGATGTGGGGTGCCAGCACGCCAGAGGTGACTCACTCATCACGCACACACCCCTGCGCCCGGCCCTCCCCTTCCCCCCCCCGCGCCCCGGTCCTCCCCCCACCCCACACCCCCGTGCCCGGCCCTCCCCCCTCCCCACACCCCTGCGCCCGGCCCTCCCCCCCTCCCCTTGCCCCGCACTCCCCTCCCCCCCCAAGCCCTGAGCCACGTGAGCCGCAGGGCTGCAGCCTGTCATCCTCGGATGGGCAGAAACGTTTACGCCAGCAACGGCAGGAAGGCAGAAGCCCCCACAGAGGAAGGGCATGGAGACAGACAGACACGGGGAGGGAGACTGCGGGACAGCGCTCCGAGAGGGGTTAGAAGGTGGACAGCGCCTCGCTAGCTGACAAACCCGGAGGCACACCCCGCAGCATTAAGATCGCAGAGGGAAGGGGGTGCGGAACGGTGACGCTGATCAAGATGTGTGGCGTTCATAAACCGCAGCTCCTTCGTGCAGCTACGTAAAGATGGATGATGATGACGACGAATACACTTAGCTAGGAAAATCACTGAACAGGAAGAGGAGGGGTGAGTCAGTGAGCGCCAGGCAGGGCCACGGGGGAGCAGATCAATCCGGGTGACTCTGGAGTACTCATCCGGCCCTCGTGGTCAACGCAGAGCGGGTGACGCAGGGAAGACCACCAGGCGCTGCCTGGCCGCAGGCCCCAGGGCCGCAGAGAGCAGGCAGCACTGCGGCCCGGGCATGAATGACGGGAGCAAGCGCACACGGCCCGGCCTGCGGCAGACAGAACCTCCCTGAGAACACCATCGTCGTCCCCTGTTCAGATAAAATCGAGACGATCTCAGGGAAAATCCAGTGTGAGAGCAGCTGGCAGGCAGAGCCTGCCAGGTCCAGAGGGAAGGCCCACGCACAGGGCGGCCCGGGACGCGAACCGCGGACCGCCCAGGGAGGAGGCCGGAGAGCAGGAGAGCAGCAGGAGCCAGCAGCTCCGGCCAGTCCTCGCGGGACCCGCGAGGTTTTACCACAGGGACGCTCCAGGGGCCCGCGGTGGCGCTGCCGGCCCTGGCCAGCGCGCCCAGTGCCTCTCCTCGGGAAGCCAGCAACACAGGACAGCTCTCCAGCCTGGCCTGGGCTTCCCTCCCGCCGGAGGCTCCACCCGCCTCCTCCTCACCAGCTACAGAAGGAGGAAAACTCAGGACTCAAGGACACAAAACGCGGGAGAGAGAGAGAGGCCGGACGGAGGGGAGGGGGGACGCAGCCGGGAGAGAAAGAGGCCGGACGGAGGGGAGGAGGGACACGGCCGCGGGCTGGGTGGACGGAGGGGAGGAGGGGCGCGGCCGGGAGAGAGAGAGGCCGGACGGAGGGGAGGGGGGACGCGGCCGGGAGAGAGAGAGGCCGGACGGAGGGGAGGAGGGACGCGGCCGGGAGAGAGAGAGGCCGGACGGAGGGGAGGAAGGACGCGGCCGCGGGCTGGGTGGACAGAGGGGAGGAGGGACGCGGCCGGGAGAGAGAGAGGCCGGACAGAGGGGAGGAAGGATGCGGCCGGGAGAGAGAGAGGCGGACGGAGGGGAGGGGGGACGCGGCCGGGAGAGAGAGAGGCCGGACGGAGGGGAGGAGGGGTGCGGCCGGGAGAGAGAGAGGCCGGACGGAGGGGAGGAGGGACGCGGCCGGGAGAGAAAGAGGCCGGACGGAGGGGAGGGGGGACGCGGCCGGGAGAGAGAGAGGCCGGACGGAAGGGAGGGGGGACGCGGCCGGGAGAGAGAGAGGCCGGACGGAGGGGAGGAGGGATGCGGCCGCGGGCTGGGTGGACGGAGGGGAGGAGGGACGCGGCCGGGGGCTGGGTGGACGGAGGGGAGGGGGGACGCGGCCGGGAGAGAGAGAGGCCGGACGGAGGGGAGGAGGGACGCGGCCGGGGGCTGGGTGGACGGAGGGGAGGAGGGACGCGGCCGGGGGCTGGGTGGACGGAGGGGAGGGGGGACGCGGACGGG